>NW_023458566.1:5580555-5585186 GCF_013731165.1 Rhagoletis pomonella | reverse complement strand
CTATTCCAGTAAAGAGTATACTAAATACATATTAAAATTTCCACATTGTTATTACATATGTATGTACATGTATTTGTGTATGCATTTGCAAGTATATGCAATTACCGTTATGAACATTAGCCCATTCTTTTCTTTGCATTTTGCTTATTCACGAAGTCATTATTAATTTTCATCAGTTAAATTTTTCTACGAGAATGAGGGGACACTCACGTACAGTTTTATGTTTGTATGGATTTATACACAAGCACGAAAAAACTTGCAAAAGTGAAATGGAAAAAATATCATTTCAATTAATTAAGCGTAAATTGCTAATAATTAAACAATGCAAAACTCTTAATGCAACCAATAAAACAGCAGATTCAAGGGATCAAGTGTGCATAGTTTGCGTATAGCACACTTGTGTAGGTATGTATTTATATTAGGGTGGTCCAAAATGCATGTTAGAAGAGCAGGTAATGTCAGAATTTTAATTATTCAATGTCGGTATTTAGTGATGATATACCGCCAGGAATGTTCTATATCGCAAAAATACACTCCTGTTTTTTTTTTAATACAAAAAAATATTTAGAGGGCACTCAAAGCGTACAAAGTTGCCCATGTATTTTATATAGGGTATATTTTTTTAGTAATAAAATCGTAGGGGGTGAGCACTAAAACGACGACTTTATTTTATTGGGGCCACCTTAATATAATATATATGTTTGTAGGAATATTAGGTCGTGCCAAAAAGAGAATTTTCGACGTATACCACTGAGTCGAAAGTATTTTTGCTGGGGAATTTGGACTTTTTTTTTGGCCAAGCGTAGGGGTCGTCTTTTTTACACAATTTCAAAACACACGAAATAATCAATATACTCACGAAACTATGGACCAAATATAGCAAAATAGGATTTTTTAGTATTTCTCTCTGTCGTCGGCACTTTTTAAAAAGCACTTGAAAATTTCAGAGAAATGAAGGACGAAATTTGAGGATGTGGTGGTGTATATATTGTTCCTTTACGAATATTTTTTTCAAAAAATAAAAATAAAAAATATCGTAAATTTTCAAGTATGTACAAGCTTACAATTTTAAAAGGACGTGCACCAGAAAGTTTAAATTTTCTAATTCTACAGAATTCTGTCTTTTCTTTGCTACCCATATTGTTATTATCTATAAATTGCACTAATATTTTTAAATATATTTTTTTTTTAATTAAAAAAAAATCTTGACATCACAGAGAAAAACTTAACATGCAGTTTTAATAGTATATTTGGCCCATAGTTTCACAAGTATGTTGATTTTCTGTGTGTTCATGTCTTTGGAGCTCACGCTTGGTGAACCAAATTATAGTACAAACTTTATTTGAAAATTCCACCTCAATAAGATTCATAACTCTGTTCCGTACTGCCAGAAATAATTTCGTTTTAATTCGAATAATCAATACACGCTACAAATATATAAACAAAAAATAGCTTTCAGACCACGATTGCATTACATGGAAAATTTGCACTCACACAAGTGTAACCACACTCTCCTGCACCTCGCTTATTTTAATTCAAGCGTTTATAGTATTTGCATCTTCATAAAGCCATAAATACTATAATTTTATATTTCAACATGTATGCAGGTAATTTTGCTGTTATTTTCAACTCAAAATTTTTGTATTGATTTACATTAAAATTACATTTAAAAGTGCGGTTAATAAAAGTTAATGGGCGAAATATTTTAAATAGTCATCATAAAGTTGCAAGCTCAATAAAGTTATACACATATTTGTGTGTATGTACATATTTCCTGTTAAATGGATTTTTCATTTGTTATGAGTGTATGATGCACTTGCGTATATGTACATATGTATGTGTATTTTGCAGGAAAATATTACATTCGCTGCAGTTTGTGTTAAATCAGGAATAATATTTTTAAAATAGTGGAAATTTCCTTTGTAATTACATACATCAGTTACCATTTCAATAAGTCAATTTAAATATGCATACATATATATATGAATATATATACTACTCAAAGAATCATGTGATTATGATTCAAATGTGCTCATATCCATTCATTTGGAAACTTTGTTTGAATAAATACATATGTATGTAACTACATAATGCTGCCCTCTTAATTTTCTATACACTTCAACTAAACCAACATCCAAATGCATACAATTTATATGCCAGTTAGTTTGTTTTATAACTATGTTTTTGCCTATATACTTACATATGTATGTAAATATGTATACATATGTATGCCGCCCTTTGGAAATTCGTTTAACGTCAAGCCAACGTCAACGTCAAAGGCAAAGGCAAAGGCAAAGACTAGAGAGCATCTATCGCTGGTAGGCTGATTGCAATTAATTATACGCTTTTTAACTTTTCAAAAGTGTTGAATATATTTTATGCAAATTACCTCACTTAATTACGATCAAGTGGTCGTTGGCTTTGGTGTATGCTGCTTGCACAAAGTACAAAGTACGTACTGTACATACAAACTTATATCATACATGTACAAACATACGTATGTATGTGTGTGTATGCAAGTTTTGGTTGTGAGTTATTTTGCAAAGTTGGGCTTGCCTCTAAAATTTTGTGCATACTCGCTTACATACTTTTCTTTAAAATGGGCACTCGCATTATATGTAAATACTTATGTATGCATATACTTGTAAGTACGAAGAACAGAATTTATACTTTTTTCTGATTGTAATTTTACTAATAATTTGCTGAGATGCCAATATTTAAGGCTGCTTGACCAATCGGCTCTGTTGTGTTATTTCTTCATTAGATTTTCTTCTTGGTTTGGTAAAAAATATGTTTAAGCTTTAATTTTTGCTAGGGTTTTAGTAAACAGGGCACTAACTTCTATTTTAAAAACTCTTAATTCTTGAAACTTCTTTATTTTACCTGAAACCAATATGTATGTACTTTCTTCAAAAAAAAAACTTAAATATATTTCGCCTTCTTGGAAATTGATTTCTTAAGGAAAAAACGGCCAAAATATATTTTTTAAACTAAAAAAAAAATAACAAATAAAATAAAAAAAATTTTCCTGGTCATTCTAAAAGTGAGGTTAATTTTTTTTCTTATTAATAGATATAAAATACCGTTACAATCATTTCGATATCTGCTCTAGGAGATATTCGATTTCTTTACAAAAATAGTTTATTTTACACACTGTGCGGCATATAGAGAAGCTCGTCGAGAGAGGCCTTAAAATCTGCAAAGAAATGGTGATACCTAGCCTTTGGCGGATTCACCGCATAGGTCTAAAAACACAAAGATAATACACACACTGTTTGGGATTTAGCTTTTTTTTTCTCGAAAATGTATCCATAGAATAAAAAATTAACTAGATTTTCGGAATCACCGAGCAATTATATGGAAGAAATTGGATAGTGGCATCTGGAGAACAAAAACCAAACTAAAATTTGTGATCCAGTGTAATTTGCAAGCATTTGGTTCGGCTTTTTCTTGTTGCTCCGCAAACTAATGAGATCATCAACTTTTCATGGGTAAATTTTACCCATTATCGAGAGTTGTTTCTTAAGATATTGGGCTTTGAAGTTGATCAACAATTTCTACAACTTGGCTCAATAATCCTAGAAAATTCCACACCACCCCAACTTCATTGCCCAATATCTCAAGAAATATCGATATTAGTGATATGGTGTTCCGAAACTTTTTTGTAGAAAATGAAATGTCCTACAAGTTTGTCATTTACATTTTTTTCTGTAGCTCCTGCTATTTAAGAGAAAGTGGCAAAAAAAAAACGAGAACTTACGCCTCAATAGACACTTTTGTAGAGCACTCAATCATTGAACATGATTATATCATAAAACGGCTCTGAGCTGTAGAATTTTGAAGAAAAAAATTTAAGTTTAAGTGTATTTTAGACGGAAAGTATTTACACGACTCGGTAGAACACTTAACAGAAAATTTCGATATGGTAGTGAAAAAAATAGTCGCAAAAAAAGCACCCTCTTCTTTATATAAGGAAATCTTAACTTGGTAAAAGTGAATTATTTAAGTCGAATTTCCACAATATCAGGCTGCTGTGAACAACAATGGCAATCACGGCATCCCTACCTATCGACAACTTATATCAAACCTCATTTATACAGCGAGTGCACAACTCACAGCTCTTGGGTTTATTTATAAAAGACATTGGTGACACCAAAGTCGACGTTTCATTTTTAATTGCAATATAAAATGATAATAGAAATTGTTTTCTTATAAACATGACTATATACATGCATACGTTGTTATGCATTTGTTTACTTACATACAAACCTAAAAATATCCGAATTATTACCTCATTAAATTTTTTTCTTCTTTTATTTATTTTTATTTTTTCTGAGCATCACATTGCGTCGTTGATGAATTTGAATAGCAAACTTCTAGAGTGTGGCATGACAGTGACGTTGAGCAATGCCATTTTTTTTATTTTTAGCAAATATAAGCACACGTGACATAGCAATGTGAGTAGGTATGTGCATACATAAATATACGAAAGTATGTATGTAAGTATGTCTTCCGCAATTTTACCAAGATGCATTGTCATCCCAAACTGGTAAGGCAGAACGGGCAATATACATACGTATTCATACCCTGCAGCAAAATTTAGGGACAGTCTGGCAAAGCGCTAGTTCCGC
>NW_023458566.1:5544511-5580455 GCF_013731165.1 Rhagoletis pomonella | reverse complement strand
AATGTGGAAATTTTAATATGTATTTAGTATACTCTTTACTGGAATAGAGCAACCAGAGCCCAAATGCTAAATTCTTACGATATCATTGCCGTGGTCCGTCCAGTGATGATATAACCACCGGAACCGCCAATGCCGTTTGGAAATTAAAGATTTGTATTTGGTTAAAATGTGGTTTCAACTCTCACCTAACACATAATGCAAAGATTCGGCGTTTTTGGCTTCGAGTCTTCGGATTTTTTTTTTTTGTGAAGTCATGCCGTGAAGACCGTATTTGTTCGAAAATCCCACCACTTTGTAGAAAATTAAAGGATAAGATACATGCAGAATGCTTTGTCTGAATTTCGTGGAAAATTTATATAAAATTACATCAAAACGATTAGGTCCTGCAAACAGTCGCTTGGAGGATATTCGATTCGATTGCTTTCTACGTCCATAGCATAGTTCCAAAATTATTACAAAATACAAATTCGATTGGTATCTAATAAAATAGTGAAAAATACATAAATAGCCCTATCGATTGTGACTTCTCATTGTTGTTTTTCGTTTCTAAGTCGAAAATAAAAAGGATTGGCCACCTCATTTTTTTTGGGGTTTGTGATACTCCGCATTTTTGGGAAGTGGATTTTTACGTGATTTTTTCGGGAGCTTTTCGTTACTTTCCAATATTTATTTCGGTATTTTTTTGGGCTGAAACTTTATTTTACGAGATTTTTTAGAGCTTGTTCGTCACTTTGCGGTTTTTTCGAAACTTTGGGGTTTTTTAGGAAAAATTGTGGAATTTTTCGAGATTTTTCGGGACTTCTCATTCCACCAAGTAGGTATAGTATTAGATTTTAGGCTTTTTTCATGATTTTTTGCTATCTTACGGTACTTGTTGGACTTTGCGGGACTCTTGGGAATATCTTGGAACTTTCAAAGAGGTTTTGACACTTTTGGAGAACCTTTCCGAATATTTTTAGAAATTTCATATTCAAAAGTAAAAACAAATTATTTTAACCTCCATTCTATTAGCAGAAATATTTAAAAAATAAGAGTTGCAACCTTTTTTTTTTGAAATTTATTTCATAATAAAGATTGTATAAGATTGTATGCGCTTGAAGAATACGCTAGCTAGTGACGCATTGGGCTATAAAAATGTTTAAGTCAGATTGTGGGTTTCTTAAAAAATAAAGTCAATTTTTTAGGGCAAAGAAAAATTAATTAAAAAATTAGAAATAAATAATTTTGGAAGGAGTGCCAAAAGCGAATAAAATGCAAGATAACGGGTAATAAATAAGGGATATTTATTTTGACGCTAGTAAAGCTGGAAATATTTTTCAACAGAGTTGCCATCTATGAAAAATTTAAAACTAATCAAGTAACACATACCTGTAAGTGATTATGTCAAGCATTACAATGTGGTATTCAGAAATATTTGTTGGTTGCTATAACAAATTTTTTTAAAGCTTTAAGCAGCGACCGCACGACCACATTTTATTACGAAGGCATACAATTCTATTATATAAAACACAAAAAAACTTTCAAAATGATATCAAATTACACCACTGATACGCATAATAAAGCCATTACGTCAATGCGCCAATTGTCATTTAAACTTCAGAAACACATAAAAATATACAATTTGTATTTATGCATTTATGCGAATGCATCTGCTTGTAATTTTATGACATTTATTGTTCCTATTAAAAGTGGCGTTGATGACTAAAAAGTGCCAACAGCCACTGACAACAACAATCAACAATTGACTATCAACAACAAAGGCTGGTCAACCGCCTACTTAACTTTACTATCCTTGCATCCAACGCCAACCGTCGCTTAAGTCTCGTTGCGCCTCCACCAATTAACCACTGTCTCTTAAGCTGAGTCAAGCATAATCAGCAACGATGATCAATGTAGATAATGGGTAGCTGGCAAGCTTGTAAATATATATGCATTGAAAGGCAATCAACTGGTTCGTTGTGCATACATACACACATAAACCGTATGTAAAAGCACACATAGGCAGCGATCAGCCCTTGAGTTTGCTGGGCAAGCGATGTGGTAATAATAATCATGCCGGAAGGAATCGTGCACTGTTTAACTGATTTTTATTATTTCTTTGTTTTTGTATTTGCCATTGTTATTTTGATTATCTGATATCTTGTGCATGCACATTACATAATTGTGAAAGAATAAGAGCTGAAGCGCATGAAAAACGCACTGAGTGTATGTATGTAAGCGATTAAGAGCAGTTGAGTGAGTCATTCATCAAAAAAAAAAAATATAAAAAATAAAAATAATAATGTAAATAACAGAGCTCATGTCATTAAATATTGAAGGAAAAAAAAACCCTAAAAAAGTAATTAACGAAAAATGCTTTTTAAGGGAAATTAGTTTTGGGTTGAACACTAAAATTCCAACGCCCCGCATACCTTCTCTTGCGCTAAAAAAAAAAAAAATACCAAAAAAAGAAGCGTAAAATTCAGTAAATAAATAATGCAATTACTTTAGCCATTACCAAAACTGAATTAACATACGCGCACAAGCAATTGCACAAACGTACATACATACATAAATACTCGTACATTAATATTAATCCAACCAACATTTGAGTTCATACATACATTTATTAATTGGCATGTGCACACACCCTGTAATTGGTGTAAATGTGCTGGTGTTTGTATTTAATATTAAATTATGACATGCAAGTCCATTGGGAAGCAATTCGACTACATACCTATCTAGTCTTTTGGTTGCACGAGCGCCGCCGTAGCCGCCGCGCCCGGCCACACACTTCAAATTCAAATTCGCTTGCGTCTTCATACCATTGCGACTCCATATTTAATCCTCGCACTCACTCAGTGAGGAGGAATACTTAGTTAATATTATTCATATGCTCATATGATTTCATGCGAGTAGTATCCCTGCAGCAAATCAAACTGGTTCAGAACTTGCGCTGAGCTAGCCTGAAAAGGGACGGTACTGGTTCTTCATCTATCCCAACTCAATGCTTTCAACTGTCTTTTTTAACATGGCGATGTCCTACGAAGTGACAATTGTCGCTCTCTGCAGAACTTTTGAACTTGTTCTGAGCTGACTCTGGCTTAGATGGTTCTGAGACAGTTCATATAACAACAGTTCTTAGATAGTTCAAAAAGGATCACCTCCGGGCTAGAAAAAATGTGGTTAGTTTTGAGCTGGTGCTAAGAAATATAGTATAGAGCCTTTTTTTTAAATAAGCACGCATACAATTGTATGTCTAAAGAGCTATTTCATTTGCACTAATTTACTTTTTAAGGCAAACTGTGCTATAAATTAGGAAGATAAAGTGTCAATTATTCCTTCATTTTCTAAAAGCGTTATTCTTAAAAATAGTTTTATATTAATATTTGTTACGTATAATGGGTATTTCGGGTGCTCAGATATATATTACGAGATTGTTTACAACTTTTGTTTATTTTTTTTATTCTGATTAAAAGGCCAAAAATTTTGATGAAAAATCGTTAAATTTAACTTTGTTTTGTATAAAGTTTTAAAACACGGTTTATATGATTTTGTTTTAAGCATGATACTTTTTTTTTATAAAATAATAACAAAAAATTTTAACTCTAAATATATTGTGAATATTTAAAACAGAACAGCAGACCTTTCCTGTTAAGTGTAGCTTAACTAAATTTTATATTTTGCATTCAATTTTATACGTACGTAGATATGTATAAAAATGACATTAATGTTACCAAAAACAACTTTTTTGGAAATATTTTCACAGTTGGCCCATAAACTCTGTAGAGAATTACATATTAAATAAACGAAAACAGTTTGTTATTAGTTTTAGGGTCTAAGAAAATCGAAAAAATATAGTATATTACATTTGGGCATCTTTTGTCAGCTTTCTCATGACCAGGATGAGTAACATTGATGACAGCGCAACTAGCAACATATGAATTTCAACCGTCCAACTCTGCATCCCTTTTTCAGTAGTTCAGAGACAGTTCTGAAATTTGTAGGGCGGAACTAGCGCTTTGCCAGACTGTCCCTAAATTTTGCTGCAGGGATACTACATAGTATATATGTTTGTATGTATGTATGTGAGTAAGCATACAGCTGTGACATGCCATTGACCCTGCTGTGCATTTGTTAAATTTCCATATTAAGTGCCATGCAAATTTCTACATAGCACGTACATACATACGCAAGTACATACATTAGGCTGGTTCAAACGAATTTGAATATTTATATTTTTACAAAATCCTTGTGAAATAATATCGAGGCAATGAAGAAAGCAACCTGTCAAAAGCGTAGCCTTTAATATTAAGATTTAGAGGTCGCTGGTCGTGAATTTCAATTTTCCATGTAAATAATACAGAAACAAATATTTTTAATTTTATATTTTATAACTAAAAATTTAAACAAATTTAATAATTTTTTAGCACTAAACATCATTAAAATTTCTTTTGAAATTACATAATTTTCATTTTTGTTTGATAAAAATATCATTTAATTTAAATTATATTTAAAAAATTGTTTTTTTTTTTTATCGTATGATAGCAAATGACTGACAGCGCCAAGAAGAAAAAAATACTACAAAGCTCGAAATTTTTACGAAAACTTCTTGCTATTTTTTTTATTTGGTGCTCAAAATTTAAAACGCAGATTTACACAGTTTTTGTTAAAGAATAAACAAAATTTTTATACAAATATTATTAAATAATTAAAAAATGTATATTCAAAACTTGTCAATATGTGGATGGCGTATAATTGTGATACACACTTTATTAAGCTTTGCGATTTGAAAATCGTCAAGAAATCTTTTTTCAAAGAAAATTTAAAATTATTAATTTTATGATATTGAACCTTTATAAAATTTTGCCGAAAATTGAAAATTAGAGTTAAAAATTTCAAAATTTAAAGAATTTTTCTAGTGTTATTTATATGGAAAAAGAAATTAGCTATGAGCGACTTTTAAATCTTAATATTCAGTGCTGCGCTTTTGACAGGCGTGTTTTTCCGTGTCCCGAAAATACTTCACAAAAAAAAATATACGACTTTTTGAACCAGTCTAATAATGCTCGTTCATATGTATATCTTTGCTACTGCACCCACTGTTGGCTGTGCGCTCAGCAGTACCCTTTGACCAATTTGAATAAATGCCAGCTCAAAAGCGCCGCTTGTTTGGAACTTTATTAATATGTAAGTTGTTTGAATGTTACTTTACACATATCTACATACATACTGTTTGTTAATTTGTGCCGCAATGAATTTTGCTGAGTCTTGTAGGCGAGCTTGTAGTATTAACGCCCACATAATTTTTTACACGCATCACATACATGAGTATTCATATAGTCATTGGTACATATGTATGTATGCAACATATGTAAGCATGCAAGTAGCTGTGTACGTTCATTCACTTTTGTTCATAAACTTGTGTCCGTTTGACAGTCTCCATTTTTTAAGGGTTTAAATATACACACACACATCCATACATACATACATACATATGTACGTGCTTATAAGCATATTTTCACAGCGGGCATTCCCCTTTTACATCCGATTTTCCGCTATGCATTCACTTTGAGCAAGTAAAAACCGGGCAGGGTATTTATATTGTAGCGCATTACATAAATATTAAATTAACTTAGTTTAGCGAAGTCATCATCAAAGGCATAAGTGAAAAATACCAGGAAACGTTTTTATTTGAATTAATAAAAAAAATATAATTAGTAAAAAAGAAGTTACAAAGTCGTTGAGCCCGAGATTGCGTCTACTTTGCATATACATATAATGTAGCATGGGACAGGTTCAAAAGCTATGCATATCGAATATGAAAACGACAGAATGTTTTTAACCCTTAACACACTGGGGTGCTTCTCTTATTTATTTTCTATATTTAGAAAGATGTTGTTTCAAAAGAAAGATAAGGCTGGTTAGGACGCAGACGGTTTTTTCTTTAGCAGAAATTGCTTTAGGTTTAGGTCGTCGTTAAAACTTGGCGGAATGCTATTTCGGTATATAGATCATAGAAAGGGAGGCCTGTACCTAGTAGGAGTTTCCCAAAGTTTTTCATGAAACAACCGGCACTGGTAGAAGTAAGTAATCCCGAGGTTCGATAAGCGCTGCTTATTTAATGGAAAAAATTGTCAATCTGTATCAATTCCTACTTCGTGTATAGTGCTTCGGCCTTGTTTTTATTTCCACTATGGTTATGGTTATGGTGATGTCAGGGTAGGTCTTCAGGCTCATTGCACCGCGAACAGATATGATCTATTGTGCCCCCTATTTTAACTTTAGTTGTTAAGTATACAAAAGAATTGTATTAACCCCTGCTGCCAAATCTGCATTGGGTCGATAATAATGTCTGTACTATAGAGACCAATCTTGTACATGTGTTTATTGCACATAGATATACATCGTGGCCTTTTTGGGCGGCTAGGTAATTGAGTGCTCCATGGCACTCTATAAGGATTTTTGATGAGAACGAGCAGCTATTTAAAGCTTTGAAGACAGATTGGCTGTCGGAAAGTATGTAGATTTTTGTTCTGGCATATTGCCTAATTATTAACTCATGGGCGGTATCGCGGACCCACAAGGTAAGTGTTTTTAAACCATCGGTATACAATTTTGTGAATCATAGTGCAGCCACTTGTGGTTACTGCTTCAGTCTTCACGAGTGGGAAATATGACCAATTTGGTCCCTTCACGATTTCAAGGTGATTTTAGGATTAATCTCCCATGGTTTTCCCATGAGCTGCTTAGTGGTATACATTGACTTCGCTGCATTGTTGATAATAGAGTTGAGATATGACTCCCAAGTGAGTTTTCTATCCAGGGTTATGCCTAGATCCACAAGAAGGATTCATATTGTTTGTTACCTTTTGTACTTGCCCAATGTGTCCCGGTACGTAATCACTGCTTAAAGCAGTCCCACAGCAGCTTTTATGTAACCTTTTGTGATTTCAGTGCGAGGAGCGCAGCCCTGCTGGCACTGCTACTTGCTGGTTGCCCAACATTCCAAATACTCCCTCAGACATGGTTCAAGGGCGTGAACCTGGTTTAGAAAGACAGAGTTTACTTGATTCATACTCGCGAAATAAATCCATAAACAGTAGAGCCCCTATCTTGATTACAATATGCAAAAGATATGCCCACTATGAATCGCTGTAGTTTGCTTAGTTTGGCCTTCAAAGATTTTTTCAAATGGATAACCAAATTTTTAATGTACCTAATGTGTGATTCTACTCTTAATTAATGATAAAATTTCTTAAATATTTACCTACAACAGGCGTATCACAGCTTTAGTATACCGTTATTAATATTCGCCATTCAATAGACTTTAAATGTATGTAATCGATTGCCTTAAATAAATAAAGTAAATGTTAGCTCAAATGACAACAAATACATGAAGACAAATTCAAACACACAGCAAAGGTTTTGTAAAAGAAGGTCAGTTACACCACAACTGACATGGTTGCTATAAATTATTATTAATATCAAATTAAGTTAGGTATAAAATGCAAACACATGACAAATTTGGGTCAACTTGTAGTGATTAGTTGGATTATTTCGACGAGCTGAGTGTTCGCCAGGTATGCAGGTTCGTGGTACCTATAAAGTGTATGTAGTATACGTATATATCAGTGGGTTGTTATGCATATATTTTTGAAAAAAAGAATAAAAAAATTATTATTTTTTAGACAAAATCTCCACAATAATATTATAGGTCGACACTAAAGCAGTTAAACCAGGGGCCCTGAAGGGTATCAATTTTCTGTGTAAAATAAAACATAAATTAGTGAATTGTAATTTTTGTTTTTTTTTTCTTTGTTCTCGCACGTTCCACAATGTACTGACAGTACAAGCCTTCCCAGTGGCCCGAAACATAGTACTCTGTAAGACCAAACACTAACGTAAGATAGAACAAGCTAGATGGCAGTCTACGGACTGAAATATGAAAAAAACAGATCGATCATGTTGTGCTAGGTGAAAGGCACAATACCCCGGACCGCTATACTGCTGAAGTCAAGATACTTACGTAACATCACGTAGCGAAAAATGCGCTTATAATAAGGTAAAGAAAGCTGGACGTCGAAAAGCAGCAATCAAAAATAATGTCCGGTAGCTTCGTGAGTCAACGCTCACTCCTGCGCTCAAAGGCCCCAGCGATCGAATTTTACACTTTCCGTCTACCGTTTCAATGTCAACCATATGTGATCGCTACCGGTAGTTGAGAAAATAATAGATACATTATTGCGGGAGCTGAGGAAGGAATAGAGATAGACTATCCGAAGGAAGATACAAAATGCCAAAATGCGCGAGTCGAAGAGCTTCAGGTGCTGACCGACAGAAAAAGTAAAGAAAACACTTAAATTTTGGAACAAACAGTTTTGAAAACTTGCGGAATATTACCAGCCAATGGAAACCAATTGGACTGTAATGACCTGAAACCACTATTCGATGATGACGGACAAAGTTAAGGGAGGCGATGGACTGTTGAGCTGAGCTTTCCAAATATGGCTGATAAGGTACATGCACCGCCTCATTTGCAAAATTCTTTGAATGCTTTGACCAATCCAGAAAATTGCGATCCTGTCATAGCCTCAACTATCACATCGGAACCAGCACTGATAACGAAAACACCAAGCGATTACAAAGTGTAGTAAAACTGCGTTTTTAGTATTTTTCTCTGACGTCAGGATATTTTTAAAGGATTTTGAAGTTCGAAAAATATGAGTCCTTCAAAAAATTAAAAAAAAAAATCAGTGCAAATAGAAAAGTAGTATGGTTATCAAATTAAAGAGAAAATCCTGTGGAAATAAAACTGATTGCATTTTTTGGTGCGCAAGGTCGACTAGGTATTGAAATTATCCTTTTAAGATATTATCCTTGAATATCCTTGAAATTTTGCAATACTTTTTCTTTGGAAAAATTATTGGTCAGGACTAATACAGTACACTCGACTACTTCCTCGAATTACATCCTTCTAACTTTATTAGCTTAAAAGAAAATACAATTAATTAAAAAGGTATTTTCAATAGCTTTTCGCCCTTGTGAACCAAAAAAATTAATAATTAATTAATGGTTTTAATTTTACAGAATACTTTCTCTCATTTGGTACCCATACTGTTACTCTACATTGCACTGAATTTTTTAAATATTTTTTGTAATAAATCATATTTTTGACATACAATTTTGACTCTGACAATTAGACTTTTTAAATATATATGTATTTCATGTCGACCATTTTTTGGATTTTTGCTTATATTTGTAAGTTCAATATAATTTCTTAATTTAATTAATTTTTGCTCTCCCCTTGATATTATCTTTTTTGGGCGCAAACACGAATGACACAAATTCCATGTACTCCATATACTCGTCGATATGTATGTCACAAAAATAACAGAGTAATAAAAAAGTTGACAATAGCGCCATCTTGACAAATGTACATAAAAAATATCACTTTTATTTTTTATTTTTTTTTGCGGCCTATCTTTTGTACCTCACTGACATTGTATCGTCAATTTTTGATGAGCTTCTTCATTTCTGTGCCACGGCCGAGAGGCGCTCTCGTTCAAAAGTGGGAGTAGTTGCCATTGCTTTCACGCTCAACTTTTTTCACTTTCATTGAATGTTACTAAGAATGTGCGAGTAAGCATAAACTCACACACACCAATATATAAGTAAAATAAATTATGTATATTACACCCAATTTTATGGCCTGTTTGTTTGCATAAGTTTCTGTAATATTTAGATTTTATGTTGACAGTTATGGCACAATGCTCACGGACTAAGAGGTGGGCCAGAGTATGAACGTAGAATACATTAAAATCACAGATTTTCGTTTTTCTGAATAATTTAATGCGTACATTAAATGTGCCAGAGAATTTTCGTGGAGATGAAGTGGTTAGATGGGGGGGGGGGGGGGTTGGAAAATCACTTAGTCGTTGGGAGTTGTTATGATGAACAGATTGGCTAAGAAAATTGCCGTAAAATGGGCGGAAAATGTGCCGGAAATGTTACAAACAAGAAACGGGACACGCACTGTATGCGCTTAGGCGAGGATGGGCGCAGAAAGGGAGCAAGTCATAGGTACTTGTTATTGCTGTACATATACATACATACATACCTATGTATATACATATGTGTATATTTTTTGTGATTTAATAAAGGCATTTTTATTAATTTAGATACATTCAATGTCAGAACTGTGTCATTAAGAACACTTTCGGAAAAATTAATAGATTCTTCAGCAGATATGAAATTAGGACAGTGCCATGATTTATGCTTAGCTGCTTGCCAGTGTGTTCCGTTTCACACTTCGAAAATAATTGTAGCTAATGTAGAGAAAATTATTTCATTAGTATAATTACGACTATTAACATAATTATACATAACGCTGCGCAATTAGCTGCCTTCGGGATTAGTATAATTTTACGATGTAAGAAAAAACATATGGTCCCAAATAAGTAAAGCAGCTTGAGTTGTGCTATGCTGCACATAATCAAAAAGTTTTAATTTTGAAAAGAAATTTGAAAATCTTTGCATTATCCTCACGAAGCATGCAGTAAATAAGTTTAAGACAAGTGTTTAAAAAAAATTGTAAGGCAAGTTTTTTTTAGTGATAATAGATTAACGCTCTGCCACTACCAGCCTAAGTTTTCGACAGTTCGAAAAAAAAACTTTTTAGAATACTTCGCTTAACTCCCTGGTAAAATACAAAGATCTTGCTGGTATTGGCACACACGTCAGTGTTGACAGTTAAAAATTTGAAGTAGTGAAAGACGTTGTTAACTGGATAACTTTCGCACCTTTTTACGGCGTAGAAACGTGGACGATGTCGAAAAAAAAACAGAGATATTTGGGGATTTCGAAGCGAACAAACGCCTTGAAAGGAGCAGTTGCAAAAGGCAATGTTGGATGAAGAACTGGCGTAACTGTGCAAAGGAGGTGCAAAACCTTGTAGCGCCAAATTAGAGAAGAAAAATTCATATTTTATTTTATGTCTATTGTTGTCTAAACTATTCACCAACAATCAAGCAAACACCACATGGGTTCTCAAAAAGTCCTATATTATTCATCTACTTTTTCCACCGATTTAATACATATATATGTATGTGCTGAGGGTGGTCCAAAAATACACGTAAAAAAGAAAAACCGGAATTTTTATGCTCTCATCCCTTAGGATTGTTCTATACCGAAAAAAATATACCCCTATTTTTTTATTTTGAAATCAAAAAATATTTAGAGGTCGCTCAAATTGCTCAAAGTTTTCGATGTATTTTATATGAGAAAAATACACTTTTTAGGAGAAATGGTATAGAATTCTTGAAAATTCATATTTTCCGACCGGAAAACTCTGTTTCTCTTCAGCAGAATTTTTCATAGTAACTATATGTTATAGGTCCGCAAAAAAAAAACGGTTAATAAAAACAACTGGGTATTATTATTGAAAGTTTCCTGAAGAGAACTAGAGTTCTCCGATGAAAAAATAATGATTGTCAAGAATTCCATACCGTTTCCACGAAAAGTTGTTTTTTTTTCATATAAAATATATGGAAAACTTTTAACACTTGCAGCGAGCTATAAATATTTTTTGATTAAAAAAAGGGGTATATTTTTTCGGTATAGAACAATCCTAGGGGGTGAGAGCATAAAAACTCCAATTTTAAATTTTTTTTGGGCTGCCCTAATGTATGTATATAAATATGTACGCAAGCAAATGCAAAACACTTCAGAGGCGCAAACACTTGCAAAGACTCACGCACCCTCAATAAATACAAAAAAAACAGAAGCTTCATCCCACCTTCCTTATTAAATCCTTGAACGTGCGCTTGTCATTTCAGCCATGTCGTCTTCTATTAAGATTGTTGTTGTTGCAAGAAATTATTTTTTAATAAACGCCAAGTATGTTTTTCCTTTTGCTGTTCAACCCGATGTCCCGGCCGGCCCAGCTACAAGTTGAGCCCTTACACAATTTCTTGAGCACGTTGAGATGCGCCTGGAACGCTTTGCTCATCACACGCCGGTCACCACGTAAACGACCCAAATACTTGAAAACACATTCGTGCATACATACATACATACATACCTATAAACCTACTTGCCTATGCAAATACTTACAAGTTGGATTTTGATTTGGTTCTTAAGCGTTGTTGTTTGTGTATTCATAGCAAAATAAATAAACTGGCTGCGTTTGCTTTGTTGTTTTGTTTTCCTATGTTCAATATTAGCGCAAACAATGTTGTAGAAAAATTCCTGCTTTAGTCCGTTACGCAAATAATGTTGGATTCCTAACCGCTAGCGAATACTAGCTGCATGCATACAAACAAATATATATATATGTACATAATTTGCTATGCTGTATATTTTATTTCGCCCTTCGCCAATATTGTTTTTTTTTCCTTTTTCACTCCGCAACTTTGACAACACTCCGGCATTATTAGTCTCGCATAACAACGTAACTTATGTATGTATGTATGTACATATAAAGGTAGTCGTCTTTTTGTTATTATTTTTGTTGTCTATGCATTTGTTGTTGTTTTCATTACATTGAGGCTGTTGCTACTGTTATTTACGTACCTATGTTGTCACTGCTGCCGTCCGTGGCACTTAGATGCGTTCACTTCTTTAACCCTCACAAACTACTTAGTACTCGGCTTGCATCCCTTGTGGTGTCGTTTTTGCACCCACCACATTACGCATCTTCTTAGGGTATCTAAATTTCCTTTTTTATTTTTTATTTTTTTTTATTTGTGTATGCCACATCGTTTGCTTTAGTCATGTCACTCTCCCCCGTTTTGGCACGCTTTGCCATTTGAAGAGGGTGAGTTTTTATCTCCTTCGCAGCTTAGCCTGTTGCAATTGAATTTATAGTGCGATTTTGTTATCTTTTATTGGTAGTACGTGATCTACTACTAAGTATTTGGTTCTTCCATGCCACTAAATGTATGCTGTGGAATACGTTGACGAGCACGCTGCACTTATGTAGTTGTATGGCTGGGTACGCATGCCTTTATCTATTTTCATGCCAGCCAACGCAACGGTTATTTGTTATTGTTTCACCAATCATTGTTATCCTTCATCATTCATTTTTACCTTTGTATAGCTCATTTATAATGCTTTACTTTTATTTATTTTTTACTGTTTTTTTGTGGGATTAGTGTTGGCATATTGGTGAAAGGCCAAATATTTGCTTAGTCGCAATTTGTACCCGAAAATCCTTTTTTAATTTGCCGACCATTGAATTTAATTGGCGAAGCTGATTAAATTGGTTACGGCTTTCAACGAGCAGTTATTTTTTCCTTTTTATTAAATAAGGCTTAACACAAGTCTTTAGACTGTACGAGTCTTAGGCTTTTGTAAACTTTGCTAGAATTAATTATCTACACACAAACCTGAAGATTTTTTGTTGGTAATTGACTATTGGTGATTAAATGAACATTAGTTGGTAAAGGTTCGATTACACGGGCAAAAGCTAAGTTATCAAGGCAGCTTGTTGGCAGATGGTTCATGCTTGAACCAAAATCTTATACATCAAACTTTATACAGAGTTTTGAAATTTTAATATAATAAAGTGCAAGTTTTAAGCGGCTAAAAATCGCATTGATTATTATTTTTTTTTCTGACGGTTTTTGCGTCTTTTTTTCATATAACAAGTGTCATTTATAAAACCTTGCATTGATTATTTTAGTTTTCTTTAAAAACGGTCTTGCGTATTTTCTTCCCTAAGAAATTGAAGCTTATATGGAAAAGAGTACAAAAACAATGCGCTTTTTTAGCTGCTTAAAATTTGCACCTTATCATATTAGAATTTAACAGTTTTATAGCCTGTTACTCAAAATTTGTATAAAAATTCAGATTAAAAAATTCAAAATTTTAAAGAAAATTTTCTAAGCTCTAAGTTACAAAAAAAATAACAAAAAAAATATTATTTTAAAAACCTTACAAGTATTTAACAAAAATCCCGATACACTCATTTTTGCTCCCCACTGTACATATATATTTATGTTTGTTAAAACACACACACAGTTTCGTTAGGTTATCTAAGTTTTTCATAAAAAAAAACTTTAAGGCTAAGCAGAGACTAAATATTTATATAATTGCATACACATATTTGTATTCAACGGTACCTAATTGGTGCAAGCAATTAAACGGACAAAAACAACAGAAAGGCACTTTTATGTGCTAAGTGTATGCGTATGTATGTATACACGCGATAATCAAATACTTTCTCTTTCCGACCTAAATTCGGCATATTGTTACTAAATGCAGCCTTTCTATAAATGGATATAATGTGGGTGTACTTCTTAAGTATACATTAGTGTATTGTATTTGAATTTTTTGTGGTGCGCCATATGCAGGATTTTGTGTTTTTCGTTTGCGTTAGATCAAAGTGTGATAGCATCAACACTATGCGTAATGCATAAAGCGAATGCTTAATTGAATTTTTTCATTACCATTTGCTCATAGCCGTACATATTTACGATAACGTAGAAATGGCTTTACTATTACCCGAAGTAATGCACCGAATTTAGATGTGACGTTGATATTAGCCGGTTATGCTAAAAGGGGCACGACATTTCCATAAATTACACAATTTTGCTATTTCCTTTACCCGCAAAGATACTACGTTAAATAATTGGATTGAGTGTGTTTAGTCATTTTTCATTTTTTACAGAAAGTAAGCGCTGTATCTGTATTAAAAAAATTAACGCCGGCAATGCATACCTACGTACAAACATACTTCATATGGAAGAAAATGTAGACTAGCCTCAGCAAATAAAAAAATTATGAAAAATCAACGCGTGTTCCCAGTCACTTCAAATATGCACTTTATTGCAATAAATTTAAATGTTTATAAAACTGCATACCTAAAGTGTTTATAAAACTCTGAATAAAAAGTTAAATTTTTCTGAAAATCTGTTGAATCCTTCTAATTTTTGTACTTAATTTGAAAAATGGATTTAAATGGTGTTTGTTACAAAATTAGCAAGACTTTTAGAAAAAATTAATAGCCATTAAAGAATACAAGAAAATAGCTAAAACCAGTAAAATTGTCGCTAACCTATTTATTTACCCACAAAGGTATATAAATCCTATAATACTGATGAGCTAAATGAAAAAAAGTAAGTGCGTCTGCGCCTTACTGGAGAAGTGAAACTTACGTTAGATACATATCGATTTTGGCTCATAACCAATATAGGTACATACATACATACATCTGCTTTTGCTTAGGGTTATATTTTATTTTTTTTGTTTCTATCTGCCCCTGTTCGTTCTAATTACATTCATGTTATTCTCTTTTCCTCTATGTTCATTTTTATCTTTATACAAAATCTTTAAAAATATCAATAACAAAAACGATAAACAATCGATAACAAAAATTTATTATAAAATCGATTAGAAAACCGATAAATATCTATACATATAACAAAATCGACAAAACTATCGATAACAAAATCGATAAAAATATATATAAAAAGTCGATAAATATATCGATAACAAAATCGATAAATATCGACACCAAATCGATACATATCGATAACAAAATTGATAAATATTGAGAACAAAATCGATAAATATCGATACAAAAATCGATAAAAATAACAATAACAAAATCAATAAATATCGCAAACAAAAAAAATAAAAATATCGATAACATATATATAAATATAAATATAAAAGTGTTGATAACAAAATTGATAAAAATATCGATAACAAAACTGATAAAAACATCGGTTATTTTATCGATAATCGATAGAATCCCAAAAATCTCTAAAATCCCAAAATAGTTCCCATATTGAGTCTCTGTGTCTCTCTCTATCTATGTACGTACTCAGCTTTACTTTCATTCTTGTATTGGTCTTTTCCTAAGTGTTATTCTTTAACCTTTTATAAGCAAATTTTTGTTAAATTATTACCATATGCATAATCAGAAGAAGAAGAAGTTTCAGCCCCAGCCATTTCCGTTGCACAATTTCCGTTGCACCATTTCCGTATGCAACTTCCGTTGAATTTGCCAATATACTCCCAACCAACCAACCAACCGCCGCTGAAGAAGTTTCACTTCAAAAATTAGTCAGAAAATGTGATTATCAGCTTACAGAATTAATAAGCTTTCAACGCAAACAATTGAGAAAAATCTAAAAAAAAAATTTGGGATCGTCAGCAGACAATAGACTTCAGTGAACAACGCTGATAACAGCAGTTTAATTCGTATATCAAGCGGGCGAAGACGCGGGCAAAACCAGGGCATACATACCCATTAAGTGTTCGTTCACTCCCACCGATATACAAATTTTATTTTCCACTCTCAGCTGCTGCTATGGCAAATTAATTCAATTTTCTTAATTGTTAAATTATACCATTATTTCTCGGAATTTTCTATACAAATTAAATAAAGTGGAAGGTAGTGGAAAATACAAATCCACATTCATGTGTGTACCTACAAATGTGTGTGTGTGAGTATCAATAAAAATTGGCGCCGTTTTCTTTTGTCCAATTATGTAATAGCACCAAACATACATACGTACATAGGACTGCCGATAAGGCGGTCCTTTCAGGCTCTTACAAGCATGCATGCTATACATATATGTATATATATCTACGTTAGGCATATATGGATGCGCATATAGATGTGTATTTGTATTTTGTGTACACCAACTTACAACATATGCACACGCAGTTGCAGGTAAATATGTGTAATTTCAAGCTTACATCCGCACAAACTTACTTACATTCACATGTAGAGTGTGACAAGTAATTACAGTTCAATGGCAACGAGAATTACGGTAAGCTGTAATTTTTTTCACCTGCCGCCATTATTTCTTTTATGTGAAGATTTCTTTTCAGTGAATGTGTACGCATTGTGGCAACATTTTATGCTTGCGAATACACATACACTTATGCAATTATATATGTATGTATGTACACTAGGGTGGACCAAAAATGCATTTGAAAAAGTAAAGTCGGAATTTGTATGCTCTCACCTCCTAGGATTCTTCTATACCGAAAAATATACCCGAATTTTTTTATTTCGAAATCAAAAAAAATTTACAAAGCGCACAAAAATGTTTTTATATAAAAAAAAACTTTTCCTAGAAATGGTATAGAATTCTAAAAAATCAACATTTTTAGATCGGAGAGCTCTGTTTCTCTTCTCTTGATTCCCAGCATAACATCCAATTGTTTATTTAAAAATTTTTTCATAGCAACCATATTTTATAGGTCCGCCAAAACCCACAGAAAATGCAATGGGAGGATAAATAAATTATTTTTAGCATTAAAAAATGGTTTAATCAACAACTGAGTATTGTTTTTGGAAGACTCCTGAAGAGAACCAGAGGTTTCCGATCGAAACATATTGATTACTATTATTAAAATTCCGACTTTACCCATTTTGGGCCTTCCTAATGTACACACATACGTTCTCATGGCACTCATATGTATCTGTGAAGTCAACATTTTACACTCATCTGCAGGTGAATTTGTGTCGCCACCGAAAAACATTTTATTGCCGCGGCTGTTGGTTGATGGCTGTCGGCTGCCGGCGCTGACGATAAAATAAAAACTGAAAAAATTGGCATTAAAATGGGCAAAAATAAAAAATAAAAGAAAATATGACAAAAAATAAAGAAAAGTGCCACTTTGCTGTGCCACGTTAAGCGAATAGGCGTGCAAGGCACTTCAAGTTGGGCGTGCAAGTAGAAGAAGGTGGTTTTCTTTGTGCGGTCGCATGGCCGCAGGGAGGGAACAAATTAAAGTCAAGCGAGCGCAGTGAAACCGAAGGAAGGCTGGAAACTATTACGCGCGCTCGCTCGCTCGCTGCGTCAACACATGTAGACACACGAACATACATACATACATATTTTTTTAAAACAATTGCATAAAAACAAAAGCGGTATTAAAAGCAGTCAACTGAATTGCCTTTTCGCCACCGCCAAACATTTCAATGAGTGGCAGCAATGTGAGTGTGTGTGTGTGTTGTGTATGCGTGTGTGGCACTTGTGGTGCGTGAGTGTGGTAGAGTTGTTAGTAAATTTTAAATATTTTTTAAGGTATAATTTTTGGCGCGACAACTGGCGCGACAGCAACACTAATGGTCTATTTTCTACGTTTGTAGGCGTATAGCACTGAACTGTTCTGCCTTTTTTTTAATTCGCGAATTTTTCCTTTTAATTCCGCAGGAAGTAAAATTTTATTTCGAACCGGTTGGTAAAAAAAAAATAAATAAATAATTGAAAGCCTGTAAAATGTTGCCTGTCACCGTTGCCGCCGACACTAGGACTGTGACGTGCGCTCAGCAGCAGCAGCACACCAGGAAATGCCACCAACGCCAACATCAAACGAGTACTCGTAGCATTGGCAGCAGTGACGTTTGCAAAAAGCAGAAGCCGCCACCGCCGCCATCATTTCACTTATTTGTCGTGTGCCATTTCCACTTTATACTTGCAACCGACAATGTTCATTCGTTTGGTTATTAAGGCAAATTCATGACAAGAAAAAACTACAACTACAATAACCAACTACACACTCTCAGAGACAGCAATAAACAAATGGCATGAAGTTTAAAAGGAAACGTAAAGTGGCTACTTGGACGCTGCTGACAATTGGCGGATGTGCTGGCGAGTATTTAAATACATACATACATACAGAAGTGTGTACCTACATATATACATATGTATGTGTGCACGTAAGTATATGTATGCTTAAAAGCCTGACTAAAAACACAAATATTCGTAGACATATATATTTACATTAGGCTGGTCCAAAAATGCATGCGGGGGGGAAAAGTTTAAAAAAAAGGGTACCCCTACTTTAAAAAAAATTTATATTCCGAACCTCAAAGCCCATGAAATTTTTCGAGTATTTTGTATGGGGAAAAAACATTTTTTCGATCGGAAAACTCTGTTTCTCTTTGCGAGGCTTCCAATAACAATACCCAATTCTTTATTTAACCTTTTTTCAATATTAACTATTTATTATAGATACCCCAAAAACAGCAAAAAAATGTAATCGGGCACCCATAAAAAATTGTGAGCGTGAAAAAATGGTAAAATAAAAGATTTGGAAGTTTCGTGAAGAGAAACAGAGCTCTGCGATCGAAAATTATTGATTTTCAGGAATTCTATGCCATTTCTACGAAAAAGTGTTTTTCCCCTTATAAAATGCATGAAAAACTTAATGGGTTTTGAGGCAATTTTAAATAAAATTTTATTTTCCAAAAATATATGAATATTATTTTATTTCCATTTAGAAAAATCCTAGGTGGTGAGAGCTTAACATTTTAACTTCTTTTTTTTTACCACCCTAATGTACATACATACATGCCTAGTTATGTATTTGCGTATCTCTGTATTGTTTTTAACGCCACTCATTTGTGAAATCACTTACAGTACGTGGGCTGCTTCACAGGCATAAAAAGTTTTGGAGACAACCAGCCTTTCCGAATGCTGAAAAACTAGTCATGGGGAAGGCAATTAACTGAATTAAATTCAAGCCCCACACATGCTTTGTTCTAATAGCTTGTCGCCTACTACTTTTGTTGCTTATCTACTTGATTATCATGCATTGGCTCTTATTTATGTATTTTTCGTTTTAGGGGTTTCTGCAGCCCTTTGCTGTTGACATGATAAAAGCTTAACTTTTTCACTTGAATTTTTTCACGTTTCTTTGATTTTCTCCTTCGATTGTAGTGTTGAATTTTTTGGTCTGCAACCACGAAGATTGGTATGTACTTAGTTGCGATCAATTAGCTTAAGCAATTAATGGTTTTTATAAAAACTGCTTAATTTTGGCTTTAATTACTCAAAGAAAAAAAGCCTCACGAACGTAGATCATTCAAAGCTGAGTTTGATAGACTCTGAGAAAAAAACAGTCCAATACTTTCATTTAAGTGGGCCCACCAAGAGCTTAGACCAATACTATTTTATCGTACTTTTGGGTGCTAGAATGCAATAAAAATTACATCACACCTCTACGCTAATCATCACTACCTCCAGAGAGAATCCTCAGCTTTCCGTCCACTGGCCTTCTTGACGAAATTCGGCATGCAGATTGACGGCCATAGGAGAATCCAACAACAGAACCTACCTTCGCAGTTAGAATGACTACCTATGTATTTATATATACGACACCTTGTATAAAGTAGTAAATAAGATTTCAGCCAACAATTGAAGGAGGCGGATGGCATAAGAACCGCAAGAAACTGAAAAACAAGCCACCAGTATATGTTTTCCCCTCTCTCATCAGTGCAGCCTCTGTTAGACAAAATCTTTTGCCATACGAAAAGCCACGCAGCTATTCTATGCAAAAGCAACAAACAACTGCAAAAATACTGGCAGTTTATACTTAGATGGAGGAAGATAGTGTCTATATGCGTCTTAATGTCATCCTGATTAACCTTAGATACCCCAACAATCAGGTTAACTACGAGTCATCCGGCTAAAGAAGTTGTCATACCCATTTCGTACTTACTTGCTATAAGAAATAATAGGGACCGATATTTTGTCAGGCCTATTTGGTTTTCGTTTGATTAATGTTTATTATTTTTGCATAAAAATACAGCTCAAATCTAATCGAAACCATATATGTATGTGCATATCGATGGCTAATATTCAAAACGACCTGTCATTACTGGCTGAAATTTTAATTTCGAAATTCAAATGTTATTTCTACTGACAAGGTCAACATTAACATCATCGATGACAGTTAAGCCTAATATCGATTTTTATACATATATGAGTCTTATTTTTGTAAAAACTGCAGATAGGTCATATTGAATATATGTAAGCCCTCAATATGTCCAAATTTCAAATTTTGTAGAAAAATTATAAAAAATCAACAAAACTTTACCACAAAGAATCTTTACAAAAATTCTAAGTTCGCAGTTTTATAACACATTAAATTCTAGCTTAAGAAATCGCAAGTGGTTAAGTATTCACGTTGATTTTTGATAATATTATCACGTTGATTTTTGATAATATTAATTAAAATTAATAGTATTTTCTTCCACAAAAAAAATAAATTGTCGAACATACTTTTTATGAAAAAAATGCGTGACACCGTCGGCAAAAAATTATTAAAAATCCACGCGTATCATTACCCACTTCGAACTTGCACTTTTTTATGCTAGAATTTAATGGGCTATAAAACTGCTTACTTAGAATTTTTTTTAAATTCTTAATAAAAATTTGTTGTTTATGAAATTTTTTTTTTATTTTTTCTACAAAGTTTGAAATTTAGACATATGTGTATGTCTCTTGTTAGATAATAAGCTGTATTTTTATAAAAACTAATAGTAAACGTTACACCACTAAAAGAAAAATAGCCAAAACTGGTCAAATTGCGGAGTCGCTATTATTTTGCTCATGACTGTATAATAATGTAATATCGATGGCTAATATTCAATACGACCTGTCATTACTGGCTGAAATTTTATTTTCGAAATTCAAAAGTTATTTCTACTGACAAGGCCAACATTAACATCATCGATGACAGTTAAGCCTAATACCGATTTTTATACATATAGGAAGGAGTCTTATTTTTGTAAAAACTGCAGATAGGTCATATTGAATATATGTAAGCCCTCGATATGTCCAAATTTAAAACTTCGTAGAAAAATTATAAAAAATCAACAAAACTTTACAACAAACAACAACAAAATTAAACTCTAGCTTAAGAAAATGCAAGTTTTAAGTGGTTAAGTACTCACGTTGATTTTTGGTAATATTATTATTTTCTTTCACAGAAAAAAAAAATATCGTACATGCTTTGTATGGAAAAAATGCGTTACACCGTCGGCAAAAAATTAGTAAAAATATTAAAAATCCACGCGTATCAGTAGCCACTTCATACTTGCACCTTTTTATGCTAGAATCTAATGGGCTATAAAACTGCTAACTTAGAATTTTTCTTAAAATTCTTTATAAAAATTTGTTTTTGAAAATTTTTTTTTGGTTTTTTCTACAAAGTTTGAAATTTGGACAAATATGGCGGTTGTTAGAAAATAAGCTGTATTTTAATAAAAAATAATAATACGCGTTAAACAACTAAAAGAAAAATAGCCAAAACTGGTTAAAATATCGTGTCGCTATTACTTTGTACATGACTGTATAATAAAGTATGCAAGAAGGAGCTAAAAATAAATTATTTTTATCGCGAAAACAACTTCTTCTCTATTGTACGAATTTCCCACAAGATTTGTTTTACAGCGGGTAAAAAACATTGCTGAATTTACATCGCTTTGCTATGAATCATTTTTGAGGCTTTCACCATTTCCGTAATTCAGAAATTAAATCTGCAAAAAAAATCAAGTAAATTATGGATATTGATTGAGCCCAAGCTCTTGCTGGCTGGAAGAGCGCTTTTTGCACCCAGAAATACACGTGGGTTTTTTGCCACCCATTTTACTCTGAAAATTTTGTATTTAGGTTCACTTTATAATCTAGCGATTATTTTAGGTAACCGTCAGCTTACCGGCTTACACATTTTCAGCTTCAAGCGCTTTTTTGGATATTTGTTAGATATTTGAATCAAAGTAAATGAAAAATTACTTTGTATCTTTTCAAGTATTTATGCATGTAAGTAAAAATTAAGTGCAATTCCTTATGCTTTTGTGAAACCACATGCCGCTTAAGCGTAAACCACTATGCAATTCAATGAAAGTGATCTGGGAAAATCTTCTATGAAAATTTACCAAACAGCTTATGTTGTGGGTGACAAAAAAGCAAACCAAAAACATAAAAGCAGTAAAGTTGTAAATGGTGCTGCTTGAAAGTTCGACCGAGACCGGTCACATTTACCACAAACATCGACAGCAGACAATGTATGCAGGCTAAATGTAAGCCAAAAATAGTAGTTTGGAACAAATGCACAATGTATCAAATATATGCACTAGAGACCTGCACGAGTGATTTCGGTATCGTACGAGTACGAGTACTACATAGTAATCTTTTTATGAGTACAGCAATGCTTTTTTGGAATCGTATAATCGCCGATACGATGCCGATTCTGCCGATGCAACATCGTAGCATCAGACGATTACTATTTTGACATTGCCGTAAGCGCGTCACTTGGGAAACAAGTTCAGCGAAATGCAACAAATACACATAATTGAGACATCGCCATTAATAATGAGATAAATCAAAATATTCAATATTTTCCGGCTAAAAAAATGAATTTGTTGTAGAAGCAGCCTTTATTGAACTTTTTATTTAATTTTATAATTCATATTTTATAATAGAAAATTGTGTTGAGAACGTACATAGATATATTGTACTTAAATAAACTTGCATCCAAGCTTTAACTTTGTAAATATGTTCATTTGCCCTATAAAATGCGCTTTTCAGAACTGTTTCAGACGTGCAGGACTTTATCATTTTTTAAAGCTTTTCCATACGTCACTGGAGCCTGCTTTTCTAATGCTTACACGCTTAAATAAATTTTTAAGTTCTATTTTTTTGACACATATTTCAAATCGAGCTTCGCTCATCGTAAACGTCTCATATGAAAATGGTGATATGAAAAAAATATCAGTTTGCTACCAAGTAAAACGATGCTTTGCCTACGATGTCAAATTTAAATTCAAGTATTCGCATCGGCGAATATTAACTTGTTATATCGCAATCGGCGAATATTAACTTGTTATATGTTAACATACCCGTGCAGGTCTCTAGCACAGAGTATTTATCCCCGAACAACAATTTCTTCAAGTAAAAGAACGATGAGCTTTGTGTGAAGCGGTTAGTTAGTGTTAAACGGAAGCCAAAAAAAAGATGTGACGAAAGGAGTGGCAAGACTAGTGGCTACATACATACATATATATGTAGATAGATGCGTTGTGCAACAAGTAAAAAAATGCAGTGAGTCAGTCGTAACTTAACTTTTTGTCAGGGATATAAATCTAAATTTAATCTTATGCTAGTAGTAGTGAAAGCGTAGGAGCACCAAAGAGAGTCTCACAAGCAATTCATCCAGTCAACAACGACAGTACCAGCTAGTAATGCAGAAGAATGAAGAAGAATGCATTGCTAAGGAGGAGCATGGCTGGTTGGCTGCTTGGCTGGCGAAGGGAGGGGCATGTGTGACAAACTAATTTGTAACGAGATTAGTAAAGGATGCGTTGTGAAAGATGTAAATGGGCGAACGTGCATATACATAAATACATACATACTAAGTATTACGTGCAGAAGGCTTTACGTGTCAGTAACAAAAAAAAAGGGATCGTCTAATTGCCAGGGAATGACATTTTGTTTGAACATACTGAGATTTCTTACAAAGAAATACAAAGCGTGCATTTAAATTTTTCTTTTTGAAAATATCTATTTCATATGATCACATTAGTGCGTAGCAGCCTCGACAATATGCACTCGAGTGCTTCATAAAATTAGGAATTTGGAAATATTAAAAAAAATACGATTAATTTCTAAGAAGTTCTAAGTTTCCCGAAAAAACCCCGAACAACCACGAAGAGCCCATAGTCCCTAAAAACATTGAGAAAACTTCTTAAAATCACGGACACTGAAAATTGTTTGCATAACGGTTTTTCGTAGCAGTGTGCGTTCATAGAGAGTGCCGACTGGCGCCGAGCGAAGCGGAGCTTTTCGCATGCAATCGGCCGTAAAGATATCACAAAATTGACCTTCTACGAAAATAGGCCAAAATATTTGTTAAATTTGAATCGGTGAGTTCGACGACCGTCCAAACAACAATTTTTATTGACAAGTCCAAAATCGGTTTTTTGTTGTTGAGATCAAAGACAATACAATGCACTGACATGCACGGTTTTTCTATCGTTTCACTGTACTTGATACTCAGCCGTGAACGTAGCACCTGCTGATTGTACCGATTCTATTCGATAGAGCCCTAACAACCGCTTGAATTCCTGAGAAGGATTCTAAAAACGCTGCTTTCAGGCCCTTTTTCAAGTATTTCAGATTGCATGTCCGCCGAAAAATTCATCTAAAGCTCCACATTTCTTAGCAAAGTTTCACTAAGAGTCCTCGGTCACAATGGGAATCTCTACTTAGTCTCCTATAAGGGGCATTTCTAGCCCAGCTGTCATTTTGACCTACTATGTATAAGCCGTAAAAAAAATATATTAGTGTTTTAGCGCTTTGAAATATTGAATTCCTTAAAAACTAGCTGAGTAATTTCCAAAAACGTAATTATAA
Organism: Rhagoletis pomonella; assembly: GCF_013731165.1. Taxonomy (NCBI): domain Eukaryota; kingdom Metazoa; phylum Arthropoda; class Insecta; order Diptera; family Tephritidae; genus Rhagoletis; species Rhagoletis pomonella. The sequence goes on along the minus strand of NW_023458566.1, from coordinate 5,555,310 downwards.
AAAATACAACAGAGTAAAAACTCTTATTTTGATTTGATATACAAATTTCAACTATTTTACCACCAACACGCTTTCTTTCGAAGAAAATATTGCTGTAAAATCACAAGATTTCCAGCAATAGATATCAAGCAATAAGCTCTGATATATATTGCTCTTCATGAGTAAATGAGCAGTCTCCATTGAAAATTTATTGCACTCTCCAAAAATGCTTCGGGAAATTTGGCAGATCAGGAGATCGATAATGCCCTCAATACTCTCAATTATTGCTGCTGTAGCTTTGAATAGATCAAAGGAATTTGCCGACCATCGTACCTTGCTCTGTCAAAAACGGAACTAGATCTCCTATAACTACTCACTCTGTAGAACCTATGGTACGCGGCGGCAGGACTCAACCGATCCTGCTCTAGCGAAGAACCAGCAAAATCCACTTGAATCAAGTATTTATACGACTTACAGTTGTTGTTTGTAAAGGCAGTATCGTGGCTCGTAAGGAGTCACATATGCCATTGAAAGCCTCTATAGTCTATAGTTGCAGACGGAATACCTCGGGCATAGGCCCAACTGACACAAATTGGTGTCTTAGCGATTTCCTTTCAGTTTCATCCGTGTTTTAAAATTTGGGAGCCATGAATCATATTAGATTTATGAATGGAGGCGACAACAATTTTTTTTTGATAAGTCATCCTAATATTAATGTGTATTTTGGCGTATGCGAATATAAATTTAAAGATATACTTGTACATGTGTAAATACAAAATCACAAATGAACATGAAATTTAAGCCAGCTTAAGCTTTTTTTATACATACATACATACTACAGATGTACATACAAATAGTAGTTAGAACGAACAGAAGATCTCTATTCCCATACTTTTTTGCTTGTACTCATACATATATGTTTCTAATGTTATATGAGTACTCGAGTTTATTTGTGCGTGCATGTGTGCACTTGTTTCACAGCTAACAGTGCTACAACTCACGTTCGTTTGCTTTCAAAAGCATAAAAGCTCTTTTTCACTTTAAATGAAAATTGTTTATAATTCCCTCAATAAATGCTGACATCATTTCCAAGTGAGTTGCATGAAAATCAAATTTAAATATTTGCCAAGTGCACACACATAAAACCACCAACAAAGGCATATGCTTACATACACAGATATGTATATCTATATATGTATGGATGCACATTAGGGCGGGCCAATTTATATTGGAGATTAAAAACACGCGTTTAGCACAGAATTATTTTAGGTGTAATTCTAAGCAAATTTGCCGAAGAAACCGAGGGTCTACACCAATTTAGAGTTTGCCAAATTGCGAACATAGGTTTCTTAGCACTTTGCTGTAGTGCCCTAAAGAAGTGCTTAAATGTTGTATATAAACATTCTATAAGGGGTTTTTTGGCATGACGAATCCATTTTTGCACTTGCCTTTTTCTTAAAACTTCCACCAGAGGGCGCCACAGTGAAAATTTTCACATTTTCTTCGAATCATATTTTCGCAATTTGGCAAACTAAAAATTGATTTTAGAACCATGGTGTCTTCGGCAAATTTGCACATAGTAAAAAAATATATTACCCGCCCTAATGTACGTAGATATGTACATTAGTGTCCGACCGAAGGTTCGGCCTGTTTTCGATATTCGGCCTGTCCTGCTGATTTTTTACCTTCGGCTTCGGCCTTTGACCGAAAATGCAACGTGGCTGTTGGCGAAATAAACAATCGCAGACTTATTATTTTTGAAACGTAAAACTTAATTTCAATGTTCGGCTTCGGCTTCGGTGTTCGGCCGAATATTCAATTGTACCTATTATTCGGCCTTGGCTTCCGCCAAATTCCAGCTTCGGTCCTACACTAAGTTATACATGTGTATGTGTTCATACAAATAAGTTTGCGCACTCATAGTCGCTTTCAAGCTCGTAAGCTCACTAAAAGTTTCCCCTTTTCGCATAAACCACTGTTTCTTATTTAAGTTTGAGTGTGTGTGTGTTCTTGCATGCGGCATTACTTACTTGTCGTTGCACAAAACAGTCAAAATCTCCCAAGGCACTTGAGCTATTTTCCACTGCCTTGCCACGTTTTTGCCGCACTAACACACACACACACACACACCCACAGTCAAATGCTCACAACGACCATTTCACAAACATCCGTGCAGTTGCAAATTCACATTCGAATGCTGTGACGGCAGAGTCGGCTCTACATTTAAGGGATACAGATTTGTTGCAGCTTGCGCGTAATTGTATGCCATCCATAAGATATGCAACGTAACGTCAACATTTGGAGGACGAAACGACAACAAAAACAAAAACAACAAAAGTGCGCACTCACAGAATATGTCAGTTATGTAGTAGTATAGCATTTTCTTGCCGCACAAACTGTTGATATGCCTAACAAAAACAACAACAACAGCAACCACAAGATGTTTGCGTAAAAAGCAGCTTTTTGTGCAGCAAAAAACTTGTAAAAGTTTTGCATGGCTTTATGAAGCGAGCAGTTGGCAGCCGGCAGTCGGCAGTTGGCTGTTGGCTTTATTTGTTGCTGTTGTTGTTGTTGTTGTTGTGCTTAGTACTGCTGCAATGCAAATATTGCAAGTGGTCGCAGTGATTCAGTGGCACTTTTGCCATCATTTTCTTATGTTACTAAGTTGCCGCTACTTTACATACTTCTAAATTTATTTGCTGGCTATTTGCAACGTCGTCTAGTGCCGTTTCGTCTTGTCTATTTTTTTTGTTTTTTTTTTTTTGTTGGTCTTTGCTAACACTCAGCCAATGTAAGTGCATTATGTGAATGTAGTACGCGCATCCACACATAAACATACATATATATGTAATTTATTTTGTATATGAATAAATGTGCATGCACTTATCTTTTTGCAATCGCTTTCAACTGTTTATTTTAGTGTTTTACCAACTACGTACATAAATGCATATTTGTACTTATATAAATATTCGAAAGCAAGCACATAAAAACATATGTAAGTACACTACATTGGCATTTATATGAGTAAACACTATTAAGCCCATTTGTACGCCTTTGCATAGGCAATCGTTTTTGCATAGACGGTTTTCAAGTATATACGTATACGTATTTCTCCTTTAATCGTTTTTGGCTATCTACTCTGCTCGGCTTTCTTGGTATTTCTCTCTTAGCTTATAAACATTCTTGTTCATTGACATATTTTTGTTTGCTTTGTGGTTCAATATGTACATTTTTCTTTTTTTTCTTTTTAATACTTAAATATATCTATTGCAAGTCACCATGTCCATCAGGCGTTAGTCTTGACATATTCATGTGCAAAAGATGTATCTATTCGTATGATTTTCGGATTGGATACTTTTGGAAGTATTCTTTAATCATTTTCGGTTACTTTAATGGTTACAACCACTGCTACTAGAGATTCACGAAAAACTGTTCCATTTAGAAAAAATTCAATATTTGTTGTGCTTCGTGGTCGGTTTGAAAAAGTGGCCAAAAATTGAACTTTCAAGAATACACCTCATGCCAGGACACTTTATTTATCCTCCAGAATGCGTGCAGCCCTAAATTTAACTCCAGAACGGTGTACTGAAAAGGTCTTGCCAAAAATCGAATGCGTCTAACATCGGAAAGGGAATACTGGGGGTGATACCATATAAAAGACTGAACTAGAACTAACATCTCACAAAATTTTATACTTATCAAAGACGTCATGGTACAACTTAGGCAATACGATGGTAAAAGTGATTGTCATACAAGCAGCACTGTTTTGGTGGCCTACAGTCAACGACTCGTTAAGTCTTTATGGACAAGCTCTATGTATCCAACTTAGGTGCTTGAAATCGTCACAGAATTACCACCTGCAGCCATACTCATTGAAAAGGAGACTGTAGAATATACGCGCTACGACTTCAAAGGCCATCTGCGTAAATGTCCTAAACCATTCATAAATGAACGAATTTTTCCTATTTCGTGGAATGTGGAGTCTGTATGGCCCTCATCCTTTTTGTGGTCCGTCGAAGGGACATACAGTGGATATTCTAAGAAGATGCGACGGATGCAGCCTACAGACGGACTGCCTGATCTTAGCCAGAAAGCTGATAGATGATGCTTAATTAGAAATATCTCAAAAAATTCGCATTTGCATTCTAATTTTGTACCTAATCAAGTTAACCGTGTTAAATTCATCGGTGTTGAGAATATTGATTCCATGTTCTTCGTACCTGGAACCTAAATACTTATTTTGTTTCGCAGTGTTTCCAAAAAAAGTTTTTACTTTCTCTTCATTGTACTTAAATATATTTTACTTACTTAGAACTGTAAACGACTCACAGAAACATTTGAGCTACGAGGTGCGGTTGGTAGTCAATTTGGTAACTAAAGATTGATGGTGCCAATATACATCACATTAGGGTGGTCCTTAAAAATATCAACATCTAAATTTTCTATGGGGCACCTATTTATCTTATTCTATATACAAAATTAGGAAAACCACGAAAACTTCAAAATTAACAAAAAAAAAATTTTGGGGCTCCTACCAGGGTTTGAAAAAATCTTTATCTTTTATTTTTTTATGTTTACTAAATTGGAAAAAAATTTTACTTGAAATCTGATAAACTTTACTAGGACTTTTATTTCGGTTACCCAAATTATTTCGCCAAGTTTAACTGTTAAAAAAATAACTGCTATTTTCAGTCCCTCGATGTTTTAAATTAGAATAAATTTAAGAAGAAGCTCAGCGAATCAATACTCCTTGGCAGATATGTTCGGTGAATACATAATTTTGTATGTGTTTCCTAGCATTCTATATGAGTCGATCTTATTGGGTAAAAGCTTAGCGTTATTCTCGCATACAACCTGCATATGAATCTAGTTGTCTGTCTAGTTGCATACTTATACATATACAAATATACATAAATACCTTTTACATCCTAAGCAACACAGAGAAATAGAAAATTCCATAGAGACAGTGATTTACTTAAAACTTCTTATGGTCCTTTTGTCTTCCTCTGAGCGCATTCATAAGTATTTGTAAGCAGAATATGAAAACGTATACTTGTACATTCACTTGTGTGTGCGTATGTGTGTGTGTGTGTGTGTGCTTTTCTGCGCTCGTACATATTTCTTCTCTAAAACTTTTGCTGTAGGTACTTCTTGCAGATTTTCTCTTATTCCACACAAGCGCACGATTTTGTTGTTTGTGGTTTTTGAGGAATTTAAATGTTAGCAAATCAACTTGAAAACAATTAAATTTAAGTCAATCAATAAAATTGTATGCAAATACCCGTAAGTGCATATAAGTATTTATAGGAGTGCAAATGTGCACAAGCAAGTGTTTTTTGAACTTTTATTGTCAGATTAAGTTTTGCCTTATATGTATGTATGAATGTTGTGTTTTGCTCGTAAAATTTGATAAGCGATTGTGTGAAATACTAAGAAATCATATTTTTAATCGCTTACAATTGTTTTCCGGAGTACGTACTCAGTCGTAAAACTTTTGTTAACAAATTGGATAGACGATCTTCAATTTTTATATTATTCTTTATTAAGGTACTAAAAAACTAACTTAAAGTTAAACCGAAACTCATTACCATTAAGGAAGAAAGCTTAACGCGAAGATGGATATATGAAATGAGTGTTAAATAGTAATCATTTGAGTTAATGGCCTCAATGACCACCGAAATTCTGTGAAAATCTTACCAATTGTGTTTTGCAGGACAATTTTCGAGGACCTTTCTTACAAGCTTTAAGTCATGCCCATACATTTTCGATAGAAAGTAGATCAAAAATTCAGACCTGTTGTTAAATGAAATGTTTACTAATTAGTCGCTTAGTTTTAGAAATAACGCCTTTCAAGAAGTTCAAGTAAACTTGAGAATTGTGTTTGCTTTCGAGGACTACCATTTTACCAAACCGTAAGCAAAAATGCATCGGAATAATTGATAACCTACTCCTTTTTTTGAAATCATTTAATAAATGAGCTCCCCTGGGCCACACCACATACAGCCTTTGGTTAATTTCTAGATCGTTTCATATTGCAGACATTTTTATTAAAATTCGCATTCGTCTTTAGATTCATTTTAGTAATCGGCGTCGTCGTATTCTGCCTCGTATTCGTCTTCGTTTTAGTCGCTGTCTACGTATTCGCTTAAAGGTGCCCACACTCACCAACGTGTACGTATGCCGTGTCTGTTTGAAGTAGCAACATATATAATTTACTGTTAATAGAGAGAGAGAGAGAGAAGCAGTAAACGTGACACAGCTGACACGTTAACGTACGTTTACGTCTGTGAGTGTCGGCACTTTAGTCTTCACATTTGCCCTTATCTTTGGCCCTGGACAGATATAGATCTGGGTCGTTCCAGTTACGAAGACCCGACTGTCATGGAAACGCATTCGTATTTATCTTCATATTCCAAAATAAATATACGAAGTAAAAAAATGCACATTGTTCGAGAAAAAAAGGTAGATAGCATAAAGTCGAGTAGGGTGAAAAGCAAAATTACAAACAGAATTCTATTACCTTTAATTAAGTACATTCCCATCCTTCCAAAACCTATGTATGTAAGTACATACACACAAATGGACACTATGCCGATTATACAAAGCAATTTTGAATAATTATTTCCAACTGTGCGGGTCACAATCGACATCAATGGGAATTTGATGAACACAGTCGGAGCTAGTGATGGATGCGAGGTATATAGGAGCTGCAAGGTATTTGCTAAAAGCAAATCAAGCATTAACGCAACAACAGTAAGGATTAAAATTACACTAAACGCACACACGTACAATCATACTACATGTATGTGTATTTATGTGTATTCATATCTAAAATATAGTAGTTTGGAAGCAGTCAGCGAGTGATTTACGGTTTTCATTTGAAATTTAAATTAACGTAATGGTCGCCTACGGTCGCAACAGAGCACCGAGTACAGACACCTAGCAGTCAGCAGGCAAGGCCACAGGCATCAAGGCATCAAGTAAAGTAACGGTGCAAACCCATTGCAGCCAGCAACTACAACCAACCAACCAACCAAGCAACCAAGCAACTAAAGTGCTCATCAGCCAGTCGACAACAGGCAGCGTGTTGACTGATGCCACAGGCGTCAACAGTGACAGCAATGGTGGAAAGAGCGTGTGAACCGACCGCTGAGGGTGTAGGGTGGGACACCGTTGTATGTAAGTAGGTAAGGATAGCGAGTGGGTGGCAGTGTGTTTGAGTTTGTGGGAACCGCTCGATTTCTGTGCAGGTAATTAAGAAGTATGAATGTTTGAATGAACAAAGGCAAGAAGGTGGAATTGAAGTAAATCAAAAATGCTGGAAGTTGCCTAAAATCTAAAATCGCCTCAAAGCAAAAACGGCGACGCACGAGCATGCTTGATGTTGCTGCGATATTTGTTGTTGATGTTGATTGATGTTTATTTTCGGCACAGTTGCGACGACAGTAAGCGACGAGCGAAACAAAAACAAAAACAAAAGCAAAGGCATAAAGCGGAAAGCGGAAAGTAGCAAGCAAAAATGCCTGGAGTTGAGGTGAAATTTCGAATTCTGCGTTTTAATAAAATATATTTTTTTTTTGTGCTGTACATACAAACTATTTACGCTGCGGGCATTTCAAAAAGCACGCGCCAAATAATTTATTTAAATATGTACGCAGAAGGCACAGCAGCGGGCGGCAAGGACGAAAGCATACGCAGCATATTTTGCGCGCTTCGTGTGGGCGTGTGTGTGTGTGTGCGTAGTTATGCATGTAACGCTGCAATATTTTACGTAGTCGCCGTCAACAAAACTGCCTAAGCTGTTGCGGATTTGCATACACAAAAGATGACAAAGAAACTGGCGTAAAGTAGATACTATATCTGATGTCTTCGAGTGTTTTTAGAAAAAAAGGATAATAATCGCATCTGAGTTATTTACTTACTTACTTGTTGCTTGCGATGTGTACGCTTCTAGAGGTGGGGCACGCTTTACTGTGGGCGGGTTGTACATAAATATATTTTATTTTATTTATTTTTGCACTTGTTTGTTCTGTTTTCTTTTTTTGTTGTTGTTATTGTTTGCTTTTGTTGCATGTAATTTAACTTTTATTTACTTATGTATATTTCCTCTTTGTAAACAGTTGATGTAATTTTCAGCAACAGCTGTCAATCGGCATTTTTCGGAATATTCACATACAACCAGCCGCGACAAAATTTAAATTGAGTTTTATACATAGATTTTGAGTGTTTTTTTTTTTGTGGTTGTTCTTACTGTTGCTTCGGGGTTCAATAACGCCGCTCGCTTGTCTCGCTCGCGAATTATTTTTTATTTATGTATGCTTTATTTGCACTTTTGCACAATAATATAATTTGCATATGTATGATGACGACATTAGTACCGTAACGAAATTTATTCACTTTGTTGGAGAAATTTATTTCATGAATGTTAATATTTAATGTTTTTCGTTGCCGGCATAGTTAATAATCTGTGAAAGGTAGAGTTGATATTTTAATGGCGAAAACGAAAATTAGCCTGAAATATTGTGAGAGTATATCGCGTATCATTCTGCTTGCTCAATCTAATTTTGCTATAATTCTATGCTAATTTAAGCCAAACTAATTAGTTTTCAATTCTAGCGAATATAGTAATCTTTTTTTTCGGGGAATACATATAACATATAATATGAGGGAAGAGATTTGGTGATCTTCGAAATAGCAGCTATAACTTCTACTGTTTTTTTTTTCATTTTTTCTAACTAACTAATCGTGGTACAAAGCTCAAAAACATTGCCAAAAACCTTATTTTTTCTACGTATGTATGCATGTGTTTGATAAGAACTTACAAGTAACTTTTTGGCGTTTTCTGAAAGGAAATCTCGAGCTAATATGCTCTTTAAAACCATGTACGATATAGTATTTTGCAAAAAATCTAATCTCGTTGTCCTTTGGATAGCAAACCACTTGCGATAAATCTGAAAACATTTGCATTACTTTCAACATAAAACTTAAAGTCCATTAAATTTCATATAAAAATCTCTTATTTGCAATGCAGCGACGCATATAAAAAGAGCAACTGACGCTTCAAAGAAAAAATTGCCGAACTTGACTTTCAAAATTTTTCAAAACTTCAGTATATTGCTCGCAGTTATAATCGTTATAAAATGCGCAAAATTCTAAACTTTTACAGAAATGTTTACAGTTCAGTTTAATTTTCGATGCTCTGGTGGATTTCGAAATTTTTCCTGCTATGAGCGAATGGCTTTTATTGAAGTTTTAGATAAAAATTAGCCAAAACTTTTGAGCCTCTCTTGAGCTATAAGAACTTTAACAGTTTCCTGTATGAAGCACGGGATTGAGCCCAAATACAGCTAAAATTATTGTACTCCGGCCGCTGTAGCCAACTGATGGAACCAAGATTTGATCCCTACTCAAAGTAACATCCAAAAAAATATGGAAAACGATTTTTGCTAAACAGTGGTCCTACTTTGCATGAAATGTCACTCCGCCGAACGTATTTCTGCTTTGAAAAAGCTTCTAATCAAATCCAGTTACCGGTTGAAGGCAGAGTAAATTATGAGTTCTTCCATTTGTGTAAGAACATCAAGATGCACACCACAAATTGGAGAAGAAGCCCGGCCAAACACTTAGCAAAAGTGTAAGCGCTAAAATAATATTATTAGTATTATTATTATTATTATTGTCATACAAGCCAGTTACATAACTAAGCACTGCGAGCAAAGCGCAAAGTACTTCTCTTCTGGTCGTAAATGGTGGTTCACCTATCTTAGAAAATGCATTATCTTCAGTTTTGTATAAAGAACAAGATTCCATCTAGAAAGTGTATTTAAATGAAATCTTAAAAAAGATAGACTAAAAAAAGTAAGCCACTCATGCTCATATACACGTAGTTGCGTATGTAACGCATACGCTCCGTAACCCCATACGCAGTCATCTAACACGTTTACTCGCACGCCTTAACTTAAGAGCCATATATATTTTTTTAAAGTAATTAAATATTGGCGTTTAAGATTTTTACACAGTACTCCTTATGCACATATATATTATTTTATTCGAGTGCACCAATAAAAATTGTGAAAATTTAATTTTAATTTCTCATCTTTTACCCAATGTAATTTTTTTCATTTGGTGAGACTAGTGATGTCAAACAAAAAATTTAATTATCGATTAATTGTGGAAACTTGCACCATAAATTCAGTGCGCAAACAGTTAAGAAACCTAAAATCGAAGGTAAAACATAAACAACAAGTAATTTTTAAGCAAAAAGCAAAACCGACTTCAAATCTCAAATAAAAATTTAGGTGAACCGTTAATTTTTTCATGATCGAATGATAGGCTCTAAACTAGATTAGTATGGGACCACCTCTGAGACACTACCTTTCCGATGCAAAAGCAATTTTCGAAACCGGTTGACGTGGTCCAAAGTTATGCGGAACCATACAAAAAAGTTTTTTTTTAGTTGCTACTTAGGCTAAGCTTTGTTGCGGTTTTTTGCAAAAATTTTGCAGAATACGAGAATGTAAAAAATCTTCCAACTATTTAAATTATACATACATATGTATGTTCCGAACAGAGTGGACACTTTTATTGTTGCTAATATTATTGACTGGCTAGAGTGTAAATTTTTGTTACGTCATTTTATACATACGTCATACATTATTGTGTGAGTGAAGTAGTAAATTATTGGTGGTTTCTTTTCGATTATTTTGAAAATTAATCGGTTAATCGCTCGATTAATCGAAAGGAAAAAATCCATTCAATTAAATCGTTGACCGGTTATAATCGGTTATTCGATTAATCGTGCCATCACTAGGTGAGACACA
>NW_023458566.1:5534944-5544501 GCF_013731165.1 Rhagoletis pomonella | reverse complement strand
TTATAATCGGTTATTCGATTAATCGTGCCATCACTAGGTGAGACACAAGTTTTATTACACTAGGTTCGTTCGTTTTGGCCAGAATAACATTTTCATCGTTTAATTTTAACTTTTTGAAGTAACTTAAATAACTAAAATTAAAAAATCGTAAATTTTCAAAAATTGTAAAATAGCTGCACCAGATATTCTGCATGCTGCCATTTTTTGTTTATTTCCTGGTGCACTCTTGAAACTTTGCAGATAGGTATGTTGTTTTTGATGCCAACGTCAATTGCCTCTAATATAAATATTCTATTTGAAAATATTCCGGAGTTATTAAAAAACAATTATGCTTTTTTTGAGTGAAAATAAAAAAACGAGTAATTTCGGTACTTTTTTGTTTAAATAAACGTTTTAAGGCCAAAATTGCTCAAATACTTGATTTAGTTTTTCTTTTACTTGTTCCTGGAACTGGATTTATTGAAGTAAATGCAAGAAGAATGCTTTCGCGCTTTTTGTTTTCAGCCACGATAACTGAGTGACACAAAAAAAAAACAACTCGTGAGATTTGCTCATCTAATTGATTTAACTTGGCATTTTGGAGAACGATTTAATGAATAACTGCGCAGTCTAAATATCTATTCCAAACACTAAAAATTATATATGGATATGTACATACACATGCATATGTATTGCGGACCAGTAGGTCTATTATTTTTGAGCCTATTTTGAAGTCAGCCCTGCAAGGTTAAGAGAGTTATTTTTTTGTGGTTTGTGTTTCCGCCAGGATAGGAGTATGATCTTTTGTGAAACGATTTTCCGTCTTCCGTTGTCAAATTTGATTTAAAGACACGAGAGAGAGAGAGAGGGAGAGGACGAAAAATGACACTGAAGAAGGCACAACGCCGTAACCGGTTTGTCTTCACACCAAATTGGACAAGGGATGACGGAAAATCATTCCACAATATATCGCTAAGAAAGTTCTTCATGGACCGAAACGAATGGTAGACGGCTCGGGTCAGATCCACACTAGTCACTGTATGAATCTAGATTTTCCAATCAAACTATTTAATTTTTTTTCTAGTCAGTATTTTTCTATATAAATTTGAATTGTTATTTATAAAACAAAAAGGGTTTAACCAAAGGGACATGCGGATCACAAATATTGTTAACTCAGCACTGTAGATATTAAAGTCGATTGTTATAACTTTGTCTGCGATTAACTGCGCACTGTGAATGCAGCCTTAACTCACATATGAAAAGTTGGTTCTTAAATGCATCACTGTTCATTTATGTGAAGCATATTAATGGAGCTTTATATATGAAAATGGTCAAATTGGTTTTTGGTTGCTGCTTAGCTCCATGAGGATGTCGATAAGTGATGTTAAATAGCTTTATAGTTACGTTAGTTAAGCCGAGAAAAGTGGTATTTCATAAAACGCAGATGCATTTAAATATGCTAAAAGCAATGTAAATTTTTTCGTCGATCATAAAAACTGGCACTATCTAATGTAATAAACAATATTGCCGGAGCAATTTATATCAGTGAAATATACCAAAAATCTTTTCTAAGTAAAGATATATATTAGAGCTCTTGTTAATCGACTAGTCGATTAATCGAATAATCGATTAGCAAAAGTTCCTTAAAAAATATTCGACTTTATTTAATCGACTAACCGTCTCCATTTGACTTTCTCGACTAACAGATCACAAATAACTAGTCGACTAACCGTTAGTTTTACATTTTCCGATCAGTTGCTTTCTTTCAATAAACATTGTTTTTTATATTTTTTTAATATTTATATTTAATGGCAGAACCCAACCGCGCTAATGAAAATCATTTTACTTTGAAAAACTGTCACTACTCGAGTAGCTGCTGATTAGCCGATTTTCATATTATGGTGAGATATGGTTAGCGGTTTGTCGAAGGTGAACGGTTAGTGCAATTCGAACGAATACACAGATAATTATCCATTATGATACATTTATTAGTAATATAACGGTACACCTAAACATAGCTAATTGAGGCATGAAAAAATTAAGTTCTGGAATATTCTTTTATAGAGTTTCAGATAGTCACGAAATTTAATTGAATGCTGAAGAACCAACTCCTTGTCGTTTTTGTTATAGCTTTATGGCCTTATTCATAAAATATAAAGTAGGTTTAAAGAGCTTTATAAATTGACGTTTTCATACATTTTTCAATTTATAAACCTCTTATAAAGCTACTTTATTTTTTATGAATAAGGCCTTTAATATTTCACTTTTCTGGATGTGTTTTATATCCAATTTTGAGAAGAGTTTAACTACGTCAAGTAAAAAATTTCTCTCGACGCACAATTTGGTGGCCTTTGCTCAGTTAAATTTAGTTTTTCCGGCACGCATTGATATTTTCGTAGTAAGACATATGTACGTACATATAGACGTAACAAGTAGCCGATTCCTCAGTTACCGCTCAGAATCTAAGTTTATTGAAAATATTTTACTAAACTTTAAAAACATTCTGAAATTGAAAAATATGTATGTACATTGAAGAGCGAAGATCTAGAACATTAAAGTGAAAAAGAAAGCTGAAGTTTTGGCCAATATTTATGTTGGTTAAATGTTTTCTTTTTTGTTTATTTATATTAAAATAACAAAACAAGACAAATATTGAATTAATGAAGAAATTTTTTTGTGCTTATTAAATTTTTTAAATTTTTATTTTTAAATTCTAAAGACCTTTGCTGAACAATAAAAGTTTGTTGGAGAAATACTTTGAAGTTAGAAATTTTCCAATTTCGCGACCATAAAGAACACCGCTAAAGGCTACCTCTATTCTTTTGATGCATAAAATACAACTTTTTAAGAACTTATGCTGGTAATATATAGTGACTCGTACAAATGTTCACAGGTTGACTTTCTTTTTTTATATTTACAACGGTTTTCAAGTAAGATTTTTTTAAATTTTCTATAAAAATATTGTCTAAGGTTTAGCCAAAACCATATAAACCAGAGTTTCAAATTTTATAAGAAATGTATGCTTATATGGAAAAAAGTGCAAAAATCCGTCAGCAAAAAAAAAAAAAATTAATGTCACAGATTGAAAAATTCGACATTTTATGACATTTTTAAAATTTTTGAAACTCCGATTATAAGGTTTTAGCTAAAGCTTGGACAATATTTTTATGGAAACAAAAAAAATTTTTAACTTGAAAATCGTTGTGAATATTTAAAATAATCAACACGTGAACACTGTATTTAGTATTTTGAGGACGTAAATATTCTTTTTTCTCATTCTGTGTACTTATTTTTTCTTCAGTTTACTTTATATTACTTTTTTGTTAATCTCATTTTTTTCTTTTGCTTGACATAGTAATTGTTAAATAATTAAAGGTCTAACAAAATCTATTATTCAGCGACTTGATTTGGTTCCTAGCTAGACTCTAGATGAGTAAGACATTATTTTTATAACTACTGATGTTTTGTTTTTTAATTTTTATTTTTTTTTACTAATAATTCATATAAAAACCGACCTAATTTTTATGATACCAAAATGTCTAATTCTTCTACTTCAACATTAAAAAGTTAAACGATTCCTATTCGTGAGCATTTGCAGTGATTTTTTTTTTCAGCATTCGCTTTAAAATAGCAACACTTCACTTTCAACCAACAATCAAAACTTGTTGCATTGCTCCTAGGCGAAAATCGTGGCACGCACACTCACGCAAGTTCTACACGAGACGATTAAATATATGTATGTATATGCATGTAGTGGTAATCTTTGCAGACCGCCAAAAAACGCATTCTTTCAAATCAGGTTTTAAAGTTTTACTAACTGTATATAGTGTTTTTTTTTTAGTTTTTCACTTAAAAATTTATCTATTTGCACTTTGACACAATTTCACATAATTTTCGCTTGTTCCACAATCAGTTACATACACATGAACACGTCAGATACGCATACGTTTAGTACACAGCAAATTTGCTGGGTGAGTACTGGAAAAATCGTCAAACGTGAAAAACGAGAGGAGCAACACGTTGCTAACACACAGACCGCCCAACGAAGACTAAGCGCACGACAACAACTGTCACAGCACGGAACACTACACGCGCCGTCACAGCTACAGCGGCAACTATGGACAACCGAAGTGTGCACGAGTCCAATGAGGCTGTTGGTGGTGGGTGGGTGAGGGAGTGGTGGAAAAAGTTCACCCTATGCGGGGCAATCACCAACAATAATTCAAAAACAACAGCAGCAGCAGAACTAGCAGCGAGCACGGAGTCAGCGACTCCAAATGAAACATCAACATTGTCTCCGGTTGCAGGCCACGATTGCCTGCTGTGCTGTCCTCCGATGCTCACATATGTATGTACGATGTACTTACCAGTTTATCACTCGCAACTTGCTCTGTTTATGAATCTTCGTGTGCTCACCCATGACGAAATGCTCACGTGTGTATGTGTGTGTGTCTAGTACCGTTCTCTCATATCCGTTCCGTTTACCATTTGGTTTCTTTTGATTTATTTTATATTCGTTCCATATCTCGCGAGCTTGGCCTTTCACGAAATATATTCACTCTCTGGTTCGGTTCGTTTCACAAAGAGGCTCTGTGTCCGGGTCAGCTAGCCGCTTACTGGCACATAAAGGCAATGCCCTGGTGAGTGTTCGCTATTGGCGAGCTCTCGCATGTCCTGGCAGTTTGAGAAGGTACATACATATACATTCATATGCATGCAAGTATAAGTAGTGGTGGCTGATAGAAAACTAGAGAGTAAATAGCAAAAGTGGAACGTCTGTTTAAAAAATGTCTGCACATTTGATGAGATTAAGCAGCGGAAGTCAGATGTTAATGGAAGGAATATGAAAAGGAACAAACTTAACGAAACTTTGAAAATCTCTTGAAATGGAAAATGGTAATAGCCACACTTTATTCCAAAGAACGAAAATCCAGACTAACCGCTGGTATTTACTTGAATTTAAATTGATGCTCGTTTATAAATGTAACTAATTTTGAAGTTCTTGTTTGAGGTTTTTTAATAAAATTTTTTCTTTAACTATTACATATTTTTTTATGAAAGCTCAGCTCATTGCCTACCAAAAGCCTGTAAGTCCAAATTTTATAAGTTTGTACAAAAGTAAGGAAAATTCGACAGATTTTATCAAAATTTCAAACTTTGTAACCAGAATATTTGGCAAAAACTTAGGTATGCAATTATATAGCACAAGTGCAAGCATTAAGTAGCTAAGACGTACCTGTGATTTTTGGCAATTTTTTTTGTCGCTGACGGTTTAGAAAATTTTTTTTAAATGGAGAAAACGCACAAGCTCTAGCTACTTCAAACTTTCGCTTTATTAAATTAAAACTGAATGTGCTAAAAAATTGCATAAATCGATTTTTTTGTAGACTCTGAAGAAAAAGTTTGAAAAAAAAAGGTTTCAAATTCATTGAGTTTTTGTGAACATTGTAGAAATTTGTTGAAAATTATTGAATTTTTGTGCATCTTGTTGAAATTTTGATTTGCTTTTACAAAAAAAAAACAAAAAAAGATTCAATAAACAAATGCAAAATAGCTAAAAATTGTTAAAATGTCGGGTACGAGTTCTTTGCCCGCCACCGTAGATGATGTAGTATATCTTTTGGTAATTGAGGAATTTACTCTTCTTGGAAAAATTAAAGATATTTTTTTTTTTTTATAGCATCTTATGATTTCAATCTTTAGCTGTTGAATGTATGAGATCAGCTAGGAACTGCCTCATTCTTTCGGTCACTGGCAGTGGCGGATTTGAATATTTGTCACCCCTAGGTAATTCAGAATTTGCCGCCCTTTTTCCGATAAGAAAAATATTTTAAGGTAAAAGTGCCAGTTTTGGAACGATTAGCAGTAAATAGTAGTACCAAAATTTATGTTATTTGCTATACATTTATTAAAATTTAAGATAAAAAAGTGGTATTTGCCTTGAGTAAAGGGTTTCAACTTTTAAAGAAAACCATCACTAACAGAGTTTTTTCACTTGATAAGTTATAATCTCAAAAATACTAAATTAGTATTTTTAAATATTATTATTTAAATAATATCAACAATACCTAACAGTGTTGTCTTATTTTCTGACTGCGTAATTGAATCTCAAATTTATGTCTTAAAATGTACAAACATAAATTCTACTTTCAGTGCAGCTAACTTGAAAAAAAAAAGATTTTTTGTTCCCTGTTCCCTTTACGACAAATCCGCTACTGGTCACTGGTCTATTGAACAAACCGTTGTTCCTCAGACGCACTCCTCGGTCTCTTGGACTGGAGGTGCGTAACTCAGGATATCGTTTGAAAAAAAGTCAACTTCGAGTCAAGATAATTTTTAACACAATTTTCTTCGCTCTCATATAATTTTTTCCGTAAAAAACTCAGTCGTGGGCAGTCATCATTAATATGAACCCATTATCGACTGCTAATAAAAACTTATTAAAGCTGCACAATACCAGGAAACTTGCAGCTGCTTTTTCGGAGAGCTTAAACAATAAATCTCGGGATCTTGAGTTACTGATGAATATACCCCTTAAGAAGGTTTCAAAAATATGCTAGGCAAGAAAATATATCGGCATAGATCCGAAAATCTAATGCCAAATTATCAGTGCGAGTCCGACGGGCTAGGCAAATTAAACTTGGCTCATCGAAGCGATCTCGCTTACGTATGTACTTAAATTAAGTGTCGGTCCCAAAATATATACCTGCACCAAAACTTCAAAATTAAAAAAAAAATAAATAAAGATCGCTACCAGGGTTTGAAAAATTGTAATATATTAAATTTTACATACATATGTATGTATTATTAAAAATTAATCTTATAAAAGGCTCAAGTTATGGTGCCTTAGCATAGCCATGACCATAACCCTATCTATTATCTGTTCATATAAAACGTAAGCAATTACGGTATTATAGTATGACACCTGTCATCGTGCAGTACTAAGCTCTAAAAGCTATAATTTATTTGAATTTTTATGGATAAGTGCGGCATTTAAACATATTTCCTATTTTCTATAAAACACTGGTTAACAAATAATTAAGAAATTCATATTTAAGGGAGAATTAGTATGCTCTCTATGAGCTCAAAACGCATTTGTCAATATTTCTATAGGCAGATATTTGAGATATATGTATTTTAGTCTGTTTTCGGGGTATAGTTTTTTGTAAAAGCTTTTGCTTGCCGAACTGACAGGTGCGACCAATACAATTACTTCTTTATTGGAAAATAAATAAAAGTACACGTCAAAGGCGTGGTCAAACTGAAAACTAGGATTTCAATGATTTTTTTTTTTAGTAAAATGTTTTAAATTTTCGTGGATTTCCATATTTTGTTTGCAGATCAAAATAAAGGGGCCTATATAAAACTTATAATAATAGTGATAATAATATTTTGGCGCTAACACTTTTGGCAAATGTTTGGTGGAGTTTCTCCTCGCACCTATAATCACTCAGTCACAGCTGCTGTCAAATATAAAATTTAAACGTTTATATATTTTTTAAGGACCACCCTAATGTACATACATGCACATTTATGTACGCACATACATGCATAGGTAAGTATTTATGTATAATAAATAATTACCAAACGTTTATGCATTTTAAATGCAGCAGATACGAGTATGTAACATACTTCGTTCTATGTTCTGTAATAAAAGCAGAGGCGCCGCTTACTGTAGGGGTGTAACAGTGAACTACACTAATTTCACTTTTACTGTTACGAAACATAAGAGAGTGTTTAGGATATGTTTGCCATAACATTTGCGCAGAAATAATAGCAGCTTTACAGAAATACCACTCACTTACAAAGCCATTACTCTGTAATATTCCTATTTGCTCGCAGATGCATTGCATTAACAGCTGCTATACGCCCCCACATATTCTGCATACATACTTACATATATCGACTGTTTGACTTAAATGTTGCTCTCACTGCAAATGTGTATGCTGACGTGCATATGCGCATGCCTACATACTTACTTACTTTTACATAAGTAAGTATACCCAGTGGGAAAATGGGAATGCATTACCTTTTTCCACAAGAAAAGATTAACGAAAAGCGCAATGTAAGCGAGCGGATGATGTGTAGTTTTGAAGCGAAAAACAAAGCAAAAATGTTGAAAACTAACTCAAGTATATTTTTTGCACGTTATCTCAATAGCTGCTGTAGCCGAATGGATGCGTGTTCGACTGCCGTGTTGTTGGTCACGGCTTCAAAACTTGTGTCAAGGACTGTATTTTTTATTTTTATTTTTTGTTCTATTTATAGATTATCTATATATATAATCTATATATATAATACGGGAAGAAAATGAACAATGCTCGATTTTGAAGAATGGGGTGTCAAATTAAAGCCCTTGGCCTGTAGATGTGCAAACTGGTTTTATTTTTGGAAAAGAGTTGCCACCTGTTGAACAATTAAATTCAAGTTATTTGAAAATCAGTGTCATCATATCTGATCGTTCGTTCGATTTTCCAAAATGAGGCGTCAAATTAAAAGGCTTGGACTCTATGTACAACAAGGTTTTACTTTTTTGAAGAGTTGCCACCTTTAAAAAAATTATATTGAAATTATTAAAAAAAATAAATCAATTATTACAAACTGGGTACCAAGCGAAATGGTTTTGAAAAGCTTTGCTTCTTAGCTTATCTATAGGAGAGTTGCCACCTGTTTAAAAAATCATATTAGGTAAGACAATTATGTATCACCATATGGGTGCCTAAGGAAAGGGTTTTCAGAAAGTAGTATATAATAATATTGGGAAGAGGGTTGCCAGCTGCTTGAAATGTCGAATTTAGTTTACTTATAACTACACAAGTTATACGAAATAAAAAAGTATGGATGCCAATCGAAGGAGTGTTAAGAAATCTTTAGTTTGAATGCTAAGAATATTTTTGAGGTGCTGAAAGAGGGTTGCCACCTATTTGAAAAGGTTAATTCAAATTATTTTATAAGTTAAATGAATTATTAAAATATGGGTATTAATCGGAGGGGGTTTGAAATTTTTTATTTATGAACTGTATTTAGCGGGTTGCCACATGTGTGAAAATTAAAATTCCAGTTAATTCATCAGTTAATTAAAATATGTATCGCAGTGTCCGGCGAAGGAGAGTTAACTATGATTAAGCTCGAAAATACTTTTGAAGAGGGCTGCCACCTGTTTGAAAGGTCTAACTCAATTAACTAATTCAAAAAGTATATTAAATATAAAAATAACGTAGTCAAACGAAAGAGTGGTAAGAAATCTTTAGTTTGAACATTTCGAGCATTTGAAGAGAGTTGCCTTCACTTCACTCATAAACGGCTGCAGGGTTTTGATGAAATATGGCACTCGGATCTCTTACAGCTCTGACTAAAGTTTGGAATATTTCTTAGGTTTTTGAAATGCAATTTTGGTTGTTTTAACGCCATGCGGGTTCACTAGTATTTATAGTTTCGTAAAGCGACATGCGACACATTACTTTCGTATGACAACGCTGCGGAGCAATTCTTGCATTCTTTCGTGAACGGGTTATAGTGGCTATCCATTACTTTTTGCATTCCCAAACATTAACTTTTCCCACTGGGTATGTTTGTTT
>NW_023458566.1:5533831-5534844 GCF_013731165.1 Rhagoletis pomonella | reverse complement strand
TTTTTGCATTCCCAAACATTAACTTTTCCCACTGGGTATGTTTGTTTGCATATGTACTTGGTTATACAAATTTCGATATGTTGCCTTTGTGTTGTTTTTATTATTGTGTTCATTGTTAGGTTATGTTTGTTTATTTTACTCAATTGTTGCTGTTTTCCATCACAAACTACACTGTTAAAGCAATCGGGTGCTGTTGTTGTTGTTGTTGTTATCCTGCTGGATATTCGATTTGTTATGGTTTTTGTAATAGCTAGACGGTGTTCTATTTTTAAATGGCGTGTGCTATCGATACACGACTATTACGGGCATACATACATACCTACAAAAACACTTACATACATACTCTCAAATGTGTAGTAGTGACGTAAGTGTGAATTGTTGTTGTTGTACGGGTAGGCGTAGTGTTGCCGTCGACGCGATTGTTTACGCGCTATTTCGCTGCAGGTGAAGTCAATAGCAACTGCTGGCCGATCATAAATACTCACGCATATGTATGTATGTAAATGGCAATGCATGCCCGGGTATGTGTGCGTGTGTGTGCGTATGTGTGTGAGTGCATGCATTTGCTGCTGTTGCATTTCCGGCCCGTTGCACTTGTTTTTCCTGCTACATTGTCGTTTTTGTTGTTATTGCTGCTTTCATTGCAACAATTGTTGCTTCAACTGCCAATGATGGCTTAAGTTTTTTTTGTTTTTTGTTTTTGTTTTGTATTTTACATAGCTACGCACTCTTAACAATTCGTTGTTGCTTTTGCTTACACTGTTATTGTAGCTGTCGCTGGTTGCTGGTGCTTCGTTGCAGCATTTGCTTTTTAAAATTTTTCTTTCCTTTGTTGCATTTGCCCTCACTGCATATGTAAACACTCTTTTCAATTGTGCAGCATTATTATTGCATTTTTGTTTACATATTCTTGTTTCTATCAATATTTTCAATGAAAACGTACATACGCGTAAGCTGTTGTTGTTTTCTTTTTCTGTTGCTGTGATTTTGAGTGGGAAATGTTATTATTTTTC
>NW_023458566.1:5532703-5533731 GCF_013731165.1 Rhagoletis pomonella | reverse complement strand
AAAAATAATAACATTTCCCACTCAAAATCACAGCAACAGAAAAAGACAACAACAGCAACGGCTTACACGTATGTACGTTTTCATTGAAAATATTGATAGAAACAAGAATATGTAAACAAAAATGCAATAATAATGCTGCACAATTGAAAAGAGTGTTTACATATGCAGTGAAGGCAAATGCAACAAAGGGAAGAAAAATTTTAAAAAGCAAATGCTGCAACGAAGCACCAGCAACCAGCGACAGCTACAATAACAGTGTAAGCAAAAGCAACAACGAATTGTTAAGAGTGCGTAGCTATGTAAAATAAAAACAAAAACAAAAAACAAAAAAACTTAAGCCATCATTGGCAGTTGAAGCAACAATTGTTGCAACGAAAGCAGCAATAACAACAAAAACGACAGTGTAGCAGAAAAAACAAGTGCAACGGGCCGGAAATGCAACAGCAGCAAATGCATGCATTCGCACACACCCACGCACACACAGGCACATACCCGGGCACGCATTGCCATTTACATACATACATACATATGCGTGAGTATTTATGATCGGCCAGCAGTTGCTATTGACTTCACCTGCAGCGAAATAGCGCGTAAACAATCGCGTCGACGGCAACACTACGCCTACCCGTACAACAACAACAATTCACACTTACGTCACTACTACACATTTGAGAATATGTAAGTGTTTTTGTAGGTTTGTATGTATGTAAGTATGTACCCAGTGGGAATTAGGAGCACGTAATAATACCTTATTAGCAACTTACTCTTCACCTGGCAGTCATTACCATTTCCCTGCCGAACGTCCCTTACTTTTACAAAGGCATGGCCGCCTTATGTAAGTAGGAATTTAGAATGTACATTTGCTATCAAACATACTTCTGAGTCGCTTTACAAAGTAAGTTACGTGTAATACAGAGCAGTCGCTCGGAGTAGTTCGGTGCTTGGAAATAACTTCGGCTGCACGTTATTTTGCAACTGACAACGTAATGTGTCGCCGGAGGTGTTCATTTTGTGCTTTACTAGTAGAT
>NW_023458566.1:5529877-5532603 GCF_013731165.1 Rhagoletis pomonella | reverse complement strand
GCTTTTTCAATTTTTCCTAATAAACAATCGTGGTACAAAGCTCAATAAAAATATTAAAAATAAGCAGTTTTACTATATTTAGCCCATAGTGTCGTGAGTATATTGATTACTTGGTGTGTTTTGAAAATTTTTTGTTTCAACCTGTTTCAAGCTCAGAATTTCTAGAAAAATTCTAGGTACGCAATTTTATAAGTATAGCCCATTCAATTACAGGAGGATAAAGTGCAAGTTTCAAGTGACTAAAAGTAACGTTAATTTTTTAAAATTATTTTTGCTGGCGGTGTCACGGATTTAAAATGCCCAGCATCGTTTAAAAAATTCCCAAAAATCAACGGTATTTTGTAGCTGCATGAAACTTGCATTTTATACTACTTTAATTTAATGGGCTATAAAGCTGCGTACCTCAAATTTTTCTAAAAATGCTGAGTAAAAAGTTTAAAATGTTTGGCAATTTTTTTTTGCATTTTTACAATTTTTGTACAAATTTTGAAATGCGCATTTTTATATGCGCATAATTATATGTAAAATGAGGTAGACTTTTATAAAAAGATTTAAATATTAAATAAAGGAAAGAAATATAGACTAAACTGGTTGAAATAAGGTGTTTGTTTTATTTCTGCCACTAGTATTATAAACTTCTTTCAGCCACTCAATACATATGTTGACTTAATTTTTTTGTTTTGCATCGAGCTTTTTTCGAGATGCCTTAAGCTACATTATAAGATACTCTTTCTTGTTAAAATGTATGAACGATGTCCCGAAAATACCGGGACTGCAAAAATCGAAAAAATTAACATCCCTAGTACATACATACATACATATATATGTGTCCCTGTATATTCAAGTGAATGAAGTCAAATCGGAATGTCTGTTTATCCAGCTATCTTACGATATCGTCTCAGCTGGTCTCCATCCCGACAAATAATTTGTATGTAATTTTGAATATGAATGTGTGGCTGCAGGGGTCTTATCAATATGCGTACTGAGGTTTGTACAAATATGTGATTTTTCATGTCTCTCTTGTGACGTATTGATTAGACACAGTAGCATATGCTATGGCGAAAGTACTGAGTGCGATAGCTCGTGTGTTTGTTTGCAGTGAGTGTGATTGAATGAAAATCAGAAATCAGCGATTGTAGAGTTTAGCTTTTTGTTCGTTTGAGATTTTTCTCTACATACTATATATTATGAATGCTAACCACCCACGAGCTGACTTTAGCATTGAAAGGAAGAGATAGAAGAAACAAACGTGCTTACATATGTTAATGTAGATTGTGAGATATGTAGATGTGTGAGACTCTCTGCTCCGAGTCAAGTGCTTCTGTCTTGTTTTCACGTACGAGACCCTACGTAGTTACGCACCTCTGGCACTACCAACCGAAGGGAGTATCAAATGGACGGATGAACTGATAGACCGGTGTTCTAAACCGTACAGTGAACGTGGTTATTTAATGCTTGTCCCATTAACCGAACAGCTGCGGACTGAGCTCATCAGCTGCCATACAATAAAGTTACTGAATATTAAATAAGAAGATGTGTTCCTTCAATAAAATTTGTCTCTTATCGACCCATTTCGGCAGCCAGTTTAATAACGCCCTATCTCAGAAAACTTTTCAAGAACGCCCTAATTCAGAATTTTATTGAAAAACATCCTATCTCAAAGTTTGGCTAAAGAACGCCCTATCCAATAATTCGGTTTAAAAACGCCCTATCTGAAATGAAAGTACATTGAATATGTGGTGACATTGGGCGTTTTTGAATCTGCAGCTGAGATAAGGCATTTTAGAACCGAATTATGAGATAGGGTGTTTTTCAATCAAGTTCTAAAATAGAGCGTTCTTCAGCCAAATTCTGAAATAGAGCGTTGTTGAAAAATTTTCTGAGATAGCTCGTTTTCGAACTGGCTGCCGAGATACATAGGTAGATTTTCCACTCATCCATCGATATGGTTTGAATGTTTGCTTTATGCTGGAAATGTAACCAAATCCTTTTGAACTATTTTTAGAATTTTGGTCTGTTTGTTTATGGATTTTCATGGGGTTGTAACTAATAGACTCGGACATAAAATAGGGTATAAAAAATGGGCTGCGACATGGGAGAGTGGCACATGCGTTTCAAAAGAAAAAGTTTTAATACAACTTTAGTTTGAAAATATTTTGAGTTGAGATTGCCATCTATTCGATTTTTATTTTGAGCGTTAAATTCGGTAATTGTGTTGTCAGGCGTCTCGGCGAGCCGCGATTTCACACCGTTAGACTGTTTGTGGTGTACCGTAAGGGGCCGATATTAAGCGGACAATATATTAACGATTCAGGCCCTTAAAGCGTATGTCGACCAAGGCATTTCTTGAGATAGAGCAAGAAACAGTCATCAAGATCTTGGAAAACTGGGATAACACGATGCGCTACTGCGAAGCCAGGCACATGATGAAATCGTATTCCATAACTAATGGGAATATTAGTTCTTTCGAATAAATCCATAATATACCAAAAAGAATTGGTTTGAGTAATTTTTTTTTTTAATAAATATTTTTTTTTTTTTAAGGTTATCATTTCGAATTTAGATGAGCATTAAGGTTTTATTTTTTGAAGTTACGATTTTCTTTAGCGGTGCAGGCTGGTTTGAATTTTTGAGGAATTGAAAAACCGACGCGATTATGCTCTATACATAACGAACAACCGCTAGAAAACAACTTAGGGAAACTTCGAAGTCAAAAAGGCGAAAAA
>NW_023458566.1:5525011-5529777 GCF_013731165.1 Rhagoletis pomonella | reverse complement strand
CCTGCTGCTTTTAATTCCCATTTGTTTATGAGTTTTTCGCCTTTTTGGCTTCGAAGTTTCCGCAGTTTTCCAAGATCTTGATGACTGTTTCTTGCTCTATCTCAAGAAATGCCTTGGTCGACATACGCCTTAAGGGCCTGAATCGTTAATATATTGTCCGCTTAATATCGGCCCCTGACGGTACACCACAAACAGTCTAACGGTGTGAAATCGCGGCTCGCCGAGACGCCTGACTACACAATTACCGAATTTAACGCTCAAAATAAAAATCGAATGGATGGCAATCTCAACTCAAAATATTTTCAAACTAAAGTTGTATTAAAACTTTTTCTTTTGAAACTCATGTGCCACTCTCCCATGTCGCAGCCCATTTTTTTATACCCTATTTTATGTCCGAGGTTACTGTCTAGTCTATTAGTTACAACCCCATGAAAATTCATAAACAAAGAGACAAAAATTGTAAAAATAGTCCAAAAGTATTCGGTTGCATTCACTGCATAAAGCAAACATTCACACGATATCGATGGCTGAGTGGAAGATCGACCTATCTCGGCAGCCAGTTCGAAAACGAGTTATCTCAGCAAATTTTTCAACAACGCTCTATTTCAGAATTTGGTTGAAGAACGCCCTATTTTAGAACTTGATTGAAAAACACCCTATCTCATAATTCGGTTCTAAAATGCCTTATCTCAGCCGCAGATTCAAAAACGCCCAATGTCACCACATTTTCAATGTACTTTCATTACAGATAGGGCGTTTTTAAGCCAAACTTTGAGATAGGATGTTTTTCAAGAAAATTCTGAATTAGGGCGTTCTTGAAAAGTTTTCTGAGATAGGGCGTTATTAAACTCTCACTCAGCCATCGATATTTACTCTTTTCTTAAGATACAAATTTTATTGAAGGAACACATCTTCTTATTTAATATTCAATAATTTTATTGTATGGCAGCTGATGAGCTCAGTCCGCAGCTGTTCGGTTAATGGGACAAGCATTAAATAACCACGTTCACTGTACGGTTTAGAACACCGGTCTATCAGTTCATCCGTCCATTTGATACTCCCTTCGGTTGGTAGTGCCAGAGGTGCGTAACTACGTAGGGTCTCGTACGTGAAAACAAGACAGAAGCACTTGACTCGGAGCAGAGAGTCTCACACATCTACATATCTCACAATCTACATTAACATATGTAAGCACGTTTGTTTCTTCTATCTCTTCCTTTCAATGCTAAAGTCAGCTCGTGGGTGGTTAGCATTTGTACATTTTGAACAAAAAGCTAAACTCTACAATCGCTGATTTCTGATTTCCATTCAATCACACTCATTGCAAACAAACACACAAGCTATCATACTCAGTACTTTCGCCATAGCATATGCTACTGTGTCTAATCAATACGTCACAGGAGAGACATGAAAAATCACATATTTCTACAAACCTTAGTACGCATATTGATAAGACCCCTGCAGCCACACATTCATATACAAAATTACATACAAATTATTTGTCGGGATGGAGACCAGCTGAGACGATATTGTAAGATAGCTGGATAAACAGACATTCCGATTTGCCTTCATTCACTTGAATATGCAGGGACACATATATATGTATGTATGTACGTACTAGGGATGTTAATTCTTTCGATTTTTGCAATCCCGGTATTTTCGGGACATCGTTCATACATTTTAACACGAAAGAGTATCTTATAAAGTAACTTAAGGAATGTCCAAAAAAGCTCGATGCAAAATCAAAAAATTAAGTCAACATATGTATTGTGTGGCTGAAAGAAGTTCATAATACTAGCAGAGAAATAAAAGAAACGCCTTATTTCAACCAGTTTAGTCTATATTTCTTTTCTTTATTTAATATTTAAATCTTTTTATAAAAGTCTACCTCTCATTTTACATATAATTAACTGCATTTGAATGTGCATTTCAAAATTTGTACAAAAATTGTAACAATGCAAAAAAAAAATTGCCAAAATTTCAAACTTTTTACTCAGCATTTTTAGAAAAATTTGAGGTACGCAGCTTTATAGCCCATTAAATAAAAGTAGTATTAAATGCAAGTTTCATGCAGTTACAAAATACCGTTGATTTTTGGGAATTTTTTAAACGATGCTGGGCATTTAAATCCGTGACACCGCCAGCAAAAATAATATAAAAAATTAACGTTACTTTTAGTCACTTGAAACTTGCACTTTATCCTCCTGTAATTTAATGGGCTTAACTTATAAAATTGCGTACCTAGAATTTTTCTAAAAATTCTGAGTTTGAAACAGGTTGAAACAAACAATTTTCAAAACACACGAAGTAATCAATATACTCACGACACTTTGGGCCAAATATAGTAAGACTGCGTTTTAAGTTTTAGAATTTGATTAGGACTTTGTAATTTCAAAGATATAATAAATTCTAAAAATTATTTAAAAAATTCAGTGCAATGTAGAATAAAGATAGGTACCAAATGAAAGGGAAAATTCTGTAGGATTTAAGAAAGTAAAAGTTTTTTGGGTTCACAAGGACGAACAGGTATTGAAAATGGCCTTTTAATCAATTTTATTTTTTAAGCTAATAAAGTTAGAACTACTATATTCGAGGACGTCGTCGAGTTTATATTAGTCCTTAACAAAATAAATATTGCAAAATTTCAAGGATATTCAAGAATAATATTTTTAAGGACATTTTCAATATCTTATGCACCAAAAAATGTAATCTGTGTTTTCTCTACAGAATTTTCTCTTTAATTTGACACGGTTTTCCTAAGTACATTGCACTAAATTTTTCAAACCATTTTCTGAATTACCCATACTATTAAATTTTCAAAGTCCTTTTAAAAAATCCTGACGTCGGAGAGAAAAACTAAAAACGCATATTTACTGCATACCAGGTAGACATTTACGAAAAAATAATTAAATATTAAATAAAAAAAAGAAATATGGCAAAAACTGGTCAACATAGGGCGTTTCTATTATTGCCACCATTGCAAATTACAAATCCCCAAAATCCTGGGATTCTTGGCAAATAATCCCGTGATTTTCGGCACTTAAAAAGGGCCGAATCCCGGGATACACATCCCTAGTACGTCCATATGAAAGCTAATATCAACACTAACGGAATAAGTATGTACAAAGCCCAGCAAGCAGCCGTAGATAAGAAAAAACTTTTGCTACGCCAGTATAAATACACTCACATGCTGACATGCTGTATCTACATATGAGTATCTGTGTTTTACTTAGAGTGATTAGCTTTAAGGAAGCTCGAACATACTTATTTGTACATGAAATAAAGTACACGTGAATACGCTACTTGACAGATAAATAAATTGGTTGTTCTTAAGCCTACAGAGTCAGTTTTAACTCACACACATGAACTGAAAAAATGCATCAATTGGGCTACGAACTCCCATCCCATCTACCATATTCACCAAGTTTAGCCCCCGGCGAATATTTCCTTTTTCTAAACCCAAAGAAATGGCTTATTTTGAGGACCTTGATAAACCTATAGTTGGAAGGAATTAAAAAACTGGAAAACGCTAGACTAAATGTATCGAACTAACAGGAGACTATGGTGGAAAATAAAACGAACGATTTTTTTCATAAAAATCTAAAAAAAAATAGCGCGATAAAATATCGCACACTTATAATAAAATATTTTGGCTCTACAAAAACGTCAAATTGTTATACATAAATGTTTTTACAGTCATTTTAATTTTTAACAAAAAAATTTCTTTTCATGAACATCGAAACATATGTAAGTAAGTACAGATTTTCTGAATATCTCGATCCCAGCGCCACCTAGCGGATCCATTTTTCGTCGAAGGTTTTCTGTAAAAACTCAGCTCAAGCGCCATCTATTTAGCGGATTCATTTTACTTAAGAGTACTTAAATGCAGATTTATGAATATCTCGGACTCTGGCGCTACCTGGCGTATCCATTTTACTCAAATAGGAAAATTTTGCATTTATATTCCAATATAAACATTGCGAGCATAATAAAATTTATATACAATGATATATGTAGATAGTTCGTGGTACACTTGACGTGGCCTTACTCAGTATGCTTGAGTGCTTGAATGAGCGTTGCCAGCTTTGAAGAAAAAAGTTAAATTTCCGCAGAATTTTGCAAGCACATCTTGCTCACCACCCGCTGCCTATGACGCTGAGAATGTAGTGGGTGGCTAGCTACTCAGAAAAATTTTGAACCTTGTCACTATAATTATCCGGTGCGCGTTGTTTATATTTATGTACATACATAGTTGTCTTGCGTTTTATTTATCTTTTATTTCGCCTCACCGTTTTTGTTGTTATTCTAGTTGTCAGGGGTCGTAAGGTGCTGTTGATAATCACTGAAAGCTTTCGTGTCGCTTGTTATTGAAATGCTGCTTCTATAAGCGGTAGCATTTACTAGCGTTGCGCTTAAGCATTTATCTTACCTACTTTGCTATGCCTTCAGTCATCACATTATACTTTGTTGTTGTTGACAATTTTGTTGCATTTCCATTTGACAGCCTGTTGTATCCTGCAGCTAAGATTGACATCAAGTATTACTATAACGATGGTTACTGACGAATTTACTACAGAATACATTCTTTCTTACTATTTACGGCTTTCCTACCTTCATTCGTCACTTTCTTCACCTTAGTCAAGATTTAGTGTAACATTCTACAGAAGGCATGGTCAAAGTGCTCAAGTTTCAGAGCTGGGGCGATCAAACACAGTTTGTATTACAAACAGCAAGCTGCCAGCTTATTTTTTTTTGCTTTTTTTTTT
>NW_023458566.1:5468110-5524911 GCF_013731165.1 Rhagoletis pomonella | reverse complement strand
TCAAGGTTGTCGTCGTCAACGTAGTAGCGAGCTGTCAGCTGCTTAGGCCAACTTAGTAAGAAGAAAGCAGCTGGCTATTCTGTTACCAGCATCCTGTCAGTGTCATAGACTGACCTCGCCATCTATCCTATGCCATTCTTTCTACATTACCACCGCTAGCCATAGTTTTCAAACACAAACACACACGTACACACATATTTTTTACCACTGCCATTATTACATGTCCTCAGCAGTATTGCCGTTGAAGGCAGGCACTCATCATCAGGCGTACACTCCACTCGTCACTAGCAGACAGTCCATCTCTCCATCATGGTCATCATTTGCGCTGATGTGTTGACCATGAATTCCGTTTGCGGCCGACAGCGCATTAAATGAAGCCATCGTCGCTACAATTGATTTCGCTCTGTGCGCTATCGCAAACACACACACCCACACTCACACAAAGTAAAGGCAACTTGCCTAACAACCGAAACAGCAGGACTAGTAAGTAACAGCTCTAACGGCGGCGCACAGTGGGTGGGCGTTTCTGATATATTAGCGTCACTCTCCGATTTTTTTCCAATTCCATTTTTTAGTTGCTCTTCATTTCTTTATTCGATTTATATCCGCTCCAAATATGCCATTACTCTGCAAACGCTGCTGTTTCATTTCATTGTCAGTTGGCCGTCACTTGGTAGGGAAGTTGTAATTTCTTTCGTTTTTATCACTACGGAACTAGAAGAGTTTGTTTATCTTATTTATGGCATTGAGCTCTGATCTACTATTTTTGTCCATACAGCAACGAGAATAGCCAAATACTAGATTCAGTGAACCTGTTCACTATATGTAGTTATATGATTGTGTGTGTGTGTGTGTATGATTATTGTGTGTTCAACATCACTCCCACGCATATGCTCACAACCAATTTGTATGTAAATATTTATACGTGGTGAAATGTTTGATGGCCAGTATCGAAATTGATGCAATAAAGGCTCATAAGTGAGGTTGTTAAACTTTACATACTGTTTGATGACTTTTCTGGTGAAATGTATTGCCATACCAGCAAATGTAACGTGAGCGTTGAAGAGGGTGTTTATGTTTTGCTTAGCTTAACTATGTAGATATTTCAAATTAAAAGTATCTATTCATGATTTTTGTTTTTAGAAAAAAACTCTATTATCTATATCTGGAAAGCAAGAACACATTTTTATTATGCATACTTTTGTATGTACATAAGACTGTAGCAACTTGCAAGAAAACTAAAAGTTTAAAGTATTTTTGCTAGGCAATTTCGAAAAAATAGTTTTTTCGGACGAACTTTTGGCCTTTAAACATTTTTCAATGATACATACTTTCGGCAATAGAAAAAAAGTTTTAAAATAGTTTTTCTGGAATAAAAGACCATATCACCATAGTTAAAGTTTAATGATTTTGAACAGTTTTAATTAACCGGCATTAGGGTGGTACGTTAGTGTGTAATAACTAACATCTGGTGGGTAAGTACTAGAGCGGGTTACTTTAGGTCACTGAAGCTTGTTACGAAAAAAAATTACAATAAAAAGATTTTTGATGATGTTTTTGAACTTTTTTCAAAGACGGGTTTAAGAAAAACTTGATCAACTCAGCCAAAATTTTACCAATCATTGGTAGGGTATTATCTCGCCCTTTTTATTTCTTTGTAAATAAGTTCATTCAAAGAATGAAAGAGGATGTTTCATCAGAAGCATCGCAATGGCCATACTACATTTTCACTTGTGCGTTAAAATGCTATTTCACATTTATTAGAATTTTTAATAGCTAATTTTATATTAAAAAATCAAATTTATGATTTTATGTATGTGCACAGAAAAATAGTATAATTATTTTCCAACTTAATTTTGGGGAAAATCCGTGCCTTTCGAGGTGAGGAAACACCACCGACCCCTTTCCTATATTTGGGCCTGCCTATTCCTATTAAATTGTGCGGCTGGTATCACCAACAGCAATACGTTCTTAACCTTTCGTTTACCTTTCGCTTACAGTCCAGTTTTTTTTTTTTTCTAGTCCACTACCATAGTCTTCTTTCAACAGGCAATTCGGATTAATGTCAAAGCGAAAGGATTATGTTTTTTTTGCTCTTGATTTTATACTGTGGGCACACTATTGCCATTGCTAATACGACTAACGGTGTGCCCGATGTGCAATTTCTAAAAAAAAATATATATATAGGAATAGACTCTTATTTTATTCACCATTCTTTTCATTTATAATGTAGTTGGCTTTGTAATGCTTTTTCATTCTAAGCTTGATTATGACTTTAGTCTTTTAGAAATATGTATGCTGGTTATGGTGTGCGGCTGCTGTTTCTGGCACTTGCGTCTGGTATGGGTATTAGTTTCATTTTTGTCGCTTCGAGGCAGGATTAGTTCAGCGACGATGTATCGAAAAGCATACGGGGTGCATGTGAGAGTACATTGAACTGGGCAATAGCCCCGATACTTGCAAAGACTTGCTTATAAATACATATGTATGTACATATGTACATATATAGTACATAAATATGTGAGCACATTGTATTTCAATATGTATGCTTTTTGCAATATTTGTGAAATTAAAAAAGTAAACATAAAGCACATACATACATATGTGCAATAGGGTGCCTCACAAAAAAAATTAAAAAGTTGCGGTTTTCCACCGAAATTATTAAATCTATTATATTTTAAGACTACTGCCAAAATATTTGGGAAAAGTAAATGTTACGATTCAAGTGAACTAGACCGAATTTGAGAAATCCCAAACAACTCATAATATTTTAAATCTGTAGATAAATTTTTTTTTTAATTTTCATTCAGGCCTTTTAAGCTTAAACTCTCTTACCATTTGAAGTAATTTTTTGGAAAAAAAAATGTTTTAAAAGCTAATTTTATTTCTAAAAGAAATCGGTTTTTGTAGGTACATAGTATTTTCGAATGGGTCAGGCTCACGTAAATCCTAATATTTTTCCGAAATTTTTTTTTTCCAAAGTTTAAAAGTATAAAAGATTTTATATATAAATTCAACCGAAAAAGAGTACCGATTTTCTTTTGTGTATGAATAGCGACGCACCCTAATGTTCATACACACTTATCTATACTTATACGTTCACATGTGTGTATTATTCATACATATAAGCATGCATGTGCCCACACAAGCGTACAAGCGGATGGGAAATTCATAGCAAACTTCATCCCTTTCTTTGCACTTGGCATTCATAGCCTTTGCTGCTGATCAGCTTGAAAATCCTTGCTAATGATGGGTAATTGCAAAATGCTTGAAGCTCTTTACATTTTTGCTTTTACTTTCCACCGATAGGGTATTTGCGAATGTGATTTTTTCTTCATATTCGTTGTTGTTGTATACCTTTTTTTTTTGGTTAAAAGTTGCCAGTTGCCACAGGGCTTAGTGTCATTAGAAAACTTTTTTGTTTGGTGTTGATTTTAATTTTTTTGCGTGCCTTTTTTTTGGTTTATTCACTTTCGTGCAGGGTTTTTCTTTTTATTTATCTATTAAGTGTACCTGCATTTGTACCTTGTAGGAAATTTGAAGTCGTTTAAATCTGGAGGGTATTTGCTAATTAAATTTATGCAAAATTGGAAAGACGACAGAGCTATTAAGGTCCTCAGTTCTACTTAGGCTTAGTAAGCTGAACAGATCAATCAAATTTGTGTTCTCGGGGTTCTGAGACATGGTTACAGAGCAACCTAGTTACCTTAAGCTAGCAATACTTGATTAATTCTAATTAGGGACGGTAATCTAACTAGTGAAGTCTAGTTTCGTAAAATAGAATTTCGACACATTTTGCTAAGTAAAAATAGTTCTTCCTAAGTAGTTTCACCACGAGATGGTCTCAAAAGTAATTGGCATATGTGTAAATTTAAGAATAAGCTATGCCTTTGTTAGTATTAAGACTTTTCTTACTTCTTTACTTTTTCATTTTTCTGAGTTGGCCAAACATCAGCTTAAAAAAAAAAACACAGCAAATTTTCTTTCAGAATACAGAAGCAGCAAATGAAACAAAAAAGTCAGAAAATCCTTGCCGTATGCTACACATGATATTCACGGAAAATCTACAATGGAACATATGTAAGTGGATAAGAACCAGCAAAAAACAAAAAAAAAAAAATTTGTTATGAAAAAGATGATATGAAACTCGCAAAAAATGCAATACCCTTGATTACAATAGCGTACGAGTGAGTGACGTAATCTCGCGCATGCAGTGGCATAATAGATGAAGCGAAAGTAGCAAAGCACAGAAGAATGATGCCAGCGCCTGGGAGATGTAATAAATATCCACAACTTGCGAATTGTGTGTGTTGCAAGTGAAGTTTCTTGTTCCACATAACAACAACGAACAATGATCTCATTGGAGGAAATGAGAAATTTGTTATAGATTTGTTCGAGTACAGTGGCGAAGAATGAAATATTTTAAGAATTAAAAAAAAAGGTTTGGTGAAATGTTCGATTATATAAAGAGGTCTAGTATGTGAAATAGCGTAAAAAATGAATAACAGTGTTCGCAGTAATAAAGGAGAAAAAAATGTATTAGTACAAAATAAACAAAAAGCACTCAACCTAGATTCCGAGGCATATTATGTTGCTACAACTCCAAGAAGACTACGTAGACTAAATATTCGAAGTTTCAAGGGTTTTTCTAGTTTAAGGGAAACCCCTAAATGGAGAGATCCACATTTTTACTTCAGGTTCGAAGAAGTACACTCAGAGGTTTGCCTTTTATGATGTTACAGGAACCAAAAACTGAACCGTGGACCTCCCAAGTAGCAGCACTCGGCTACGGCGGCAAGGGCACTACCCCAAATCCGCCCGAAATAGTAAAAAAAAAAATGCAATAAAGTATTAAAAAAGTTAAAACGAACCATTTATTTTGAAAGTGGCATCAGTCACTTCCCAGCTCTTGTGCTTAAATAACCGGTTACTGGTATCTTAAAGTGTCGGTTATTCGTGTCGACTTCATCAACGAATGCTAGAAGGTTTTGCAGTTAGTTTACGACGATAGAACGATTCTCAGATGTATACGGTTACAATTAGCTTAACGGCTTAAATAATACCTAGCGTGAATTTTTCATACGTTTTTATTTATTTTCCTTTTAATCTAAAAAAACATTGAACTTTCTTTTACTTTGCTCTTTTCTAAATAAATTCTATCCTTAGTGTTAATAGTTTTATTGCAATTTTTGGTAATGACTTCATACCAGCATAAGTATACACTGTTTGAAAACTATGTAAAATAAAACCGTATTTTTTTCAAAATAAGGAACCGGTTTTTGTCAAATTAAAATTTTTCAAATAACTCGAAACCCGGTTTTGGAAAAAGGTGAATAATCGAACACCCTACTGAATACTTAAGTAAAAAAGTTATGATATTTATGAGCTATAAATATATAATTGCAATATTCAGGAGATGTTAAATACTAAATGCTTAGGTGCCTTAACCCTTTGTTTACCGGCCGGCAACAATGGATCCGAATGACATTTTATTGTCTTTCCATATCAATGTTTGCTATTGTAAATATAGCGAGAACTACTAGCCCGAGCTGGTTGGACTTTAATTATTGCCTACATAGGGGTCCAATGGACCCAAAAGGTAGGTAGTTCCAGTTTTTTCCACGGTAGACAAAGGGTTAAAATTTCGCCATTTTTCGAAAACCGGGTTTCGTGTTATTCGAAAAATGGCTATTCAGAAAAAAACCAATTCGATATATTCAAATTTTCTACACTTAATGCTAGTTAGAAATCATGACGAATATTAGAATATGACTACTAAGAATAGATAGGTATAGTTTTAACTTAGAAAAATCAATAAGGCAAAAAAAGTGCGAAGTATTTTGGATTGTATGTAAAACAGAAAAAATAGTAAAAAATTCTTACTTAAGAGGTTAACAAGATATTATAATTAAAAAAGCAGTCTTTTGTCAGGAAAAACTCGAGCATGTAGAACTGACTGCCTTGAGAACACACAGGACACAACTTCCGCTGAACCAGAGCGACTATACCGGTCATTTGTCGAGAACCGTTTAATACCTTCGTCAACTCTCATCTCTTGAATTCCATCATCGAAGCCCAACACCACCTATCGTAGACGAAGAGCTCGAGTTGCTTCGTGAGGCTAGCGGATGCACTCTGAATATTGTAGCAGGTTAAACCGTTCAGTCGAATTTGAATAAGATGATTTGACGACACTAAACACCTCTTTATTTGTATACCTACACCCATTAGCTCTGCGGCCCAAACCCGTCGGCCTTTCCTGAGCCTGCCGTTAAATGAGAATGAAGGCAGCATGTGATTCATAGATGATTTAGACAGGGTTTAGTATGCGGATACAACAAAAAACAACAGTAAATGATACTCGTTCGGGAGTTTTAAGGATCAATATTACAAACTCAAATCTTGCAGTAAAACTAAAAATGTGTCTGCTTAATAGTTAAAGCGGCGAACATATGCACATATTCTGCTACTGAAATCTCAAAATCACAAATAATATTTATTCATACGTTAAACATACTGCTAAATCGTATAAATATTTATGGTAAACAATATATTATTTTGCGCGTGGCTAATTTTTTCAAAGCGTACTCTTAATTCAGCGCGCCATAAGCAAAATATCCTGAAGCTGCGCAATAAATTAACTGCAAACTTTAATATATCACCGAGTAGCATACAAGTATTGTTATGTTTTTCACTGTCATTGTATTGTTACCACTGCAGGCTACAGTGTGTATGTGTGTATGCATGTACGCCGAGCTCGAGTATTAAGCACGAAGTGGTAGCAAAAACTGCTTAGGCGCCTAAAAGCGCGCTTCACTTTATCACTTTGGACTTGGAAATTAATCGCCTATGCTTGAAGTGTTTGTTGATTGCTCATAAATTTTTGACAACAGAAACCAAAAAAAAAAAAATTTGCGTTTAATCAAAATGCCCATACAAAAGCATAAAAAATGCAAACATTTAAATAACAGCAATACATATTTTTTTTTTTGTATACATAAATTAACAATGCGTGACCATAAAAATATATGAACAAAAAAAAAATACTATGCCTTATTCTGTGTTAAGGGAAAAACGAACATTTCAGTTTTTTTCGTTCACATTTTATCCTCGCAAACCGTTACACAACCCCAATAGTGTGCATATGTAAATGATATACATCACAATTGAGAACTTTTACTTTTACTTTTCTACATAGGTACCCTCCGCGCCCTCACGTTCACCCATATAATTCATCTGATATGATATGTATATAAGCACATATATGTATCTACACTTATGTGTGCAGTCGTCAATGATATTTCACATAATTAGCACACTGTGCAAAATCTACATGGCAAAAACAGTAAAGAAAAAACTGAAAGCGCATAAAAACTGTATTCATACAGAGAGCGTCAGAAAAAAAATTTGAGGAAATTAATAAAAAAAAATATCAATTTGTGACACAATAGTAAAACTACGCTTAAACACACTGTGTGTGCGCGCGACAGTCGCCGGAAGCGGATATTAAAGTGCTTACGGAGTACGTAAATTCACAAAAAATCTTGAATATTTGTGGATATGTATACTATAAATATATATTACATATACAGATATATATCTGTGGTCATAGCAATAATCTAACCTAAGTCGACTTACTTTGCTAGAGGTGCAAAATATCAAAAAAAAAATTCACTTGCAAAATTTAAATATAACCTTTGCTGGGCGCCTGTACTGAGATATTTGTGCGAAAAGTTTTTATCAAGCAAATGCAATTGAGTAAGCGTCAACGTAATTTTGTATTATTTATAATTCTTACTACCTCACTGGCAACACATGATGTCACTCTCATGTATTTATACATATGCACTTATGTACGTACATACATATAAACCACTTATATATGTATGTAAGTATACGACATGATTTTAATGACCAGTATAAACCCTGCAAGGCGTACTCGTATTTGTCGCAAAGTGAAGTAATTGGCACGAACCTCAATCCTTTTTGCACACGTTAAAAGGGAATAAATAATATTGTTTCGCTTCACTGGACGACTGCGTATAATACATACATATGTAAATACATACATATCAGTGCGTACATACTTATTTACGTACAGGTAATAGCGCACCGCAGCGCAGTCGTTTTTAATTAACTTTACGGTATGCAAAATTAATTTGCTTATAAAAACGGAAGTGGTCAACATAAAGCACTCGCACAATCGCAGATACATGCGCCGTTGAGGGGACTCATATATGTATGTATTTATTTATACTTACTTAGCTGCACTAATAAAAATAAACTATTCATTTACGTTTATTTTTATATGTAAGTATAAAAAAAAAATCGTAAAGGTATAAATAAATGTGTAAAAGTAAAAGCGGAAAGCTCATTAATGCAATGGTAGCACACCCAGGCATTGGTGTACATGCATATATATTTCTACTTGCATTACGTATCACGTACCCAAGTGCACTCTTACTGCCGTACCTAAAGAAAAGCGTTGGGGGAACTGACGCCTAGCGTTAGCGCGCCGAAGTGCCATACCTAAAAAAAAGCGTCAACGCTACGCCAAATGCAGAAATCACACCAACAATAAGCATAGGTTTGTTTGTGCGTAACACGAAAATTACAGTTTCGCCGTTTTCTGCAGCCAACTTCAACAACTAACGCCCTGTCGAAATCGGATTTTCCAACCGCTCAGCGTTGACGCCGCGTTGTTAGCAATGATAATTTTTTGACAGCCAGACAACGCTGACGCTTTTGTTTAGGTATGGCAGTTATGGCGACATATGTGTGTACGTATGTATATAAGGCATATGACTTTTTTCTAAAATAAATACATGAGGATGAGGAATGATGAAAAACCAACAAAAATAACGTTTTTGTTCAAATTTGGTAAAAAAAGTTCCCGCTGGAAACTTGATGAAAAAAATTTGTTCTTAAAAAAAGTATACACATATGACAATGAAAAATTCCATGTGAACCTAATTATAATGGCGATAATGGGCTTCTAAATTTTATTTATTCCGTTCACTTGGAATTTTCCATACACATTTCTGTATGTATACGACTGTGTAATACAAAAGGAATCTTGATTGCGGTTCTATATGAAAACTTCGTTGTGGGCCACAAAACAAAGTTGTGTCCAAATTTGAGCCCTCTACCTTCGCAAAAATTCGAATTTTCAATTAAATAAAATTCCGCTAGTTTTGTGATAAATTTTTTTTTTCTTCCATACAAAAAGTTCGTCAAAAATTCCAAAAATCAGCGGTCAAACTTGCGCTAAGTTTTAGATAAGAAAACGAATCAGAAAAAAATTAGTTTTTTTGCAAGGACTAACTGTGACCCATAACGAAATTTTTATTCGGGACCGAAAAAAGTAATTTCATTTGGCACATATTTGTTTTTCAGTACAAATTTTTTTCTCGGGTTTCTCTTAATTTTCTTTTAATTCTTTTAATTTTGACAAAAACTTTTATATTTTTTTGTTTTTTCATCATTCCTCATGCCCTCCTGAGGCATGTTTATTTATATGTAGAAAAGTCATGCGCCTAATGTGTACATTCATACATACATATATGTATGTAAGTGCATCCATAAGTACATATGTATGTATGTCTACATGTGCCAGGAAATGGGCCGCACTGTGAAATGGGAAAAAATAATTCAATTTATAGGCTGTTGAAAAGCCATTCACGTGACTTCGGAGTGTCGTCAAACGGTGTTAGTGTTTATTTGTTCTAATTAAGGACATTGAATATTTGCTGGCGTAAATATCAGAAAAATAAAATATTTTTACAAGCAACTGCTTGTATTCACTTCATTAGGTGCTTCTCAATTAGCACTATGGGTGTTAGATAATTTTTTATTTACCCGATTTTATAAACACTTCGTATATACATATTTAATATTTAAATACATACTCAGCTAGTATAATAATTGACAAGCGCCTAATGAAGTGAATAAATTAGGACACACGTCCAATTGGCAGTTATAACTTTAAAATAATGAGGTACTTACTTTGCCTACCTAGGAATCAGCATGAACCCCACTTGTGAGGTACACAGATGACAATACTCTAGGGAATTTTCTTGAGAATTATTATACGTACGAGTACCAAAGAAAAGTACAACGAACGCGCTATCTTAAGCAAATCGTACGCATGGATAATAATACCCCGGTGAAATGTTAGTGTAAATAACTGGCAGATTTTTGTAAAGTATAGTGCAAATTGGCGAAGTTCTGTGGTCTTGGCACAAACCGAGAAGCAGTTGTAGTGTCATGTAAGAAGAAGGAAGGGGTGGAAATGTTAGTGGGTTTCGTTCCCTTTGCTGCTGTTGAGGAAGTTCTGATTAAGTTTTCTTTCGGAAAAATTAAAAAAACAAAAACATTTTGCTTTGTGCTCGGCTGGGCTACAACTCCAATTTGTGGTATACGTCTTAATACAACCTCCGAATAGCAGATAAGTTTTTATGAGAAAAATTTACACGGAAGTGTGACATTGCCTGCTGCGAAGCGACTTCTAGTAGAACAAATTGTTTTTGGATGGTGGTTAGACCGGCAGTCGAACTTGCGCAGCTATGGCGACCGCAAAAAAAAAAAAAAGTATTTAAAAGTAGTAATGGATTGTATTGCCTTGGACTAAGGTTTTAGAGGTGTTCTAAGTAAAGTGTATAAGTTGCTCATAACACCTCTAAAAGCTTAGTCCAAGGCAGTACAATCCTGTGAACTTTACTAAATAGAGGTACTATAACATGTGAAGTTTTTTGAAGTCAACTGGAGGTTTGATTCAAACATAGATAATGGAGGCGATCTTCACCATTTTCTGAGAAAATAGGCTTCAACATTTCGATAATGGACTACGCGGCCATGCTTTCAAAAACTATTTGATTTGATAAACATT
Organism: Rhagoletis pomonella; assembly: GCF_013731165.1. NCBI lineage: Eukaryota > Metazoa > Arthropoda > Insecta > Diptera > Tephritidae > Rhagoletis > Rhagoletis pomonella. Next base: position 5,514,023 of record NW_023458566.1, on the reverse strand, counting down.
TTAATCGAAAGGACCTCAACAAAATTACGAGCTCCTTCACACTGTAGGGAAAATTACAAGTTTTCAAATAAACGCCAATAAAAATTCCGATACACGTAAACTGACTTTTGGTTCGTAGTTTATGGATGTGTATTTTCATTTCAAGTTTGCATTGCGCATGAAAAAAAATCAGGCTTTAATGCCAGTCTGCAGCTCTCTAGAAAAACGAAAAATTCGTATAAAATGACGCACAAGAAATCGAAAATAAATTTTCTCTTATCAAAATTTTCTTAAATCAGTATGCAGCTATCACGAAAAAACACGCACGTATATTTATTTCTTCAAGAAAATTTACAGCAACAGCAAAGTACTTTTTCAAGCAACAGAAATAATGACAATGATAAATATTTCTTGTGATTTTTCTTGAGAACAGCACTTTGACAGGGAAAAAATTTAAAAATAACAGATTGTAAATTTATTTTCTTCTTTTTTTTTAATGCCTATGCCTACTTTTACAAAACAAAATTTAAACATTAAGGAAGAAAATCGATGAATAAATAAAATTGTGAATGGTGAAATGAAAATAAACAAAACTTTTTTTGTGAAAAATATTAGCAGAAGAATGTTACTCATACGCCACGTAGTACTAGTATGTACGAGTATGGCCATTACATTTCACAATTCACAAACTTATGTATCCATCGATTCTCTTCGTTAGTAGATTTCTGTGTTTTGTAAAAGAACAATCTTTAGTTCCAATAAAAAAAAAATACAAAATGTCTGTTAGCTTTAAATTATTTTGCTGTCAAACTTCGATTATTTTTTTTTTCATTCAGAATGGAAACTTAAAATGAAAATAGTTTGGAAAAATTACCAGACTTAGAAAAATGGCCCAACGACCCAAAAAAGAGGTATTTCTGGATCACCTGTTTGCTTTGCTTGAATAAACTTATTTGAAACTAATAAATTAAGCTTAGAAAAAAACCAAAGCAATAAATAATAGATACACCTAATTTGATTTGAGATTCAATGTTACGAGCATAGTGCTTTAAAAAAATAAAAAAATTCCATTGGCCCGACATTCATTTTCGAATGTTCGCGTTTACCCAAACGTTTCGCTTGAAATTGTAATTAAGTAAAACTGCATAGCATCCTCTGAAGGTGCATATGTAGATTTATATGCAGTACATACACACATACCCAAGCGCACGAATGTAGGCAACACTAAAAGCGCAGCCATGTAAATGTGTACTTTGTTTCCTGTTTAAATTCGCGCTATATAGCGCTCTGCGCACATCCATATGTATGTATGTACATGGGGCGTTCCATACCAAAATGGGCGGGTTTCACACAATTTCACAAATTTTTAGGGTTGATGGACGGACATAAATAATAAATAAATATGAAATTTGAGCTTGATTAATACATTTTTAAAAACTTTACGGCACAAAAACAAAAACAAATCGACTTAAAAGTTTTCCACACATCTTGAGAACAGGGCGAGGAAAAAATTTGCAAAAAATCACACATATACACATCAAAATTCTTTATGAAAATAAATATTTTTTTCTTGAAAAATTTTTCACATACAAATTTTTTGATAAAAAAAAGGGTTTTGAAAATGTGTCATCTCAAAAAAAAAATTTGAAAAAACCTCAATGGTAGCTCAGAATATTGCGCAATATTACCACTGTGAATTTTTTAAAATTTTTTTTGAGACGGCATATTTTCAAAAACTAATTTTTTTTAACAAAAAATTTGTATGTGAAAAATTTTTCAAGAAAAAAAATTTAAAAATATTTATTTTCATAAAGAATTTTGATACGTGTTTGTGTGATTTTTTCAAATTTTTTCCTCACACCGTTCTCTAGATATGTGGAAAACGAATAAATCGATTTGTTTTTGTTTTTGTGCTATAAAGTTTTTAAAAATGTATTTATTAAGCTCCAATTTCATATTTATTTATTATTTATGTTTCTCCACCAACCCAAAAAATTTTAAACAAAGCAAACACGTGAAGTGTGAACCGCGCCCATTTTGGTATGGAACGCCCCATGTACATATGTATGTATGTACATATAAAAAGTGTGTAAAAGCCTCTCCACACCAACTACTACTACTGCTGCTGCTGCTGCTGCTGTAGTTTACATACCTCTATGTAGCGAACATAAAAGGCACTTGCTGACGCTGGCACACAACAAATTAAAGCGCGAAATACATTACGAAAAACGCGTTGAGGGCGAGGAAAACAATATGGAAAAAAACAAGTAATAATAAAAAAATGGCGAAAGAGGAATTGTGTGCAAAAAGTAAAGCTGTTCGACGTTGTTGTGGGCTTTGTGTGTATTATACACCTGTTGCTTAATTACGATTACGTGGTGAGCTAACATACACCTGCGCAACGTGCTTAAAAACGGTACGTATGGCTGACTATAGCCGCTGTATGGTTGTATGTATGATTGTAACTATGCGTGTATATATGTATGTATGTGTGCAGATGGATGTTTTAATACCGCGATTTTATGGCGTTTCCGAAACGTAGAAGAACGCCTTAGCGTGTACCATTCTATTAATGCATACAAGCATACATATCTACTTTGTGTATGTGTTTGTGAGTGAAAGTGCAGCGCGATAGTGGTGGGATTTAAAAGTACACGCGCACTTTGCATGCATTTACAACAGTTAAATCTTAAGAAGTTTTGGTTTTTGCTTGTGCTTTAGCTTTTTCTACGGATTTTGTAGCTGGTACTTGTAATTTGGATGAAGCATGAAAGGAAATAATGCAAGAAAAAGAAATCGGCTTTGATATGTTTCCATTAAAATTTAACGACGCTGCATTCATTTTAGCTTCCAGTGCAATTCATTTTACATATTTACGTATTCATGGCGTAGCAAAGCCTTGTTTGTACTAATTTTAAAATTTGGTAATTTTACTGGCTCCAGCTATTGTTGCGTTTTAAGACCCCGGCTTTAATGGCCCCTAAATTTAAGCCTGCTGCACAATCGTGCATATAGCTGCCTTTTTTGTTACCTTTAGTTAATAATTTGCGTCACATAGCACTAATCGGTTTTTCATGTCTCAATTTTATGAATCCAGTCACGTGCCAAACGGCACATTTGTGTGTGACCATTTATGTGATAATCATACATATGTATACTTATACTATGTATGTATGTACACACATAGTGTGTATATGCGAATGTGAAAAAATAGCATACTTTAAGTTAGTTACTTCTATCCTTTATCAAACAAATCTAATGTTGACTTATTTAACACATTTGAGAGTAAATTAAATTCTTTTCCAGTTACGAGCTGCAGCACGATCATCATATTTATCAAAGATTTATCTTTCCAAGGCTTTTACAAGTCCTCCCACCTGAAATCCAGCAACTTTCTAACCATAAGCCTATGTTATGTTTAAAAAAAAAACACTAGGAATACTATTGAATTCGTACTCACTCCAAAAAATCTGCTTAAAAATGCAACTGCAAATTCGGTTTATTTTTTATTTTTTTTGGTAAATTTACACGATGAATATGTATTTTTCTCTTTACACATTTTCGTGTGTAAAAATCCTTTTTGTTAGGGGCTTTACACAATTCTACGGGTGAAATCAAACAGCAGATGTGTATTTTGTAGCTTGGACACACTTTCGTAGTAAATTTACACACACCACAGCAGCTATATTACACTCTAAAAAGTCCGAAATTTAAACAAACTATTCGTTGAATAATCGAGCGTGTAATTTCGCGAATAATAAGGTAGAAAATCAGAACCTACCTTTTAGCTAGGAAATTTACACATTATTTTTTTTAGAGTGCTGCAGACAAAAGCTAACTCCAAGAGAGTTCTCTGATTGCCAACACGCCCTATCGAAAGGTAGATCTGTGGATACTGTATTCCATCAAATTGTGACTCACATCGAAAAAGCTTTCCTCCTGAACGAAATAGTGTAGGGCAGAGCTGGCGAATCAAAGGCACGCGTGCCATAGATGGCATGCAACAAAGTAGTTTGGGCACGGTATGAATTGAGAACCAAATTGCTCAGTTACTTTTTTCGTTTAGATTGTAGACGAAAGTAAGATCTATTCACACCCACCCATATAGCTCAGAACTGCCAAAAATAGAGGCAGTAAATAATCGTCAAAGTCCACAAAAGGCAAATTTATTATGTATCCTAATGTGACTCCACTTCATAAACTGAACTTTTCTAATAGCCCATTTCCACCAAGAGCTTAACTGTACATAGTCAGGTCAATTCAACGAGCGTTAACGTGTGGTGAACAGCAAAGTTTATTTCTTACTTTTTGCTTGTTCTTAATATGAGCAAATCGAACATTTTGAAATGCAGCTGTTTGAGGTCCAGGAAAGAGTTGGAATCAATCGATTTAGAAAAACCAGCAGACAAATTGATACAAAAAAATGCTAATACTAAAATTTTACAAGCTTCGATTACAATTCCATACATATTTGCTGTCTTGACAACCCAATAAGCAATGGGCTTGGTTAACAATTCGAAAATGATTGGAAAACCAATATTTTTTTTCGAGTTTCACCTTCGATAACGAATGTGTAAGAGGTTAGTATTCGATTCGAGAACTTGGCCACTCTCCAGCAAAACGGAACCTTCGTTATCCAATGTATTTTCCTCTTGTTATGAATGTGAAAGAGTGATTGTCCCTTCGAGAATGAGCTGGATTTCCCTTTCTCTCTTCTTACAATGGTTTCAATATTTTTTTTGAACCCATTTCGAGTGTATTTCCAATTTACTCTGTTGAAAAAATAAGGTTGGTTGTGAGTTCGTTCTCGGTTCGATATTCATATTTAGTAAAATAGAAATGTGAGTACCAGTTCGTCAGGTATTGAAATTGAACGCATATTTTAGAGAATTTTCCAGGCCGATGTTGACACTTCGGTGAAAAATCATTCGATTAGGCACCCAGGGAGCTGTTTACACTTAAATTATTTGCATATGGTTAAGGCTTTAAGGCTTTATTTTCCATTAATGATTACTCTAAGAAGGCACATAAATATTTATTATACTGACGACTGACATATCAGAGGCCACATTTTTGTACTTGAGCCTTTGATTTAAGATGTAATTTGAAATGTAATCCCCTAAGAACAGTGATGTTTACAAATGAATTATTCGCCAACAAGACTAAGAAGATATTTCATAAAATATCAGCCGCTGTGGCTGAGTAGTTAGAGGTGCGTAATACCACTCCGCAGGAGCTGGGTTCGCTCCCTGGCCCCAGCATGTTGCATGTAAATGAGAATAAGTTTTTTCCTAACAGCGCTCGCTCCTCGGCGGCCAATGGCAAACTGCCGAGCGTATTTCTGCCATGAAAAAACTTCTCGTAAAATACATTTGCCATTTGCCGGTAGCGTAAAATTGTAGCGCCCTCCATTTGTATAACAACAATATTTGTGCATACCACAAATTGAATGAGAAGCTCGGCCAAACACTTGGCAAAAGTGTATGCGCCAAAATATTATAATAAATATGAATGTAGGTCCGAATTTTTAAATCTCAAATTCCATTTCAAGACAGAAACAGATTTGCGAGTGTTTTTTTTTGTTTTTTTTTGCTTTGATGATTTACACGCCAATTGGGATAAGCTGCCAAACAGCAAACTTACAAAGGCTGCTCACCTGAAATGCTGCCTGCCTTCATGCGCCCTCCCCCCCAACATAAATGATGATAGATAAGAAAAGTACGTTAAACTACAAAGTAAACAAAAAAGTTGGCAAAAAAAAAACGCGAAATACATTACAAAGTTTGCAGTTCACGGCATCTTTCAGACGACGACCTCTATAAAAGGGTTTCAACGGCCAGCAACAACTTTTATATTAAAGCGTGGCAGATGCAGCGAAAATAAAAAAAGTACGAAAAATCCTTAAGAGAAATTTATGTATGTAGATGTGTAAGTAGATCATGAAAAGGATGTGCGAGGATAGGTACTAAATTTTTATTTGTTTGTTTGGTTATGAGTAGTAGAAAAACAGATAAAGAATGCAATAAGAGAATGCGAATAAGGAAAAAATTCAATAAAGAGATGAAAGTTATGAAGGGTTTGCCAAGTAAGAACTGTGTGCGGCCTTTTTTGCAAAGATTTTTCACCTACCATCGTACATGTGTAATGCTACGTGTGGAATGTGAGAGAAAATTTCAGTTAGTGTGCTTTAACCAGCAGGGAGTTTGAGCTGGAAGTGTAGTTAGCTGCTGCTGCGGTGAGTGTTATAAATATTTTTCAAACGTTTTCGGTTAAGGATGCCAATAAATCAAAGGCATATTTCTTGTTGAATCTCTTATGGTTGTTGATGATTTTTTTGTTGCTTTTGCTTTTTTCCTGATTGCAGTTATGCAAGCCTGGCATGTGTGGAATTTTTGTTAGCCGCACTTGTCGAACTATGAAATATTTTAGTGTGTGTTTTGGGGTATGGCACTTATAAATATGGCCGAGGCATAGTTGCAGTCAAACTATTTGGCAGCTGGCCATAAGGATGCGGCAACCAAAATATATGTATGCATGTATTTATATATGTGTTTAGTGTATCGGTTCGTTGGAAGTATATAAATTGAAGTGTTTAATAAGGTTGGGTGTAGTTTAACTTTAAGCGATATGGTTATCTTTCTTTTGGCCGTAATGATGTGTTTTATATTAGACAACTGACATAAGCGAGAGGACCACTCTTGAATGCATAAAACGCAAAACTATATTCTTGTTGTTGTTTAAAGTTTGAAACTGCTCTACTGTCTCACTTAATATCTATGTAAAAGGTAGTGTCTTTTGTTAAAAAAAAGCTTATTTACCTTTTTTTTTAAAAGTTATGTGATGTGACACAGCGTTGCCATAACAGCATAAAACGTTCTAGCAAAAGTTGTATTAAATTCTATTGAAGTGACAGTATTTGGTCAAAAATAGATCGAGTTGCTCCGTTAGCGTAGTCCCGACAGTCGTGGAAAGAATTTGACTCTTTTGGACTGATTTATAAGGATTAATGAAGGAGAGGGTGTGTGAGTGAGTGAGTGAGTTAATGACTGAGTGAGTGAGTGTTTGAGAAAGTATATCAGTGAGTGGGTGAGTGGATAAGTCAGTAAGTGAATGAATGAGTGAGTGGCTGTGTGAGCGCGCAGATGAGCGAATTAGCGGATGAGTTAGTGTGGGACTGAGTGAGTTAGCTACCAAAACGGCAGGACGGATCTTGATAAAATTTGGCACGAGCACAGCCTAAAAATTTGATAATCACAAAATATATTTTTTGAAGAACCCAGTCACCTATTTAAAATCCAAATTTCAGTTTATTTAATAGGTTAAATAAAATATTTGGTGTAAAATTATAGTGGTCTAAGAAAGCTTTTTTCTGAAATATATTTTAAGCAGAATGCCAAACGAATTAATCCCCTTAATTAAGATGTATTTTAAAAAGTATATGTTTGAAGAGAACTGTCACTTTTATGCAAATAGAAACTTAAAGGGTCAAATAAAAAGTCAGAAAGTTGTCAATACCTTAAAAATACTGCTATAGTTTAATTCAGCGACGGAAAATAGTAATAATTTTTTAAATTTTAACCAAAAAATCAACCCGTTCTTAGCGTCATAAAACAATTTTAAATATAACCACATATTTGTATTCGCCCCACTGTATTTTTCGAGTCTAACCTAAAAATATATAAAATAATAATTAATATTTGATTTTTATCTTTTCCCGCAAAAGAAATTATTATTACCTGACCTTTTTTTTTTGGTCAAAAATAATGACTATTTTTAAATTTTTGTATTTTTTCACTTTAGAATAATGAGTATTAAATAAACTCAAAAGCTACATTAGCATGATTAGCGACACCCTAATAAACGGAAAAACTCTCAGAATTTTCAGCACAAAATTTCAGTTGGTTGCGTCGGTCTTTTTAATTTCATAAATAATCAATATATTTAAGTGGAAAAGTAAAACTCAGATGACCGCTCACTTTATTTAAAGGTGAATTATTATTTGCAATGAAATTATTTTTTATCGTTATCGATATCGATACATGTATTTATTTTATTATCGATAAACTTATCGCGTTTGTAAATAATTTATCTATTACATTTTTAATTTTCATATACTAGCGATATTATTTTCGACGTTCTTATCGATATTTGCCCAAATCGATTAATTGATTTCAATTCCTCATTCGAGTCAGAGTGCTCGATTTTTTTGAATCGATATTCATATTCAATTTCATTGTACTATTTGTTTTTTTTTTTCAATTCCAAATTTGCAAAATTAATCTATATTTTTTTTTATTAGCTTCTGTGGCGTACGAAATATTATTTGCATTCGCGTGTTATCGAATGGTTATCGAAAACTATAAGCTTTTGGTGTTTGCGTACGCAAAAAACTTCCGACGTAAGTTAAATTGAGAGCGCAAAGTGACATTTCATTTTAAGGAGAAGTAGCTAGTTTCTGCTAGAAAAATATTTGGTATCTCAAAATGGATGTTCAGCATCTCTTGATGGCTTGGAAGTTAAAAATTATCAAATAATATTAATTTAACTTGTAAGAAGTAAATAATTGTTCTTTTAGTCAGTAAGCTGTGTCAGGATCAGTTATGATAACTTATCTTCCGCTTTCACTTTACACTTTTTGAATGTAAGAAATAATTCTATCAGCTGTTCGTCCAATTTGCAAGTTTCTTAAAATTTTCTGTTCGCGTCGATATTTTTCTCCTGCTCTACATATTTTTTCTGGAGATGTCAAACGAACTTAGTACTTAATAATAGTCAGCCTATTCAACAACAGCTTATAAGTTTACTAGTTCTCAACTCACATAAAGACCAAACAATATAAACCAACTCACGATACTCCAATTCAGAAGCTACAAAATTTAAATTTGCGCTGAATTAAAGATCTGAAATATGTATTTGCAGTTGATGTTGGCTATGGGAGTAAGTCGACGTGAGGCAATGACCAGAAACCTCTTCAGAAACAAAAGCTGCCATTTCAACCAGTTTCTATTGAAGGCGGGAAAAGCGAATAAATGTATGAATGAAAGTATGTATGTAACTAAAATGCGCACTACATATTATAGAAGGTGCTTCTGTATATGTCTGTATGTATATATGTATGTGTTGAAGCAATTATAGCATGAAGCAACAGGATTAAGCAGCTTTGTGCTGTTGGACGATGATTGTAACGATGAAAGCAGAGTCAAGTGCATTGTTGCTATCTGTTTGGTGGTGAAAATGAAAAAAAAAATTTAACTCAATTCTAAATGAAATCACCATCATCATTTCCAGGCAGTATTGTAAGCTTTTTAACGAGTTAAAATCACCAAGTCTACAGCAGTGTGCGTAAAGAGCGGCGAAAACTCTACAGTATTAAAACGAACATTCATTAAATTTTCTTAATTTTCTGATTACATAAATGTACAATTAGCGGGTACTGACAGGATCTGGAAACATCAAAGTAAAGAGCTGAGCACGATATTTTTTTATATAATAATACCATTGCAGAGTGCTTTGAGATCTGGACTGTTGCAGTTTGGCTGAAAAAACCCCATTCAGGAGTGCAGGTCTTTGGGATTCACCTTTTTTGATATTTTAATTGTCTTTTATCGCAAATATGTATAAATGTTGCGGTCAGTCGCCTTACCGTCGTCGAATTCAAATTCATTCGAAACTAGATTTTTCTAAGTACACCGTTGTAGTTTCAAAGCTATCAATAAAGAAAAAAGAAAGGCTAAGAAGACATCGTGGTCCCAGTTTTGTGGATACCTCGAATTAACACCGAAATCTGCGCAATTAAGAAAATGCCTTTCTAAGAGTTCTGCTTCGCCCAGCTTCCTAGAAAGTTTACGAGAAAAGAACTCTAAGTGAATGTTTAAGATGTGGAGATATTGCCAATTTCAAAGGCAGCAATCAATACCAATGGCAGTCTAGTATGGATTATTAAATCCTTTGAACTCCATGCTCTAAAAAACCAACGGGCCACAACACTACAAACGATTTTCGTAGTTCTTCATATCTTCTTAATGTGAACGAGAGACTTTAGAGCAGGCATGCCCAGCGCAGGACACTTGCTTATGGAGTTTTGCCAGCATTGGGCATGACTGCTTTAGAGTCTTCAATTCAAACGGTTCCTTACTGCCTAGAATTTTAGTGATGTTCAACATGCTTACCCAAAAAGCAGATCGATTGATCTATGTGAAAATCGCTTACGAGGTTTTAGCGTCAAACAAGAAGAAGAAGATTATTGATCGAAATGGCTCTTGCACGAAGACGAGAGCAGTGTGGAAGAAGCGCTATATTTTAACATATTTGCGAAAGCATCCAAAGCAAAGTCACTTAGTATCTAATCACTTCTCATTGGTTGCTGTAGGATGCGATTTGGTAAATAATAACTGTATCGACTATGTGGTAAATAGAAATATCATCAGTAGCTGATGGGTTACCGATAAAGTAAGGAAAACGGCTTCACGAGGTACCCTTCCGGGGCGATGTTCTACTCCTTCGCACCACACCGAAAGCCAATAAACTTTCTGCGAATGCTTTGAGATTGTTTTCTTTAAACGCATTTCTATTTAAATATCTTGCACTTTGCAAATACTTTTTCGAATTGAGGACAAATAAAAGGAAGATCCAAATTTCATAACATTTTGAACTTATGTCTGACGGAATTCGAATATGGGACCACCTAGAGCAGAATGTGGAAACAAATATGAAAAGTAATGAAATAAATAAAGTAAATAAAAAAAAAATTACAAAAAAATATTTTGTTTTTCCTATTGATATTTTATGTCCAAAAGTAGTTTGTTACAAGTTAGTTATATCAAATGCAGAGGTAACCACCCTTGACTACATATAATGCAGAGGTAAACCACCCTTGACTATTTCGCGGCCATCGCCATACAAATATAATTAGCTTTCGTCAAAGAAAATATACAGATAATAAGTGACTTTTAGCTCCTTCCTAATCAACTTAATGTTAGCTTATAGTTAGATACATTTCCTGCTGGGAAAGGGACAGCCTGTTCTAATCACCAAGCAATATACATTAGCGTGGGCCGAAAATCCGCTTTTTTAGAATTTTGATTGGCAATAGCAAAAATATGGTTCACTATGATCTAAGAACAATCTGTGTGAAATATGACAATTTTTGGTCGACATCTTAAGCTCGCCCAAGTCCATCACAGTTCAATATGCTCAAAAAATAAAAATTAATACATAAATTGAGTAATACATTTTTTTACTAAAATTGCAATAATCTCCTAAAGTATTAGTCCTACGTAACTTAGTATATGGACCTTTTTTGTAGAGAACCGAAGTTAGCTAAGCAAAAAATTTGTTTAGTACTTAAACTTTGATGGGCTTGGGCGAGCCTAGGATATTGACCAAAAATTTTCACATTTTGCACACATATTTTTTAGAGCATAATGAACCATATTTTTGCTATTGCCAGTCAAAGTTCTAAAAACTCGGATCTTCGGCCCACGCTAATATACATATGAGAGTAAAATAGACAACTTTTAACTACTAAGCAGTACAAATCCTACAACGTCCAAATGGGGGTTTTGGTGATTACTCTCGATTCAAAATTTTCCTGGAAAAGCAATACGCCAGAGCGGGAAAGGAAAGCGTTCAATGTGCTCTACGAATGCACGAATGCTGTCAATAAATTATCCATTACTCCCGAAGTTAGATATATTCTCACCTAAAGTGCTTACACCAAACTGGCGGTAGAAACCATTTCTAATTAACTTGCAAAACGCGTAAAAACAAGCTTGTCTATGTACAATAGAACCAAATCGGTCGATGCTACAAGCTACATGTAGTTATATAGGGCTTCTAATATGCTGGGAACCATTACCACATGTCGATGCTTACATTCTGGATATGCTGGGGTTGGAATACAGAATCTCCGATTACAGGATTAATTGATATAGCGGCAAAACTGGTATACATATCAACCGAGTAACTCGATATGCGTTTACGAAAGCCGAGGATGCCTATAATCCTTTCCATAGCTTACCTCTACTAAATTCCGGAGCACGGTGAAGCTGACGACTGCGCGAGAAAGGAATCTAAGATGGGACGAAATATAAATTCCGTTTCCTTTCAGTAAAGGTTTCTACGAACCGAAGAGACATTACTGTATCGCGCTCACTCTGGTCACTGTCCGAAGTACCAATAACACTGAGTTTGGTAAGGTTTTCAAAACCGGCTTCCCGTTGCCTTCCGGAATAAGTACTAAGAGAACACTCTGGCCACATAAGCGTCAGGTTCAGAGTACTGTGTAATGGTTATAGCAGTGGCTGTAAATATGAAAAAGATAGGATCTATACAACACTTCCTATGCGAGCACTGATTCGAGAACTTTGATAGCTTAGGGAGAACTCTATTAGAAGATCTAATACGATTTGCCATTGATAGGCCGTACAGAAAAGCGTATCCCGTCTAATCTTATGTAGCTTGGAAAATATTAATTCGACAACAGCTGAAAGTGTAAAGGTGCTGTAAACAGAATTTAAGCACCCGAAGAAACCTGGTAAATTAAGAACAAATTGCTAAGTCATTGCTTACTTGACTGAGCATTCAGATTCCTTAATTTACGTAAATTCTACGAAGCGCCTGCATTAGTATTCACAGAAGCTACAAAAATGTAATTGTTTTTCTACAAGCTACTACAGTCAATAAAACAATTGCTGTCCTAGCCATAGATATATTTATTATAGGAATTTCCCAATTTTCTGTAGTTGATATTTATTAATTTACAACTTTTCAATCCAAACACCTGCGCTTTTAAATCCTTTACGAGTACTACTCTACTTCAGCGTGTTGTTGTTGAATTTTGATCAATGCAAATTTATGTTTTCGGATGAGTAGACAAATTATTTAACAGAGTTTATTTGTAGTATCAATTTCTATTGTTTCAAGCAATAAACACTCGAAGCTGTAGAAATGCAAATGAAGTTTGGAAGTGAAAAATAACACCACAAGTAACAATAAATAAACCACTCGAAAGCATAAATAAAACAACAAAATAAATACTTATTTTTTTAATAATAACCAAACCGAGAAAACTCTCTAAATGCAAAAACAAATTATAGCCACATCTTTGTAGCAATCCAATGATGAACTTAATGTAATTTACGCTTGAGAAAATACGAAAATTATATTAGAATAAAAGATTCACTCACTTACTGTCCCCACCCAACAAAGCAATGAACTAACAACTGGTTGACTGGGCGCCTTACAAACTAAAAGGGGCGCTGCTGACAAACCGAAATCTTTTGAATTTCGGTCGATGATAGGAATGAGCGTTAATACTCGTACAAGCTGATTAGTGGGTAATGGAGAAATAGCTGAAGCGTAAGGAATAGGTCTAATTTAAAATAAATAATTGAATTTTAAACATGTACACCAACGTAAACAACACGAAAGGCACAGCAACGAAACAACTACAACTACAGACAATGCGTGTCAGTGTGTGTGAGAGAGAAGTATGTAGGTACCCTGCAGTAAAAAGCCAAACCGGTCAGTAAAAGTACCAATGCATTAACTAGTAGGAGCTGAAGCTGAGGTCGCCAAAAATCTCCAAAAGAATAGCAGGTAACCCTAGCAACATGTAACATATAGTTACAATCCCCGCAAACTACCAGATTTGGCTGATTACATATTACATCTGTTAGTTTTCCATGTGGTTTGAACCCGCTTAAAGGTGGTATAGATTTTTAAAGTTTAATCAAGGTAAGTTAATGTAAATTATTTCAGTTTAAATATAAATTACAAAATATGTAGTGAATCGAATTTGTTGGTTGTGCTGAAATGCTAACTAGTAGTATTCTAGTTCACAACTAGTAGTTTTCCCTACAGGGTATCAATGTACGTACAAATGTATTCTCATCAAAGTGTTAAGAAAGGGTGTGAGTCAAAGGTAAGTTCGTAAATTAACCTAACCACTGCCACTGCGTGGGTCAAATAACAGACTATGGTTAAATAACAAGTGAGTGAGTTGTGTGAGTTGTGCGCGTGTGATGGGTGGTGGGTGAAAAATGGGTTTGGACAATTTAATAAAGGAAAGGTGGTTTTCATTATAAACTACATGGGCACAATTGTGGGAAAATTTGTTTTGTTGGGCTTTTGTGCGTTCCACTATTGCGCCGTAGTGGTGAAAGGCAGGCGCTTCTGTTGCACTATTTAATGTTTAAGTTTACTTAAAGTTGATAAACTATCTGTAATCAATTAGTTGTGTAAACAAAACCAAATACCGACCAACACACGCAATTAACAAATACAAATAATAAGTAAGTAAATTTAAATTCAATTATTTTCTAAAGAAGTAAATAATGTGCACGTGTCTGACCTTAACATTTCCGGTGAATGTCTGTAAATAGAAATGAAAGTAATTTTAAATTAGTTTAGAGATAGTTTGTGAGAAATAACATAGATAAAATGTGATATGTACATACAAAAATATAAATAATATAATTATAACATAAATATATAGCGATAAAAATAACCATTTATTTACTCAATAATATGTGAATAAAGATGTGTGGTTTTCGATATATATTAAATAAATTGTTGATACCATTCAAGTCTATAAATTCATTGAAAAAATGAATATAGATGAAATGAATATCGGTGCGATGTCGATAACGTACCTAGTCGATAGTTATTCATAATAATATATGTAATATATATGTAGGGGTAAATGTGTCGAGAATATTATTATTTAGTTTTAAATCGCAATAACCGATAACGATATCGATCAATAAATCGAAGCTTGTTTGCAACTTTTTATTCATAGTTAAAATTTTCAATAAATATATATGTATTAACAATGTACATTTATTTACTGTTAACGAATTCGATAGATATAAGTATCGATTGCAACATAGTTTCCCATATGTTTGAATGTTTATAAAGACAACTCAGTTTTTTTTATATTTAACTTTCCCAAATTTTTCACGCTAGCACCAAAACACCTTCAGGTGAATTTCATTTATATACCTCAGACGGGGCACCGAATTTGCGCATATGGAAACTGTGCATTTAGGCATTATTTCGATTTAAGCAGAAACTGCATTACTTCGGGTGGCTCAGTGTGACCAACGAATCAAAAACAAATTTAATCCCAAACCGCTCTCTTAAATTTTCTGGGAGTTAAGGATTAGAGGAGGCGTAAAGTGCACAAAAAATTCAGTGTCCGCAGTGCATACCCACTTTTTTAAATCCATAAAGAATAAGTTTTAAGCATTTTGCTATGAGGTGAAAGAAAACATTAAATAAAATTTTGGAATTTTTTTTATAGTATCGCCATAGAAAAAAACACCCTAAATAATCTTTATTCAAAACGTTGGCACTTAAAATGTCACCACGGCGACGCAAATTAAGCTGTCATGTCCATTTCAAAATCAGAAGTCAAGAACACATACAAAGATAACTATACAAATTTAAAAATATGGAGAGTATAGTTAGATACGTAGGTACTCGTATATATATTTGTATGTATGTATATGTACATACATATTAGATTTATGCCTTGAATATTACAAAATGTTACTCGCTAAGTATGTACATGGAAAACCAAAGAAGAATTTCGATAAGTATGGGGGAAGTGCCTAAACCAGGGACAACGGACAAATTAGATGTTAACAATTCGTTAGGTGGACTGTTGAACTCTTAGGAGAAGGTAGTGAAAGAATCAAAAAGCCAGTAAGGCCAGTCTCCAAAGACGACAGGAAACATGAAAGAATCAGCGGCAAGAGCCAATATATGTATGAATATCATCATTTAACACAATGTAAGTTAGACGAAGATAAAAACAGGGAGGCTTTAAAAATGTGTATAAATTCCAGTGATAAAGTAATAAAACAAAAAAACGGTTTTAATAATAAATAAAACATTCTGAATAGAGAAGTAATTTGCCTGCTTCTTTCATCCACACGGCATATGTGGGGGGCGATGGGGTCGTTCTTTAAGATACATATATACAGTTGCACTACTGTACTCCATAATAACTACTGAAAAGCCTTGCGTCACACCACTCACTGAAGTCTGTAGCGTCATTTCATCACTAGGTGCGGCTTCAAGCTAGCGAACGTCTTGAATATAGAGTAGGGTGGTCTAAAAATGCATTTGAAAAAGTAAAGTCGGAATTTTTATGCTCTTATCTCCTAGGATTGTTCTATACCGAAAAAAATATACCCCTTTTTTATCAAAAAGTGTTTAGAGGTCGCTCAAAGCGCTCAAAGTTGTCCTTGTATTTTTATATGGGGGAAAAACAACTTTTCGTAGAAATGGTATAGAATTATAAAAAAAAATCAATATTTTTCTATCGGAAAACTCTGCTTCTCTGCAGGTGATTCCCAGTAATAATACCCAATTGTTTAAGTAAGTATTTTTTCATCGCAACTATAATTTATTGGTCCGCCAAAAACCCACAAAAACCCCCGGTAAATGCAATGCTAGGACCAATAAAAAATCGTTAATATTAAAAAATAGTTAAATAAAAAATTGCGTATTTTTACCGAAAGTCTCCTGAAGAGAACCAGAGTTCTCCGATCGAAAAATATTGATTTTTTTAGATTTCTGTACCAATTCTACGAAAAGTTGTTTTTTTCACATATAAAAATAAGTAAAAATTTTTTTTTTCAAAATAAAAAAATAGGGGTATACCTTTTTGATATAGAACAATCCTAGGGGGTGAGAGCATTAAAATTCCGACTAATATATAGACGAAACCGGTTAGCTACAATCCGGTTAACTAAAAATTCTGCTTAATTGGCACAAAAACTTTGGGCAAATTTTTTTTTCGCTTTTTATTACAAATACATTCGGTTATTTGTGCCAGTAGTAATATCTAAGACATTTTCACAGCTTCCAACAAATACTTTTAAAATTCTTAATTACTATTTGAGACACAAGATTCAACACTCGTATTTTAAAGCTGCAAAAAATGTAATTTCTTCAAGATAGATTTTTTTTACCCCCTGCATTATTTGTATGTATGTGAAAGAATTTATGAGAAAAATGGGTATAGAAGTACTCATACATTCAGCAGGGGCCGTAACAGTTATAAATTTTATTAAAAAAATCACTCTTTAACAATTATTTTTTCACTTTTATTTAATTATTCCTAAAATAACATTTTTTACTGATTTTTATTTTGTAAATCCAAAATAACAATTATTGTAGATTTTTTTAGATAAAGGTCTGCAAATAACAGTTATTTTTGATTTTTAAATTATATAGCTTAGATAACAGTTACTGTAGACCTTTATTTGTAATAAAAGCCATCAATATAAATCAGTCGCTGACTTTTATTTTTAAAGACATTTGTTTAAGTCATAGTAAACTTTGGTTCTCCAACACCTTCTTAACTGCGAAAAATTTTAATGCCTTTTATAAATAAAACTCTTCAATAACTGTTATCTAAGACATAAAATATAAAAATCAAAAATAACTGTTATTTTGGATTTGCAAAATAAAAATCAAAAATAATTGTTAATTTTTTTTAATTTTCCACAAAAATTACAAATAAAAATTTATTTTTAATTTGATTTTCGGTGAAAAAGGAAATCGATTGGTATGTATCACTTAGTTGTGGAACATATCCTTCATAGTGAATTTTTCAATGATAGTTTTCATCAATTACTGTTATGTTCGGTCCCTGATATTTAATGTTGTTCATTTATACTATATTTTAATTCATAATGTATAAACTAGCATAGAAGCAACTAAAGGGTAAGAATTATCTTTTTTTAGCTTTTTTTTTGAAGCACTTCTACCTTGAATCACCACAAATTCATGCTAAAGGTATGTGTTGCATTTTACGAGAAAAGAATCTAAATTTTCCAGCAAATTGACCTCTCAAAACTTTCTACTTATTACCTTAATGTAGCACTCAAGTGAAGAAATAAGAAGAAATAAATTCATTAAAATTCAAAAAGCAAGTGAAAAATGCCAAAATTCAACGACTGTATTCAAAAAGAAGCTTTGGCATTAGTATACAGCGAAATTCTATGCCTTTGCAATGAGCGAAACAAAACAAAACAAAAAAAAAAAATGCAAAAAGGATTCCACAGACTGAAATCTCTCTGAATGCATCATTCCCTAGATAAAATTCCTAGACTAAAGACACTCCAGTCGCAGCGACATTCGTGCGGTGCGCAAAAAATTAGACGGCTTTATGAAGTAGAGAGAAATGAAAGCAAATGATAACATAAGCGCATAGTAATGGAGATGATTTGTGCCGCTAACCACCGCAAGCACACAACACAGTCATATCCTTTCACTTTTTCATCATCCCTCCTCCGCTACTGCACCCCTCCGCACAACCACTTCCTATACCACAGAAAATCCCATTTTACGCTTTCTAACTGCAATGGCATTAAAACTTTTACTATTTCGCATTTCGTAGAACCCTTGTGCAGCAACATCAGAAAGCAGCAGCGGCGGTTGTAGTGGCGCTTATGTTGCTTGTTGCTTTATGTAGCCCCCGCAATATTTTGTCTTGTCATTCGTGTTGTCTTTTCATCAAATCCACTGTACATTTGTACGAATGTATGGTGCGCTTGATACATCCGATCTGTAAATCTTTATTTTTTTTTATTATATTTTCTAGTTTTTGCAACAGTAATGCTGACTTCTGTCGTAAATATGGCATTAGAGGAGTGTAATGCCATGTGTATGCGCCTGAAAGCTTGCTACGCTAAGTGTGAGCGCGGGTATTTGGCTGTCTGCGCGCGTCAATGCGTTGCGCGCGCTCTAGTCTGAAAGCGTTGAATGTACTAGAGAAAATGTGAAAAGAAGTACAAGCGCTCAGAAAAAAAAACGCACACACACACTCACAGCCACAAAAACATTATAAAAAAGACTTATAGACATAAGACGGCGGCGAACATGTCAGTTAATGTGGCATTGCAAGTGAATGTGATTCTGCGCTGCTCGACACTCCACTCTGCACTGAGCTGTTCTGCTAAGGGGGGGAGGGGTTCTCCTCACTTGCATTCTACTCACGAAGCGGAAGTGAATGAATGACAGCGGCTAGCTTAGTTAGTGGAGAATATGATTTTTGCTGGCTGGCTTAAGTTACACGTATGCATACTACATACAACCGAAATTAATTCCATGCTTATGTAGTGGTGCAAAAATTCACATTTTAAGCTTATCCTTTTTGTTTTGTTTTTTTTGCTTTTTCCAAAGCAATTGCTTTAAATTCTAAATGTGTGTAGCGGATGCTAGAATTAGTGACTAAAAATTTGTATGTTTGTGCGTGAGTGCAACGATTTTTATGTACGCGTCTATGCATAAATATTTTATAAACATTTGTTAAGTGAGTTGCTTTTCTAATTACCATTATGTTGCATGTTGCGTTCCTTTGATAGAGATAGATTTAATCGGTGGCTGTTGAAGATTGTTTATTTTTCTGTGGACAGAAGAGAAATTCAGCTACATAGCTATTTGCAACAAAGTT
Source organism: Rhagoletis pomonella (assembly GCF_013731165.1). NCBI lineage: Eukaryota > Metazoa > Arthropoda > Insecta > Diptera > Tephritidae > Rhagoletis > Rhagoletis pomonella. The sequence continues at coordinate 5,494,573 of NW_023458566.1, read as the reverse complement.
GAAAAGAAAAGGTCTTTCAAGTCTCCGGAACCGGATGGCCCAACTGCAAAGGGTTGTGGAGATTTCCTGTCGCTTGCTCACTCCCATCTACGCGAGTCAGTGAATTAGGAAAATCGAAAAAACCTCGAAAATTGTATGAGCTATAAAGCTGTTACCCAAAAATGTTCCAAAGATTCATATTGAAAAGTTCAAAATATTGATGAAAAGTTGTTGAATTTTTTCCAAATTTTTTATAAAGATCTATAAAAATCTGTCCAATGCTCTTTTTATAGATCACTGTTATTAACGACATTCTGAAGGAGCTGTGGTAAAAATAAGCTGGCGGTATATCGCCTACGGTGACGACGTGGCACTCTTCGCCAGAAATAAGGTTTTTGACCAGAGTGTACAGATTTGGCGATTTTGCGCCAATTTGCCGATTTTTTGTGGACATTTGCGCGTAAAAATTTAGGAAATCGCCATTGGCGATTTTCGGCGATTTTGTCCCTTGAAATAATTGTTTTCCAATTATAAAAATATACAAAACTTAGTTTTCTACGATAATTTTACAGATGAAGCTAATGAACTGCGTGATAAACTTGACTTAAAAAGCATATTAAAAGACTGTCAAAAATGTTAAATCACCATAATCGAAGAACTTTTGAAACGATTACCTAGTCAATTAAATACTTTTAGAAAAGCTTTGATTTTGTCACCAGACAAGTGTTTGAATCATAAGTGTGCGAGTTTCAGGGACCTTTCAGGGAGAATTTTGGATAATTGCTTACGGAGTGAAAACCGCAACAGGCAATAAAATGTTTGAAAATATAAGTAAATTCATATTATTATCCTTGCCGAACTCACATGCTTTATTTTCCGTAATGAATTCAACAAAAACTAAGATTCGAATTGGGATGAGGTTGGAAAGCCTTAATTCAATAGTTCGAGTAAAGTGTTATATGAAGGCTAATGGTTTCTGCTGCAAAATGTTTTCAATATCAAACACTATGTTATCAAGATTGAAAAGCTCAATATGTGCCAACAACAGAAATGTAAATCATTCAGACACTATAGGTGATTTTGAAGAAGTTGTGGAAATAGCTGATCTCGCCTTATTATAGGGTTTTATTTTATTTTTAGCGCCGAGCTCTTTAAAGCGGATTGTGCGATTAATCAATTAATATGAGTTATAATAAATTTAAAAACTATTGCAAAATGTGTTGAAACAAATATTTTTAAAAAGAATGCGTATTTTTAAAGAAAATTGTTTGTACATCACTATTATATTCGTGTTATTTATTATTACCCTCTGAAGGTATTATATTCCCTTTACTTTTAGAAAATATATTATATCAAGATTTCATTTTTAAAATAAAAAGATTTGTTAAATCGATTAAATGAAATTTATTAACAAAAAATGGCGCTTTTTGGCGATTTTTTTTTAAGAAATTACGCTTTTTTTTAAATAATCTGGACACCCTGGTTCCACTTGTGCTCATTGAAAATTCAAGTATCTTAAGAAAGCAGGAAAATATCCGGAAAACTAAAAAGTAATATAAAGTAAAAAAATGTAATAAAGAATTAATAAAATAAATTTATATAAAATAAAATAAAATAAAATAAAATAAAATAAAATAAAATAAAATAAAATAAAATAAATTAAAATAAAATAAAATTAAATTAAATTAAATTAAATTAAATTAAATTAAATTAAATTAAATTAAGTTAAATAAAATAAAACAATTTTATTAAAAGCAAAAGCAAATTATTATAAAAAAAAAAAATTAAATAAAACTATAATAAAAAGTTAAACAAAATAAAATATTACCAAATAAAAAAAACGTATGATATTTGAAATAAATAAATAGATTGGCGCTTACACTTTTGCCAAGTGTTTGGCCGAGCTTCTCCTCCGATTTGTGGCGTGCGCCTTGATGTTGTCACACAAAGCGGAGGGACCTACAGTTTTACGCCGACTCCGAACGGCGATTGTATTTTTATTTCATGGCAGAAATACACTCGGGGGTTTGCCATTGCCTGCCGAGGGACGACCGCTGTTAAGAAAAAACCTTTTTTCTATATTTTTGCGATGTTGCTTTGACCAGGGTTTGAACCCAGGCATTGTGGAGTGGAAGCGGGCACTGCTTACCACTACACCACCGCGGCCGATGATATTTGAAATAAGCCTAATTAAAAAAAGAATAAAATTAAATCAAAAATAAAATAAAATAAAACAAAACAAAATATATAAAATAAATCAAAAAATTAAATTAATAAATAGAAAATGGATAACACAATTGAGCGGTTGTACTGTTCCTACTCATAAAAAACAGAGAATAAAAACAAAAACTCAAATTTTTGTTAGCCAATAAATAAAATATCTACTCAATTCAATTATATTTTAAAACAAAGTGAGTAATGCACCTGCACGATGGCACATTATAATCGTATGTCTTAAGAATTGATTTCCTGCGTTTTTAAGTCCTTCGACAAGTCTCATTTAAATATCGTACTTACACATATGTAGATAAGCAATTCAGAAAAACCACAGTACTTACGCGTACTTACGCATGTAAGTAGGTATGTTTGCATTGCAGACATTTAAACGTATTCACAAACATTGATTGCATAACAGTAGGTCTTATTTACGCTTTATGCCGGCACATCAAAAGCACCAGCATCGTATATACATAGCTGAGCAACATTAATCCTGACACTAAAAGTCCACAAGTAATTTTCTTGACTGATGAATTGTACGAGTATGCCGCACATATTCATATATATGTACATACATATGTACATTTGATATCACTTGTCTGGGTGTTCTTTAATGCTTGTGCAGACGGTAAACTTTCCTCACATTGCCGATCAAACTGACAATCTGCTGCGTCAAGTTTAATTTAAAAATTAAAATAACGTCAGGAAAGTATCGCGAAACTTAAGTCGCGTCTGTGCATAAAATTAAGCACACACACTTCGTCGTTGTTTATATGCCAGTAATGTGGCACAATACATGCAAGTGTATGTGTATGTAGTTAACAAAATACTGAAGGCATTCATATTTAATTCACAGCTCTGGTGTTTGTCCTTGTCATCTCCATTGGAATTTTGTCGGGCACTCCGTTGAGCCGAAGTTAATTAACTTGTAATTAAGCGAGTGTTTGCGAAAATTGCATACGCGTGTATGCATGAAAATATACACATATGTGCGTGTAGACATACATATATACATACATATGTATGTATTTACTTACTCGCATGGGCTTTTAATGCCATATTTGCAGCGCTCGCATGTTTCCCTTAGTTACTAACATATGGACGTACATATGTACACATGTACGAGCGTACAAACTTAGTTATGTATATCTGTATATTTATTTTTACTCAACTTTACAAGCAAATAACCTTTTCCGGTATCCTTTTGGCTCGTTAAAAGTGTCACTGTGTTTGGCTGTAGGATTGTTATTTTCTTTGTGGTTTGGTTGAGCGCTTGGCGCCATTTATTTGGCTGATTCTCATAGCAACGAGAGACATGCGTCAAAGGGTATTGGCATACCTACATATATTTACATTTTAATGTGATGCGTATATAAAAATTTATAAATAATTAAGTGTATAAGTACATATGTACGTGTGCAGTAAATTAAACTTCGGTGTACTTAAAACGTGCGTAAAATTCATGAGCTGCTGCTGCTTACATTTCTTTTGCACAGTCGCGATCGTCTGCATAAGTAATATTGCAGCAAATTGCTTGCTTTTGGAACGTCTTGTAGAATAAACGCTTTTGGCTACTTTTTTCTTTACTTATGCAGGTGTCTTTGAGCTCGAACTGGGTCAACAGTTTGAAACTCAATTTGTTAAGTGGAAAAAATCTTTACAATTGTAAAGACAAGAATGTATTGATGGCCCAAACAGGGGGACCAGCTACACTCTCCATTCAACTGCACCTCAGAATCTAAAAAAAAAAAAACAAAATTAAAAAAAAACAAAAGTAGATAAAAAATTCAAAAATTAAAAGAAATTAACTATTTTAAAACCATACAATTTAAAAACTATAAGACAATTAAATAAAAAACATTAATTTTAAATCAGCAAAATCAGAAAATAGGAAACTGAAATTTAAAAATAAAAAAATTAAGTAAAAGTAGAAAATAAGTTCCTTAAAAATACATAAATGAAAAAGAAATATATTTTTAATTTAAAATCTAAAAATAAAAGAAAATGTAAAATACGTGTATAAAAAATCCGCTAACAAAATGAAAATAAGAAAAAAGTATTTTAATTTTTAAAAAATTTAATTTTAAGTTAAAATTATGTTAAGCAAAAAAACGTTTATAAAAATCCGCTAGTAAAATGAAAATAAGAAAAAATTCTTTCCATTTCTACGAAAAAGTGCTTTTGCCTTATCTAAAATACAAGGAAAACTTCATGGGTTTTGAGGCAGTTCTAAATATAATTAAAAAACAATATGTGTATTGTTTTTTTATTTAGAAAGGGTGTTAAAAGCTTAACTTGTAAAACTTTTTTTTTTGGACCACGCTAATGTACATGAAGACAAATCAATGTACCCTAAAATTGAATATTTGTAAAAAATGTATGTATGCATATTAGTTAATGCTTATAAATCTGTGCATCTCACTGCCATCTATCACACATACGCGTTTTTGTGGCTTTTCGTTTGTTGGTTTAATTTCAATAGAAAACTTTAATATGACAAATGTCGGTGCCAATGCTGACCGCAAGGTAAATTGCATTCCGTTATAAGCATACATATGTACATACATTTATTAAGTGCATATACGATAACCGCATCCACACCAAATTCAAATTAATTTTGCTTAAACACTGAAAATGTTCATGCAATCAAATCTATGTATACCATATGTATATATATATGTATGTGCATATATTAGGTATATGTTCTTTGTTAGGTTTTGTTTGCATGTTAAAAACAAAAATGCAATTTAATACATTTCAAAGAATCGTCAATAAAAAATTTCTTTAGAGCAATAGCCATTTTTTTGGAAGATTTGCAAGATTCAAAAAAATATAAGCCGTTTATTTTGAAAGTGGCACAAGTCATTTCACACCTCTTTTACTTAAATGACCGTTTACTTGTATCTGAACGCACCGGTTATTCGTTCCACTTCATCAATCAGAGGTAAAAGGGTTTTTCATTATTTTATGGCGATAGAATAATTTACAGATGCATTTGGTTACAAGTAGCCTTTAATTTTAGCACAAGAGGTGACTTATGCCACTTTCAAAATAAATGGCTGATATATTACTTCAAATTATCATGCTGCCATTTTAATTTAAATTGGCTTTTCGTACTAAAATTTTTTTAAAGATTGGAAATTTAAAAAAAGTTGAATTTTTTTTATATCCACACATATCTGAATATAATAACATTGCTTTTAAGGAAAACTTATCCATTCTCAGAATGCTTTTAGAAAAAAGAAAAAAATAAATTTGTTGTTCAACTTTACTTAGTTGAAAATAAGGCTTTTTTCTGTGCGTTCCCGTGCAACCATTATGAAAGCTCTTTATTATTTTTCGAAGGACAAATTAAAAGATCTGCTAACGAGGAGGTCTTTCCCTTATGCTGTTTGCCCTTTAGCAATCATTTTTTTTAATTAACGTAAATAAAAAAGTATACATATTTTTCTTTTTAAAACAATAAAAACTAATAAATTAAAAAAAAATTTAAATAAAACAAAAGCAAGTGAAAATATTTTTCAAAATTAAATGGAAAAATAAAAAAAAAAAACAAATTAAATTTAAAAAAGAAAAAGTAAATAAAATATGTTTATATTAGTTAAACGAAATTAAAGTATATACATATATTTTTTTTAAACAACAACATCTTAAAGAATTAAATAAAACCCAAAAAAAAAGTAAAAATCAAAATTTTATAAGGAAAAAACCAAAAAAAAAAATTCTAAAAAGTACAAGAGATTAAAATATTTTCTTCTTTTTAAAATATTGACTTCTAAAAATTACAAGAAGAAAATTAAATTAAGAAAGAAAAAAAAATTAATCAATAAAGAAAAAGGCATAAAATAGGTTTCTAACAATTAAATGAAATTAAAAATGTATATTTTTCTTTTTAAAACAATAAAATCTAAAAATTTAAAGGAAATTAAATTACATAATAAAAAAATTTAAAAATTAATTCGCTGGCTAAAATAGTAAAATGTTTTTTATTAGAGAAATAAAAGGCAGATGAGAAGATAGCTCGAAAGACTTTTGCTATTCTATCACAAAAGTCTTAGTAAAAAGCTCTCTCATTCACCACACGTGGTGAAAAGCTATTTTGAGAGAAAGCACTTATATATCATTTAGCTAGCGTCACTGCAGCAGTCGTAATAGCCGACGTTTTTTAATTAAATTTCTATTTTTTTAATTTTTTATATTTTTTTTATTTTTAGATTTTATTGCTTTAAAAAGAAAAACATATATTTTTTAACCTCATTGAATTTTTAGAATGTTATTTTATGTATTTTTTCGCAATTTTTTTTTTCGTTTCGTGGCAGATCTTTCAATTATTCTTTCGAAAGACTGTAAATAGTAGCTTTCGAGATAGTTTCCAAAATTGAAAATTGTCTTGCGAAACAGCTTTGCCTTTCGAAACACTTTAGTATTATGCGCCCATGAAAAAAGCTACTCATAAAGTTCATCTGCCATGCGGATAGATACGGCGTTCACCACAAATCGTAGGCGAAGCTGCACCAGGTACTTGGCAAATTTGTGATGCGCTAATTTTCGATTTTGTTGTTGCTTTTATAAAATAAATTTAATAAAAATATATGCGGCTTTACCCTATGTTCTTTGCTAATGCAACACAAAGCATAAAAGAAGACTTGACGCGTGTGCGAAAATCCTTTTTTGTTTGTTTGCCAGGACTGCTGAGGTGCCAACAAATGCTTTTGTGCTTAACTAATCCAGAGAGTTTTTCATTGTCTATCCTGTTTTTTTTTCGTATTGTTTAATTTAAGCTTTGCTTCATAAATAACCACACGCTCGCCACACATACTACACCCACACTTATGAAAGTAAACCCCGCAGGAAAAGCTTCCACTGAATTGCAGCGGGCATATTTGTTAATGTCTGCTATATGTATCTCAACTTAAAGGCCGACTGCGCTTAGTATAGATGTCTAGAGCCCTTAAAAGAGTAGGAATATTAGCTTAAGGTTAAAAGAAAATTAGTTTTTTGTGTTAAACAAATTTTTTCAGAGAGCGAGTGCAAATTTTTATTTTTGACAAAACTTTTAGAAAGCATATAAATACGTTTAGTCATTTAGACAATATAGCATCGCAAGCCCTGCAGGTTCAGCTCATACATAAATACCTAAATACATAAGCTTTCATGTCTGCGGAAAAAGCGTGTTTGTGTGCCTTTATCTAAGTGGACAACCACAATGGCGAACAATTGTTTTCATTACGGAAACAATTCCATTTAACTGTTTACCTGTTTGTGAGTTGGTGAGCTACGCTTTTATCTTTCGCTTTTGCCGAGCTGTGGCTGCTGATAAAACGTTCTGTACTGAACTTTTACGCAATATATGTACATACTTACATACATACTCATACACGTATTTGAATAGACAAGTAAACTAATACTCTGCCACATAAAGGAGACTTAGTTAAGAGCATGGCAGCTAAATAAGTAAGTAAAGTTTACTGTTCGCTTTGTGCGTGCGGATGTGTGCGCTCACTTCACTTCATAAACATAACAATAATAATTTTACTAAATCGGAATTTATGCGCAAAACCACAGTCCATTGCTGCACTTGTTGTTGCTGTCTATGTACAAAATGTACTTGTATAGTAAAATTCAGTAAACAAAAAACGGAAGCAACAGCTTTTCTTCTTTATTTATATTCACCCCTTCACCTCTGGCTTATCTCAAATGTGTTTGCTAACAATCCAGGTGTAAAGAAACAAACAAGCAAGTAATCTGCAAAAGCAACAATAACACAACTTTGTTGCAGACTAAATTGCAAAGCCTAAAATACAAACAAACCATAAACAACAAAGAGCATCAGCTGCAGATGAGCAGCGCAAAATGCAAAACGAAAGCTCCGAAGTTTTTGGGTGAAAACACTAAAAAGATGGCAAGCCAGCCGACGATAAGTGAAATTAGTTGGATGTATTTGAAGGCATACGCGTAGATAAAGAAATTTGAAGAATGAAAAGGCTTGCAAATTGTTTTAAACATTTATGAAATTTACGTTGCATAAAAGCTGCTTCCCTAGAAATTCCTAAGCAAAGCTTTAAAATATAAGTATGCGAAAAGTACCTACATGCAACAAGCGACTAGGATTAAGGCATCCCTTCTTCACAACGGGCGCTGTGCATACTTGCCCGCCTTGGTCGTCTTACATTTTCGAGTAATTTAAATTTTTACACAATTTAAATACTGAAATGGCATTTCAATGCAATAGAGACGTCAATTTATAAAAAATATTGATGCATCGATATCTCGACTATTTAGAAATTTTAACTCAAGTTTTACGAATTTTTCTAAATTTTGTATAAAAAAAAATTTGAATTTGAATTTGAATTCTCAATTTCAAAAGCTTTAATGTACCGTTAAATTTAATTGGCTATATCTTCGCGTTATCGAGATATCAGATTTTGTCAAAAGAAAAATGCATTTTCCACACTGTGCGGCGTTGCTTTGAAAAATCGATTTCCAAACAGAAGTTTCCTTACAAATTGTAATTTTGTGTTCAGAAATTGCTTAGTTCTGTGAAAATTGGCTTCATTTCATATATATATGTACATAAGTACATATGTATGTACATATCTACATATATTCAGATTACCTACACTGAAAGCGAAGCTACTGATTTTCCAATAGCCAGTAGTTGATTAGCTTTCATTTCTAAATGTTGACCCGCAAAACACCTAAGAAGTGAATGGAAATAACCGCAATGCGCCGCAATAGATTGTTCTATGGCGATTCCTTTTCCTATGTACAATCATGAAACGCAATGAACTCACGACGACGACGACCGACCGACACCTCATTCAAAAATTTTCAAACCGCAATGCAAGCTAACTAAACAAGCTTGCAGCAAATATGAGGTAAACCTATCCATAGCAAGTTAAACTGTGGTAGTTAGTACCTAGTAGTTGTAGGAGACTAAATATGCATCAGCAAGCAAACAGACGAATTGAGTTGATGTACAAAGAGCATTTGCGAAATGATTTCCATTTACTTATACGGAGATTATTACCACAAAAGCAACATAGCTGGATAAGCTGGTCGACTATGGTTGGAAGCTGCTGAACTGAAGCACATCGAGTCAGTTGAATGTGGGTATAAAGTGCATTGAGTTGCTGGGCGAAATGCGGCTGCAGCAATTGCATCGGTAAATGACGTTAGGAAGAATACAACAGTACATACATTCATTCAAGAGCGACAGGCGAGTGCTGGTACATACATATGTACATATATGCTTATGCATGTCTGTATGTGTATCCGAATGCGTAAATGTGCCTTCTTAGACATGCTGGAGGACTGACTTGTGCATAGAAATATGTATGTGTGAGTTGTTTAGGTATTGGGCTTAGTGCGCAAGATGAGCTTGAGAGGGGAGTTCGAAAATCAATTGAACTAAAGGCAGGCGGATAAAATGCATATCATTTTAAACCTCTACATACATATGTACATATATGTTTTATCACGCTCACAGATGCAAAAAAATATTCAACGTGCGACAGAAAACAGCTTCTAAATTAAGTGCATATATTTTTGTGGTTTTCAAAGCGGAACCCCAGTAGGTTTTCAATTTATATTTTATTTCGAGAAATTCATTGGATTACTTTGAAAAATACTTTTTTTGAAGTGAAACTTCTTTAGCGGCGATCGGTTGGTTGGGAGTAAATTGGCAAATACAGCGGAAATTGCACACGGAAATAGTGCAACGGAAATGGGGAAACGGAAATGGTGCAATGGAAATGGTTGGGGCTGAAACAAGAACTTCTTGAGTGTATGCATATGGTATTAATTTAACAAAAACTTGCTAATATAAGGTTAAGGAATAACATTTAAAAAAAGACCAATAAAAGAATGAAAGTAAAGGGCTGTACGTACATAGATAAAGAAAAGGATATAGGCAAAGGCAAAAATAAAAACAAAAACAAAGATAAAGGCAAAAATTAAGACCAAGTTAAATTTAAACACTTTATTTATATAAGGGCAAAGGAAAGGGAATCCGAAGATGAAGAAAGTCATAAACATAAAAATAAAAGCAAAGATAAATAAAAAGAACAAGTAAGAAAGTCTAAGTTCGAGCGGAGCCGAACATTAAATACCCGGCGCAAGTATTAAATATATCCGCAAGATGCTAAGCCGGGGTGTATCAATTTTGAGTAAATTAGCGTCCTTCAATTTCGAAATATTGCAGTTTCAAGCTTTTCTGAAATTTACCGTTATATGAGAAGCGGCCGTTATTCTAGTCCGATTTCAAAAATTTTCAACGTTTTGCTTATATGTGGCAAGCACAATAACCACACCGAGTTTGGTACAAATTGGTAGAACGGTTACCGATATACTTATATGTGATCATAAGTGGGCGGTGCCATGCCCGTTTTCCAAAATTTTACCATAAACGTATTTCTTGGCAAAGAATTGTTGCAAGCATCAATTTTGAATAAATTAGCTTCAATATTTACTGATTTATCGAAGTTTTGTATTTCTCTAAATTACCGTTATATGGGATGTGGGCGTGGTTATTACCGATTTTAAAGATTTTCGGCCATTTGGTATGCTGTAGCAAGACTAACAACTGTGCCAAGTTTGGAAGAAATTGGTGCAGCGGTTACCAAGATATACACATGTAACCATAAGTGGGCGTGGCTACGCCCATTTTCCAAAAATTTATAATATTCTTCTTTCTCGCCTAAAAATTATTGTAAATATCAATTTTGAGTGAATTATCTTCAGTAGTTACTAAAATATCGCAGTTTTCGTAACAAAACACGTGAACAAAATTAATATACCCTTGTGCACAAGTGCGCTCGGGTATAAAAAGATGAGGATGAGGATACCGATAAAAGTAAAAATAAACATATAGGAAGAAAGATTAAAATAAAGATAATTGTAGAGAAAAGGATATAGATGTAGGCACAGATTCTCAGTCTGGGAACTATTTTGGGATTTTATAGATTTTCAAAATTTTGCTTAAAAATTCTGCAAATAAATATTTTTGCAGAATTGAATAACTTACTGAGAGGGGACGCCAAGTTCTTCGCATGTATGTATAAAAAACAAAAAAATATTTATTCAGTCAAGAAATGGTGCGTGGGCACTGCGGCCAATGGTTATCATCAATTAACACACCACTGCATGGTTGTAAGTCATGCAGAGTCCGCAAAACAAAAACTCCAGACGAGATGTGGTCGGAGGATGTGTTAGATTAGGCTTATCATGCTTTGAAGTACCATCAATTTATTACTAAGTATAATCAGTTCTGCAACATATATAGCACTTGAGAAGTGCATATGCAAAAATTTTATAAAATGCATGAAGAAAATGTTTGCACATGCTGCTATGCACATAACTGTGCCGCGCTTTTCATGCGGGTTTATCGAGGATGTAGTATGCATTTAGGCGCTAAGTGTTGGTATTCGCCCAAACTTTACTTGCAATCGAGTAAATAATATACTCGATTAGATAGCTCTACACAAAACAAGCCGATGACCTTCGAAATCTTTACTTAAATACATAAATAGAAAGAAGTTTACTACTACCTTTGTATATATGTACGTATATACATATGTATTATGTGAATGAAAACGTCACTGCTTTTTATATCCTTGTCGAGAAGTTGTTAGAGCCAATAGCACATACACATGTACATATGTATGTAAGTCTGCTTTTTCTAATCTTCAACTTTAAGCTAACTATTTTTCCACTCGAATAAATTTTTAACCACCCTTCGGCGGTGTGTATTTTCGTCGAATTCGGTTGAAAATCTGTGCTGGAGCAATGGTTTGCAATCCTGACCAGATCCGACTTAAGCTTTTACCAACTAACCAGCAGAGCCAGCCAACCGCAAAATCATCAAAAAAAAAAAGTACAAATGTCTGTATATTCAAACATGCCGATAAACAAGCTAAGATAAGCACGCCAAAGTGAGTGCATATGTATGTTTGTATGATTATGCATTTGTACATACATATGTATGCTTAGGTGTGTTGTGCCAGCGCAGATGCGCGCAGAGAAGGAAGTACCAAATGCAGTGACAGAAACTATTGAAACAGTAGCAATGCAGCAGACAATAAGTGCCCTGCAAAAAGTGGGACTAGGTTAAATACTAGTACAGGACCATGCCACCTTGTAACCAACACTAGTAACCAAAATGGTCCAAATATATGGAGAAAATATGGTTACATTAACATTGCGATGTCATTGGACCTGACCACCTCTGGTCCAACGCTGCATAACATGGGACCATTTCTGGTCCACCGCAGCATAACATGGGACCACCTAGATAACTACTCCTTTTGGACCATGGCACATTCGGCAGCCGAATCTTGTTGCCGTTGGGGCACGAAGAGGTGGTTCTCAAAAAATATATCAGCTTTTACGTTTGAAGTGGTCCAGGTAAGCATAACAAGTTACTAGTATGCAACCTGGTCCTTTTGCACATACTTTAAAACTACGACCCAGTGGACCACCTGGTCCTCAAATTTTTGCAGGGTGGTAACAGGCATTTGAGTGAATGTACGTTTCTATCGAGGTATGTATGTTTGTACGTACGTACGTAAGTGCATTCTCGCATGTGTGCGTATAGCTAGCTGGTCGTATCACCAAACCAATAAAACAATTGGAAGTTCAACAGTATTCGTTGCCGACAACTATACGCACTCGCACTTAGCAGCAATGCAAGCTTTCGCATGTGGATAGATACTGACAAATGCTCAAATGAATATGCAAATATATGTAGTAGTATTCACGCTCATAGCATGTTGATTTGTGCGTAGTTATATGCATATGTATGTTTGAATGCCTGATATTTTCAATGCTTTCCTCTTTGTATGCGTGCAGAGTTGATATGTTTGTTTGTTTGCATGCTCTTGTCTTTGGTATCCTCTGTTTTGTCTATGGTTTTGACATACGCACACACTAATGCGCAAATTTTGCACACACGCACGTATATATGTACATTTGGGCGGTCCAAAAATAATAAGGAAAATCAACGCTTTGGAATTTTCCCGCAGTCATCCCCAGAACTGAAAAATTTCCATATATTTTATATGGCGAAAATTATTATTTTTTTTATAGAATGCTCTAAAATCGTTAAAAATAACTATTTTATGATCAAAAAGAAATATTTCCTTTCAGAAATCTTCCAACAAAAGAATTACGATGCAAATTTTATTAAATATTTTTTCAAAACGTGCGTGATGTGGTTACAAACACATAATATAACCTATGTGTATAATATATCTATGTGTATAATAAGTTTTTAATATGGGTGTTCTCTATTAGAGCAACCGAAGCCAAATCAGCATTTTTTTTTTAATTTTTGTCTGTCTGTATGTTTGTAAGCGCTCTCACTCAAAGAAATGAATGCATGGAATTGAACGTAGTTTTTGCCGATGTACTTCTAGAGGTGTAACACAAAATAGAAAAAAAAAATGGAGAGTTGCCACCTGTTTGAAAATTTCTATGTAAATAAATTGATAATATAAAGTAAGATTTGCAATATGGCTGTCAAAAGAACGAGGTGTAAGAAGGCTTACAGCTGAAAATATTTTTGTGGAAAGTTGCCACCTGTTTGAAAATACTAATTTTATTTCATTTAACAGATAAATTAAGTAAAACATTATAGGTATACAAATAAAGAGGAAGCATTTACTGCCGAATATTTTTTGAGGAGGGTTGCCACCTTCTTGAAAATTTTTATTCAATTAAGCTGATGAAATAAAAGAAATTTTATCAAAAGAAATGAGTATCAAACTAAAGGAGTTTCGGAAAGTTCGCTACCGAACAAATCTTTAAAACGGGTTGCCACATATTCGAAAATTTTGTTTAATTATATTAATAAATATTACAATATGGGTATCAAACTAAAGAGATTTAGGAATTTTTTTTTGAGGAGGGTTTCCACCTGTTTGAAAGTTTAAATCTAATTTAACTGATCAGATAAATTCAATATTTTTTAAGCGGGTTGCCATCTATTTGAAAAAGTTTATTCAGATAAATTTACAAGATAAGCTAAATATTTCAAAAGTATTTGAGAAATCCTTGATTTCGAAATATCTTCAAATAGCTAATACTGCGCGAGCTTCGCAGCGCCTTCAAAGTATTTTCTTTTTTTTACTAGTTCTCAAAACATCAAAAATATTAGTTAATACTGTAGATTTTTTTAAAACTACAAAAAAATGGATTTCCGCTTTTTATGTTTTCTTTTCTCGAAGTAAATACGCCATAAATAGTAGCACAATAGTCGCCCTTGATTATAGTTGCAAAAGTGGAAAAAAGCAACAAAAGTTTATCAAGCTCAATAAAAATTGTTTAATAAATATACGGTATTTGTAAATTTTTTGCAACAAATATTGAATTGAAGTTGAGTTGAAGAAAGTGCACGATAGAAGACTTGAGTTTTAAGTTTATAAATAAAATTTCCAGGAGAAAGTAGATACTTTAGCTACTTTCTAAATACCTTCGAAAATACCATATTAACTAACACCCACATTCATAAAAACAAAGAATGGTTCATAGATCGAGAATCTCTTGAAAACTAATTTTAATTTTTTGAATTTTATATGGAAATTGACTGAAAATAAAAAAATCACTTTCAACTTAAATTGCTGTTGAAACTGGGCCTTCTTACTTTCAATATTCTTCAGTTCTGTTGGGTAGCAGGAAAAAACTTTGTATCGCCCTAATGCATATATGCACATTGTATCGAATCGCAACGGCAACATCTCCAGCTACAATTTGTGCGTGGTAACTGGCAATGGAATTTCTAGTTTATAGATTTCGATTCATTCCCGCAGATATATACATACATACATACATATGTACAGCCCAACCAACATTCTTATGTTTGTAAATATTTGCCTCCTGTTGTTGCGGTTAAAGTTGCGCTTTTCTATTTGCATCGCACTTTCCAAACTTCTAAGCATTTTGTGTGATTAACGTCAACTGTTTGAGTGTGTGTGTGTGTGTGTATATGTCTGTGAGTGTCGCATTTAGAACAAGCGTAAGCAAATATATGAACATCTGCATATTATCTGAATTTTTGGAAGCGCAAAGCAAGTGATTAAAGTGGAATTTAGTTGTGTTCACAAAATTCACAAAATTATGTTTCAGGGATTTTACTATCTACTATCGGTTATTCTAGGAATTTATTTTAATTGACTAACTTACATATACACGTACGTGCCTGACGCGAAATTAAGTCAGTTTCCAAACTCAACAAAGTATGCAAAAAGTAATTTTTACTAATTTTAAATTAATTTAAAACAAATGCAGCTGGTGACAGTTTTAAATCCATATTTTATTTCGCCATTCTTATTCGTAAACTTCGTTTCATTTAAGTTGTTGAATTAAAATTACAAGTAAACGAATTGACAATAAATGCAGTATGGGACAATTGACTGCTTTCTATGGAATTGCCATGTTAAAAAAAACAGTTCGTGCAAAAAATAGCAATTATTTGTTATTGTCTACTGACAGCCAAGGTAGGTTATAACAAGCTGTTCCAGTTTGCCAAGAGCACTGCGATGTGGTTGTACATTGCTCCTTGTACGTAGCGATTAGCTGTCTAAAGTGGTCGTAGTTTATCTGGTAACACTATAAAATTTATTGGTCTCTGCGAAAACACGCAGTGGCTGGCCAGCATACCTAACCTAACCTAAGTGTAAGTTTCAAAATACTTTTAAATCAATTTCATTTCCGGCAGGGTATACATATGTATCTTGGTACAGTGGGGAGCAAAACTTGGTCCGTGGTGAATTTTGTAAAATTTTTTCAAGGTTTAAAAAGTTGAAATATTTTGTTATCTATACACATAATAACAACTGTAACGGGCCAATGTCTGTACATTATACATTTCAAAGAAAAATTAATATGGGGGGGGGGTTTATTAGATCAACAGAAGCCAAATAAAACTAATGCATGGAATTGAAGAAAGTTTTCTTATACGTATTGCCAGAGGTCTTACTTAAAATATAGAAAAAATTAAATAAATAGTTGCCACCTGTTTGAAAATTTCAGTGTAGGTAATTTTATAAGATGCAGTAAATATTGCGATATGTCCTACAAAAGAAAGAGGTTTAAAAAGCTTACGCTGAATATATTTTTTTTGTGGAATTTAATTTAATTGATAAGATAAATTGAATATGGCAATACGGTTAAGTGGTCTAGGAAAGTTTATTGCCGAATATATTTTTGAGGAGGGTTGCCGGCTATTTCCGTCCTTTTTAAAGCACATTTAAAAACGATAAGCTTCTTATTTCGAAGTTAGCACAAAATGATTTTTTTTGTAGTTCGTTGTCAACAAAATAATACTTGCCTACTATATAAGTCAAGATTATAAAATATATATCGCTTTCATTAATTTTATCATAGAGTTGGTGGTTTTCTTATAGGAAAATTTATATGGCTTATGAACAGATTCATATCATGTAAATGCACTATAAGGTACTGAATAAAACTTACTTCATTTTAAGATTTAATTATATATTACATATAAAAAAATTCCTCGGATTCAAATTTTATTTCAAAATTTAATGTAGTTGATTGATTATTCTTATTTTATACATACAGTAATTAAAAAAACTTGAAAGTTTTATGAAAGTTTGTTGAATTCTTTTTTAAATATTGCACAAAGTTCGAAACTTGGATTTACATGGGTTTTGTTAAAGAATTAACCCATCAAAGTCAAAAACAAAATACATGTAAACTACGGGGCGAATTTGACATTTGACATAACAACCATAATACAAAAAATATGCGGTTGTTGTGTTTTTATCTTTGCTACAACCTTGCATAAATTCGCCTTGCTTTAATACCACATTAAATGAATTCGCCTTGTATGTATGTATAACGGAGTTGAAATTTGGTGATGGAAAGAAAAGTGTGAAACTCACATTTGTAACTTAATAAAAAGTTACAAATTTTATTGGTAGTTTAAGGCAGTGCCACACCATTGGGCATTTGCCATAATTTGGTGGAAAACGTATCCCAATCGTGTGAATGCACAAACATTTTTCTTTATTTACTTTCAATAATAATGCCCAACTATTTATTTAACCATTTTTTAATACTAACGATTTTATATTGGTCCCCTTTTGCATTTTTCAGGGTTTTTTGTGGATTTTTGGTGGACCTATAAATTATAGTTGCGATGCAAAAATTGTTCAATAAACAACTCATTATTATTACTGGGAATGTTCTGCAGATAAACAGAGTTTTCTTATGGAAAAATATTGATTTTTAAGAATTTTATACCATTTCTATGAAAAGTTGTTTTTTCTCCATATAAAAAAAATGGAAAATTTTTAGTGCTTTAAGCGACCTGTAAATATTTTTTGATTTCAAAATAAAAAAATATGGGTCTAATTTTTTCGGTATAGAACAGTCCTAGGGGGTGACAGCGTAAAAATTCCTACGTTAATTTTTCCACATGAATTTTTGGACCACCCTAATGTGTCATGCATACATATATGTGCATATACTAGTTAAACACATCTACTCACAAAATTAATTATTTATGGAATTTTTCCAAGTGTGGTAATAGATTTGTGGTTTGTGGTTATGTTTTGATTAGTTATGCATTGTTTGTCAAACGAAATATAGGTTTTTAGCTACCAACAGACACACAGTGACAGACAGTGTAATTTTTAGATTTTATTCTACTATATTTAGTCGCAAAACTTAAAATATTTACATATCTTCTTGTCTTTTATTACTTTTCGGCCAATCGAATTCTGTGTATATTTGCCTTGTATGCAATTTCAATTCCATTATTGATTTAAATATCTACTTGTGTACCTAACCCATCCTGCTGTGTGTTAATAAAATAAAATGAAAAGTTTCCAGTTTCTTATCCGCCTTGCTTAGTTGTCATCGTATATGTGGCATTCAAACTTTCAGCCACAAAGCAAACGATTTACTGCTTCAATGTGGTAATTTAAAGATGGGGAATTTCTGGTGAGATTGCGGTTGAAAAGTTGAAGTCAGGTTATTTTCCGACGCTTTAAAATGTCATATCTACGTGTTGCAAATATGTATCTACATATGTACATATGCACTAACTAATGCTAATATACACGTGTGTGAGTCAAAAATCCATAAAAAATAATATTTAACATAACATAACATAACACTACATAGCTTAAAATAACATTTGCTGCACGTGTAGGTACTATTACATTAAGAACTGAATTAGAAAAGCAAAGTGTTTGAACCATTTGTGTGAACTGCAGGCCGCAGCACTACTAAATCTTTTGTATAGAAGGACAGAAAATGAGAGTAAACTAAAATAGTCAGATCGCATTAGGAATACGAGTATATTTGTAGTAAACAAAATTTGTCTTAATTTTCAAACAATTCCGTGCAGTTGAGTTTATTAAATTACTACAAATTGTTCGCTAAATGTCAGCTACTTTAGACATATCTACAAAAAATACGTGTGAAACGTAAATATTTCGCCACTACAAACAATCCTATGAATCACATTACGACAAAACAAAAATCAAAAACCAAAACAAAAAAACAAAAAACACAAATTTAATGCAAATAAAAAATGAAAAAGTTTAATATACACAAAGGACCACCAACGCTCACAGTGGCGTCAGGACGCCTGCCTGGCCAGCCGCATGAATGTAATTTTCATAAAATACACAAATTTAAACGCAGACGCCAGTGAAATTTGCTCATTATGTGAATTCAAGTCAAATGAACTGCGCACACAGCGCATATCAGATGTCAAATTGGGTCGCATTGGTGCAAACAAAAGTCAACACATGGAAATGTGCATGCGCAATTGTAGACATACATACATACATACATACACACATCTATGCAAGCATATGTAGATGTTCACATATGTACAAACAATCGTGTAAATATTGAGGGTGACGACTTTATGACTTGCCTGGGCATGGTTCCCATCTGACTTGGCGCTCCTTCGCTTGTGTAGTACTGGCCTGCGTGCGTGCGTTGCGTTTGCGTAGATATGCTGGGGTGATTCGGTTACATCTGGAATTTAATTATGACTGAGAAATTATACAGAAGTATGTTTTTTTTTTGTTTTTGCATTTAACTATGCGCACGTGTGTCTATTGACTTAGAACAAGGTGTTGGGAAAAGTCGCGGAGGCAAAGCGAGACATCTAATAATTAGAAAAATGTAAACTAATTTTAATTGTCATTGACTTGCTGGAATAAAAGGATACTAAATCACTTACGCAATGCAATTAATTTAAGAATTGATATTTCAATGGAGGAGGCTACTATGAAATTATCTATTTTCTTAGGTTTATTAGTACAGAGCTCTGGCCACTGAAAACTATTTCAAACTAAGGCGATATGGGTTTTGGTTTTTTCATTGACATTTCTTTCATCTTTTGTTTACAATTTTGCTACAAAATGACAAAAACAGAATATTTTTCTTTAATTTTTTTTTTCATTAGCAACCTTTTTATCCCCGAGTTGTTTGTAACAGGCAAAACGAATCGAGATAGATATAGACAAATATATACATAAATGATCAGAATGAAAAGAGAAATCGATTAAGCGGTGACTGTCTGTCCGTCCGTCCGTCCGTCTGTGCACACGATAACTCGAGTAAAAATTGAGATATCTTAACGAAACTTGGTATGTGCACTTCTTTCGGGCGTAGGACGGATGGTATTGAAAATGGGCAAAATCAGACAATAACCACGCCCACTTCCCATATAACGGTAATTTTCCGAAATACGAAAACTGCGATATTTTAGTAACTACTGAAGATTATTCACTCAAAATTGATATTTACAATAACTTTTAGACGAAAAATAAGAATATTGTACATTTTTGGAAAATGGGCGTAGCCACGCCCACTTATGGATACATGTGTATATCTTGGTAACCGCTACACCAATTTCTTCCAAACTTGGCACAGTTGTTAGTCTAGCTACAGCATACCAAATGGCCGAAATCTTTAAAATCGGACAATAACCACGCCTACCTCCCATATAACGGTAATTTGGAGAAATACGAATTCTTCGATAAATCAACAAATATTAAAGCTAATTTACTCAAAATTTATGCTTGCAACAATTCTTTGCCAAGAAAGACGTTTATGACAAAATTTTGGAAAACGGGCGTAGCACCGCCCACTTATGATCACATATATATATCTCGGTAACCGTTCTACCAATTTGCACCAAACTCGGTGTGGTTATTGTGCTTGCCACATAGAAGCAAAACGTTGAAAATTATTGGAATCAGATTCAAATTACGACCACTTTTCATATAACGGTAAATTTCAGAAATGCTTAAAACTTCAATATTTCGAAATTTAAGGACGCTAATTTACTCAAAATTGATACGCTTGCCTGTAGCGGTACCTGCGCCGGGTATTTAATGTTCTGCTCCGCCCGAACTTAGACTTTCTTACTTGTTTCTTTTATTCTTATTCGAAGCCCAATAATGTTCAAATTTTTAATCACTTTTTGTAATCACATAAATACTAATTGTCCATATTTCTTGTTTATATTTCAAGAATAAATGATTACTTATATCAACTTTTCTACTCTAACGTCTAAAATTAAATGGCCAGATATAAATTAGCAAAAATATGTGCTCAGATTTTAAATTTCCTAAACCTTATGTGCAATTCTTTAAATAAAAAAAAAAAATAATAAAATTATGTCAAGTTTTTAAACTTACAAACATTTTTGTTTCTTAAATCGAACAAAATTTTTGATAAATGTTTGTCCATTTTTTATTATATCTACTAGTGGTCACCCAGCGGTTGAAATTCAACCTCTAAAGTTGAGATGAAATGCGGTGAGTTAAGTTGAGGCCACGCAAGGAGCGGCAAAGCGGCAAGGGGCTGAGCAACGCAATACAAAAATGTCGCTCGGCCGCTCGCCGCTTTGCCGCTCATTACGTGGCCTCGGCCTAAAGGGTGAGGTTAATTAAGGTGCGTTAAAGTGAACAATGAGGAGTTGATATGACGCGATTTGAAATAAGCCGTGGTGAGTTGAGGTGAATTTCGTTGAACTACACAATATTGCATAACATAAAGTTACATAACATGACATAACCTAACGTAACGTAACATAACATAGCACAACTTAATATAAAGTGGCATAACATTACCCAACGTAATATAAAGTACAATAACGTAAAATAGCACAACATACTTTAACATAACATAACATAGCGTAAAATAACGTAACATAGCTTAACATAATATACCATAACATAGCATAACATAACATAACGTAACATAATGTAATATAACATAACATAATAAACCATAACATAACATAAAATATCTCTTTCTTCAGTTTCATCTTTTTCCTTATATCTATGAATTTCTCCATATATATATCTTCATTTTTATATTTATCTTTTCCTTTACTTTTATCCTGATCGTTATGTTCATACTTTTCTCATCTGCATATTCACTCCACATTTGTCATTGAATTGAGTGTTTGAACTTACCTTCCTCTTTGGCTATCTTTAAGTTTATTTACATTTATTTTATCTTTGCCTTTTTCCTTTTCTTCATCTACATATTCAACTTTACCTTAATCCTTAAATGAATATAATAATTTAAATACTTAATAAATAAATTAAATTAAAATAATAATTAATTAACGGCACTCTTAAATTTTTATATGAGAATTGAAATAGTTTTTTTTTGCTAAAAAAATACTTGTTTAATAGCTGGTATTCAAATAACCCAAAATGTATGTGGAGTTTTTGAACTAAAATATTTTTTTTTAAGTTTTCAAGTAACCAGTAATTTATGCCTGTCATTGAAATTACCAAAAATTAAAGTTTAGTTTTTAAGTGCCGAAAAATTCATGTCCACTTTTTACATTGCCATTTTTTGTAAAGCTTTGGAAAAATATTTAACAATATTATCTAGACAATAAATATATTTGGTTATATAGTGCAGCGAAACATTTGCCATTTTTTTGCTATCTTATATTTAAATGGGTTGAAATTAATTAGTTTTTATGTTTCTGTAGGAACAAAGGGAAGGATTTGGTAATTAAAAAAAAAACAGAATATGTATGCCTTTCTCCTAAATGTATTTAATTGGGCTCCCTTATACATGGAAAATGCGGTACCACATTTTTCTCCATTAAATTTTTCTATCTAATTTAGATGATAAATACTTTGTTTAATAAAATTATTATTTTTTTTATAAGTAATTCCAGAAATCAGCTGCTACCTAATTGATACCCTCCACATCCTTTTAATGAAAAATTCCATATTTTAACTTCCACGAGCGCCTGCTGCAACCAATTCAGATATTGTGCAATAGCTGCGCATACACGGCGACTGAAACTCATAAAATGTCTCGATCCGTCTCGCCATATATTTAAGCTACGAGTATTGTTCATTTGGATTGCTGTTTTTTTTTCATTCATCTGTACGAGTAGAACGAATCGGATTCTGTGAACATTGCGAGGACATTGCACTGGCATTTAGCTCCTCTTCACATGTACATAAATACATACATATATATGAGTACGTGTGTATGTATTCGTATACTTATGACTTTATTTTATGCGGTTGCATACAATAGCAACAACAAGCATTGAGCTGAAAAAACCATAAAATTTACTGTGAACAACCAAAACATACATACAGATAGTATGCACATGTAGATACAGACAGATAGAAAACATGCAGACAAATAAACAATTGCAACTGTAACCCTGAATGACCCCGGAATAATCCAAAACAGAGCTATGCCGCCACAAATGTGACAACAACAACAATAATAAGGGGATTGCTCGCAGAGCTGTTGCCAAGCATACGGTTGACTGCAATGCGTGGGAGAGTGTGCGAGTATGTGTGGCCATATATGCATAAATATGTGCATTAGGGTGGTAAAAAAAAAAAGTGAAGTCATCATTTTAATTCCCTCAACCCCTAGGATTGTTCTATATCGAAAAAAATATATCTACCCAATTTTTATTTTTTTTTTGAAATCAAAAAATATTTAGAGATCGCTCAAAGCGCTCAAAGTTTCCGATGTATTTTATATGGGAATTTTCAATCTATTTTATTGTTCTTTATTTTTAATTCTTTTATTGTTAATTCTTGAAAATCAATATTTTTCAATGGGATAATCCTGGTTCTCTTCAGGAAACTTCCAATAATAATACTCAATTGTTTATTTAATCATTTCTTGATACTAAAGATTTTTTATTGGTCCCCCTATTGCATTTTCTGAGGTTTTTGGCGGAAGATTTCTAAAAAAAGGTAATTTTTTCCCCCCATATAAAATACATTGAAAACTTTTGGCGACCTCTAAATATTATTTGACTTCAAAATAAAAAAAAAACAGGGCAATATTTTCTTCGATATAGAATAATAATAGGGGGTGAGACCATTAAAACTGCGACTTTACATTTTCACATGCATTTTTGGGCCACCCTAATATACATATGCGGATCACTGAAGTTTGAGTGCATTGCTGCTGCTGTTATGCGCATAAAAAGAGATTTTTTCCTAATTTTTTCATTTAATGGTTCCAGCATTTTTTCTATCAGTTACATAACTCTAAAGCTAGCTTATAGAAATGTAAAAGAAAAAACGCTCTCAATGACAGTCGTACACACGCAATAACTGTAAATTGTTACATTTTGCTAAAACTGACATTAATTATGCTGCTGATGCGCATTGACAGCGGTGAATCAACAGTTATTATCAACACTAAATTGTGACATGTTCGTGTGTGTGGCGTTTTCAGCGCTGCCACTTTAAAACTCAATTGCAGCAATCAAAGCAAACAAATGAAAAAGCAACAGAAAAAAAAAATCAAATTAATTCAAATTGACTATTTAATGCAAAATTAATGAATGTTATTGATTTGCAATTCATCTACCCACACACACACAAACACACACACACACACCTACGCACTCACTTTTGCGAGAGTATTGCAATTAAACGCAAATTAGTTGCAATTTAGTTGCAAATCGTATTGAACGCTAGCTCAAGTATTTCCAAATGCAGTCGCAGCACATTGAATGCGCTGACACTCACTCAATGCACTTAATGAAGTCAATGCACTCACTCAACGCGCTTACAATAGCTGAGTAGTTCGTGAGCGCTTCAAGTGCTTGCTGGCGTAGTATGTCTGTCTGTCTGGCTGTGTGATTAGCGCGCAACGTCAAATGATGCGCGCTTACGTTTATATGTATGTATGTATGTAAGGTATTATATGAGCGCGTCACTATGCATCATACACCTGAATTCAAACAATTTAATTAGTGGTTCTGTCGCCACAAAACTTAATTGACTCGCACTAATTCAAAACTCATTGAGCTTCATTGCAGTTTGTGCGCTTATGCGGCTATTGCTAGCAGCCATTGTTTTCGTCTACATATGATGATGGTACAGTGGCATACCATCCTCATTAAGTGCACATTTTGTCATGTCATGTTACGAGCAATTCAAATCGAAAGCGCAGCAGCGGCAAAGCATCGTGGAATTTAGTTTCGTATTGAAGGCGCATAGTTACCAAAAAATTTCAGAAATTTTTTCTTTACTTAATAATTTGGTTTCTGCTGATGCATAAAATTGAATAAGTGTACTATATTAAACGAAATCAAAATGCAAGTTCCTTATTCATGATAAACTCGAAAAATATTGGAAACGATTTTATTGATTTTAGTTTAAAATTTGTAGGTACAGTGAAGTGCAAAATTTTTTTGTTTTTATATTTGCAACGTTTTAAAAGTAAAAATTTATAAAATTAAAAATTTATTCAAAACCATATATGTAAATCAAACTTAAAATTTTGGAAATTTCCCGAAATTGGGAGAAATTTCCCGAAATCTGGGAAATTCTAGAAATTTTGGTAAAATGCGAATATTTTGAAATGTACAAAATTATTGAGATTTTAGAAAGTTTTGTATTTTCCGAAATTTTGAGAATCTTATTTCGTCGGTCCCTACGAAGAGTAGCACATTTCACTATTCGCGTGGAAGACTAGCACATTTCACTATTAGCGTGGAAGACTAGCACATTTCATTATTCGCGTCGAAAAGTAGCACATTTCAGATTTTTGCGTGGAAGAGTAGCACATTTCGTTATTTGCGTGGAAGACTAGTACATTTCAGATTTTTGCGTGGAAGACTAGCACATTTCAGATTTTTGCGTGGAAGAGTAGCACATTTCGTTATTTGCGTGGAAGACTAGCACATTTCAGATTTTTGCGTGGAAGAGTAGCACATTTCGTTATTTGCCTGGAAGACTAGCACATTTCAGATTTTTGTGTGGAAGAGGGATACGCAAGGCAGTTCATATAAGGTTGTAGCAGCCGTTAAAAAAAAAAAGTTACATAAATATGTATGTTTATACTATAATTATTTTTCTTCGGTCATGCTGAAAGTTTAGTGTTGTATATGGAGCCTTTTGGCCGGTTATTACAAGTAAAATAAACGTTTATTTTTCCTCCTACACCTTTCGACATTCGCGTCTTTCTCAGGGAATCTTTATTTATAAATAAATACGAAAAAACATATACATACAGTATCATATCAAGAGGACCCCGTTTCAAAGTGATATTATTTATGTTATGTTTATTTATTTACTTAAAAAACCTTCAATTAAAATAAAGTTAATTCTCTTAAAAAAATCCATTTTGGCCCAAGTTTAAAGCCCAGGAGAATACTAAAAAAACTCAACAAATTTTCAACAACGCAAACGCAAATGAAATATTTTCCTTCGAAGAACTGTCCAAATATTTACATTGGCAAAAAATTAAGATATCACATGTACGGAAAATTACAATAAAAAATAGCAAAAATCAAGTAGACATGGCAGTAAAATACGACTTTATGCAAAGCGAGGAGAAGTTGAACCTAATGAAAAAAAATGTTCAATGGTCAACCATGAAACACTGTGAATTGCCTAAAGCTTACAAGGGAAAAATACCTTTAAAAAAAGAAAAGTGGATGATATTCAACAAATGATTAGTAAACGGTATATACCGTCTGAATTTCATGATTTTCATAATACAATTAAAGAAATATAGAATAAACGTTTGAATTTTCAATATATATTATGCTTTTATGATTTACTTTAAACCGGAGACGTGCAGTTTTCGCGGCTTAACAATCTGAAATATGCTACTCTTCCAAGCGAAAATCTGAAATGTGCTAGTCTTCCACGCAAAAATCTGAAATGTGCTAGTCTTCCACGCAAATAACGAAATGTACTACTCTTCCACGCAAAAATCTGAAATGTGCTAGTCTTCCACGCAAATAAC
>NW_023458566.1:5463326-5468100 GCF_013731165.1 Rhagoletis pomonella | reverse complement strand
GTGCTAGTCTTCCACGCAAAAATCTGAAATGTGCTAGTCTTCCACGCGATTAGTGAAATGTGCTAGTCTTCCACGCGAGAATCTGAAATGTGCTACTTTTCGACGCGAATAATGAAATGTGCTAGTCTTCGACGCGAATAGTGAAACGTGCTAGTCTTCCACGGTAATTTGAGATGTGCTACTCTTCGTTGGGAGCGACGATTTATTCTGAAATCCATCCCAAAATCTAAAGATGTGAAACATCACAAATTGTCAAAAAATTCTTATGTTCATGGTACTTGTGTATAAAACCTAGAAAATTCTTAGAATTCTAAAATATATTAATATCTTTGAAAAATTAAAAAAATTTTCCACTTTTCTGAACATTTGTTTTTTGTGCTTTGTCTACTTCAGTAACCCCACCCCACAGATACAAGCATTGCTTACAGTGAAACTAAGAAACTTGTTGAAATTTTAAAATGGGTAATTAATCACGCCCACATCCCATATAACGGTAATACGAAAACTGGGATAATCCAACCAACGAAGCTATTTTAACCAGTTGATGAGCTTATTGAAAAATTTTGGAAACATTTATGCTCAAACTTTGCTCCCGATAGAAATTTGTCTCTGCAAATCCCAAGCAGAGATAAATGGGTGAAAAACTATTACACTCCATCTGGTGGTATTCGAATTTTCACAGACGGTTCGAAGTTTAATTTTACCATGAGTTGCTCATCTCGTTTACCGGACTATTGTCGAGTTTTCTAGACTGAGGTTTTATATTTTATATGGAGGCTGTGAGCTTCTTCACATACATATATCTAACAATTCTGGTGAACCCTCCCGATCTCTGAGGAAGATGGGTAAAAAGAACACGTTTAACCTCATTTGGTAACTGTAAAGATATGCCGCTCGTCACTTGCAAGTTGCTGTCGAATGATGGATACATACATTTTTGTATTAGGTACGAAATGTCTGGTCTCTAAACAATCTTTGCTTAAAAGAGATATAAATAAGTATTGAGCCTGTTTTCTCTACGAAGGCAGGATATAGCTCACACCATCTCTGAAACTCTTAACGTCAACAAAACTTCTACAAATTAAATAATTAAGGAAAGGACTACAGAAATGTCAAAAAAGGTTGGGCACTCTCTAGAGTATTTCTTGGAATATGCTTTTCGATTTTACCTATTGGCTATTGCTTGACAAATACTGCGCTATTTACATATTTCGGTTGCAAAATTTTATATGAATCTTTTGTTTTGGTCCGCTGCTCATTGAAACTTCTAACTTTTCAATTTTCGTGCCACCTTACAACATTTCAATTACGATTTAAGTAGCATCAAATGGAAAGCAAATATTGAAAAAGTAAAGAACAACATCTTCACTCTAAAAGCAGGTAATTCTGTATGTTGTCAAAAGTTGCTTTATTTTGAAAACTGTCTGCCTCAAAGATGTTCAGCAGCTGCTAACGTTTCTTTGTTTTTAGCCGCCAGGCAATTTGTGATTTCGAAAAACAATCTCTGCTATAATAACAAGCTACGCATAACAGCAACAACAATAAAAAAAAAATTATACACATACAGCAAACTCCTCTAAAGAAGCATGTTATGCAAAATTCCATGAGTCCCCCCCTCAAGTGAAAGTTCCAGTTGATGGAATGGTCGAATACAGACAATGCAATGAAAATGTCGCTCGCCCGCAATAATGATGGAATAAAGACGAGTAAAACGACAAAACATCGCAAATGCAAAGAAGGCTCAAGGCTAAATGAAAATGACAGCAAAATACTTTCTTCAAAAGAAAAAAAATGTTCTTCAGCAGAAGAGAAGTAATTTTGGTTACCTAAAAAAAAAATTAAAAATTTAGTCTCGTAGATATCTTTTTCTGTTGTTGGAATTGTTGGGAAATTGGAGTTTGTAAACAGGGCTTTGCTGATTTTACAGCTGCGTTGCCTGCAAGATTCATATGCGTTTGTATTTATGCTGCCTAATTGTATTTGTATTTTGTGGTCGCATTGTGCCTGATGGAAAACTTATTGTCCAATTCGCTGTGGGTTATTTTAACAATGTCTGCTGAATGTCAAGGAAAATTATATTAAATAATTTGTTTCAAACCACAAACGTATGGAAACTGTTCGGCTGATTTAGAGTTCAGTGCAAAAGTTTCTAAATTAATTTGAAGACATAATGAATTTGTGCAGTTAATTAATTATTCTGCAGAAGGAATTTTTGCAAAAGTAAATTTGCTAATATAACTTTTTTAATTAAACTAGCTTTTTTATTATTTAATTGAATTTATAAATTATTAAGAATGGATGAAATAAAGTCACAAATTGAACATTCCTTTGATATACTTTTGTGCAACACTGTTCAATCTTGTCTCTCTCTCTCATTATCACTTAATCAATGCCTGTTTATACGAAATGTTTCCAAGAGTCACGGAGACCGACACGCCACAAACAAGGTTCTGCCTTTGCGTCTATTCACTAGGATGTGACTATTAGAGCAGGTATATTTATTTCGACATCAAATTTGCCGTCTATTTTTAATTCACTATACTTTATTCACAGAGTTTTCGTGTGACCGTCCATTTCATGGATTTTAGGGACCTTCCCGACGTCGAGGGGATAGTAATTAATGCCCTCTTGGAGACAATAGTTAAATAACCAGTTAAGCTCACGGATGAAATCAACCTTTTAAGGCTCATCTGCAAACCACAAGACGGGCTCCTTTTACCCCGCGTTCGTCAACGACTTCCTGGAAGAGCTGGATGAAAGACGCTGTGGACGATGTGATGCTGACTGATGACTAAAAGCAGATTGATCGACAATGGGTGTGATCTCAACCAAGGTTTGTTAAATCCGGTGAATAAAATGACGGCGAATGGCGCCTTAGTAAGACAAAACTACTCTTTCTTATATAACAGGGAATGCAAAACGCAACTTTGGTGCTGTTCATCTTAAGCTTTTGGACAGGGTCAAGCATTTGGGCTTGATCTTAGATAGCAGGCTTGTGTAAGGTGAGTGCAGCCATTGCTAAGAGATGAACTTTCTCGGCCAAGATTATTATTTTTCTCTACAAAACTATACTTATTTATGAACTTATTGTCTGTTAGAACCTTCTGTAGAGAGTTACAGTAGTTAGGGAGATAATGTGAGTTCAACAGACTACCCTAATTGGTGTAAATGTTGTATTTCGAACCATTCTCTGATGTTCAACGTCTGCCAACCTTAGGAGGAGGTAATCTCAGTTCCTGAGTACTCAACACTATTTGAAATTTTTGATTTCATTATAAATTAGACGGTCCACTGTTTGAAATAACTGAAAGCAATACTTTTTCAACTCACAAGGAATGATTGGGTGGGAAAATATGCCTGGTAATGGACAACAGTGAAGGGAACAGTGAAGGGTTGGCGTAGAAGTCTTCTCTCAGGAGCTCTCCACCAACATCAAATTTAAAATTTCAGCCCTCTGTAATGATTATTAGTGAGCAGCGACTGCCATTCCATCAAAGAGGCAATAGACACAATGCTCTACTATGGTAGGCAATTGGTATTCAGAGACCTGAGCTCAATTCTGGTGAACTTAAAATAGATGAGGAAATGCTTGATTTCTTTATTTCAATTGCGTTGTAATATTTTTAAATTTTATTTTTAAATTGGGTGGATGGGCCCCATATGAGCTCAGCGAACCCGTTGCCAAAAACTAGGACATGCGCAATGTCAAGGTTCGTTTTACAGTCTATGAGATTACTGACATAGAGCTATTGGATCAAAATTCATGTCTTAAGCCTAAAAATCATAACTCACAATCTCCCTACCACAGTTTTTTAAAAAACTTTGCGGTGGAATGACCTCAAATATTGTATATCTAATTTTTTAAATTTTTTTTGTATGCACATTGGAATTATGAGATGTAATTTGATGAATGATGCTATCGGATGTGCACATATAGTACATATAACAAATTTTCTAGAATTTTTGAGATAAAGGAATTAACAAGACTAATTCGTCTAAAATCTGTAGGACTTACCGTTGAAGCGCGTTCGTCCTAAAGATTAGCGATTTTTCTTTGGACCATTTTCTTGTAGTTAATGTGGCAAACGTTTAGGCGTACGCTGAAGTGGTTATTCTATGACCAGTATTGAGGGAAGTCGATTTTTGTGCAAGACCGTGACCATTTTTACAAAAAAAGAAAAACATTGCAAGTCATAAATCTGAAACCTCAGCCAACATTTTTAAAAGGCTCTCAGTAGCTCCTTCTCTATCTACCTTCCCTCAACTGCTGCACTGCTGAAAAGTGTGACGTCATTCAGTGAGGTTAGCATATAGGTACTTTGATACCCAGTCGGCTATCAGGGCCTTGAACGCTATGAAGGTGTGCTAGAGATCGGTATGGCAAGATCTGACCTCTCTACCAACCGCGTCGGAATACTTCCTTATGAGGCTCATTTGGGTGCGGAGCCACAGTGACGTTGCGGGAAACTGCGTGGCTAATGACCTAGAAACTTTTTTTTCTACACAAATGAAATACTTAAAAAAAAACTCTTGAAAACTACAAACCCCCTAAATCCAACCAAGCTATTCAACAAAAGGAAGTGAGAACTTACTTAGGAAATGCAATTGACTCTATGCTATTGTTAGCAACAAAGGCGGCCAGCGATGAGTAGAAAAAAAAAATAAAAACTAAAAAAAAAATAAAAATCCGAAAAAAGTTTACTCTACATAAAATGAGTTGCAGCCGTAAGTTGTGTCGTGGCATTGCAGCCATCAACACCGCTGTTGTCATTCC
>NW_023458566.1:5458148-5463226 GCF_013731165.1 Rhagoletis pomonella | reverse complement strand
GCGAAACACATTTCGAACCGAACACTGATTTTGGTAATAAAATTCAATGATTTGCAAGCGTTGCTCGTTAGTAAGTCTATTCATGATGAAATGTCAAAGCATACTGAGCATCTTTCTCTTTGACACCATGTCTGAAATCCCACGTGATCTGTCAAATACTAATGCATGAAAATCCTAACCTCAAAAAAATCACCCGTTATAAAATGTTTGGAAAATAGGCATGGCACCGTAGACGCTTCAGAAATCCCGACCAAATAGAGTACAAATATTGCTTCAGTGAAACTAAGAAACTTGTTGAAAATCTTCGAAATCGGATATTAATCACGCCTAATTCCCATATAACGGTAAAACGAAAACTGGGATACATCTGTAACCAAAGAAGCTACTTCATGATGAGATTATTGAAAAATTTTGGAAAAATTTTGGCTCAAAGTTTGCTCCCGATAGAAATTTGCCTTTGCAAATCCCAAGCAGAGATAAATGGGTGAAAAACTATTGCCATCCATCTGGTGGTATTCGAATTTTCACAGACGGTTCGAAGCTTAATTTTACCATGAGTTGCTCATCTCGTTTACCGGACCATTGACGAGTTTTCTAGACTGAGGTTATATATTTTATACGGTTGATGTGAGCTTCTTCACATACATATATCTAACAATTCTGGTGAACTCTCCCGATCTCTGAGGAAGTTGGGTAAAAAAAGAACACTTTTAACGTCACATGCAAGTTGCTGTCGAATGATGGATACATAAATTTTTTTATAAGGTACGAAATGTCTGTCGAAAAGTCTTGATCCTGTTTTCTCTAAGAAGGCAGGATATAGCTCACACCATCTCGTAACTTCGCAGGCCACTTGGCTTTCGCAAATATACAGAACCGTATTGTTTAGCGGTAGACTATGACTCTGGGGTGGGTGGCTTCTTTAAAGCTACGGTCATTAATATGAGGTCGAAGTTTGCCAAAGGCGCTAAATAATTCCGAAATTGGCCTTCCACTTAACACCTTAGTGCCACGCCGTTTGGTAGTGCCAGCCATATTTATCAACCTATTCAACAAAACTTCGACAAGTTCTTTAAAAATAGCAATTAAAATAATTAAGGAAAGGACTAAAGAAATGTCAAAAAAGGTTGGGCACTCTCTAGAGTATTTCTTGGAATATGCTTTTCGATTTTACCTATTGGCTATTGCTTGACAATTACTACTACACTATTTACATATTTCGGTTGCAAAATTTTATATGAATCTTTAGTTTTGGCCCGCTGCTCGTTGAAACTTCTAACTTTTCAATTTTCGTGCCACCTTGCAACATTTCAATTACGATTTAAGTAGCATCAAATGGAAAGCAAATATTGAAAAAGTAAAGAACAACATCTTCGCTCTAAAAGCAGGTAATTCTGTATGTTGTCAAAAGTTGCTTTATTTTGAAAACTGTCTGCCTCAAAGATGTTCAGCAGCTGCTAACGTTTCTTTGTTTTTAGCCGCCAGGCAATTTGTGATTTCGAAAAACAATCTCTACTATAATAACAAGCTACGCATAACAGCAACAACAATAAAATCAAAAAAAAAAATTCATACACTTGCAACAACTCCTCTAAAGAAGCAGAAGCTATGCAAAATTCCATGAGTTCCCCCCCTCAAGTGAAAGTTCCAGTTGATGGGATGGTCGAATACAGACAATGCAATGAAAATGTCGCTCGCCCGCAATAATGATGGAATAAAGACGAGTAAAACGACAAAACATCACAAATGCAAAGAACGCTCAAGGCTAAATGAAAATGACAGCAAAATACTTTCTTCAAAAGAAATAAAAAAAATGTTCTTCACAAGCCAGCGGAGAGAAGCAATTTTGGTTACCTAAAAAAAAAATTAAAAATTTAGTCTCGTAGATATCTTTTTCTGTTGTTGGAATTGGTGGAAAATTGGAGTTTGTAAACAGGGCTTTGCTGATTTTACAGCTGCGTTGCCTGCAAAATTCATATGCGTTTGTATGCCGCCTAATTGTATTTGTATTTGGTGGTCGCATTGTGCTTGATGGAAAACTTATTTTCCAATTCGCTGCGGGTTATTTTAACAATGTCTGCTAATGTTAAGGAAAATTATATTAACTAATTTATTTCAAACCACAAACGTATGGAAATTGTTCGGCTGGTTTAGAGTTCAGTGCAAAAGTTTCTAAATTAATTTGAAGACATAATGAATTTGTGCAGTTAATTAATTATTCTGCAGAAGGAATTTTTGCAAAAGTAAAGTTGGATTTCTTAGTATTTAATTGAATTTATAAACCATTAAGAATGGATGAAATAAATCCACAAATTGAACATTCCTTTGCTATACTTTTGTGCAACACTGTTCACTCTTGTCTCTCTCTCTCAGGATCACTTAATCTATGCCTGCTTATACGAAATGCTCCCAAGAGTCACGGAGACCAACACGCCACAAACAAGGTTCTGCCCTTGCGCCTATCCACTAGGTTGTCACTATTCGAGCAGGTATACTTATTTCGACATCAAACTTGCCGTCTATTTCCAATTCACTATACTTTATTCACAGATTTTTCGTGTGACCGTCCATTCAATCTATTTTCGTTGTGTGCCACCAAGGCTTATACGAAGAGCTTAAGAAGAATTTCATGGATTTGAGGGGCCTTCTCGACGTCGAGGGTATAGTAATTAATTTCCTCTTGGAGACAATAGTTAAATAACCAGATAAACACGTTTATGAAAGCAACCTTTGAAGGCTCATCTGTAAACCACAAGACGGGCTCCTTTCACCCCTTGGTCGTTAACGACTTCCTTGAAGAGCTGGACGAAAGACTTTGTAGACGATGTGATGCTGACTGACGACTAAAAGCAGATTTATCGACAATGGGTGTGTTCTCAACCAAGGTTGGTTAAAACTGGTTAATAAAATGATGGCGAATGGCGCCTTAGTAGGAAAAAGCTACTCTTACTTATATAATAGGGAATGCTAAATGCAACTTTGATGCTGTTCATCTGAAGCTTTTCGACAGGGTCAAGCATTTGGGCTTGATCCTAGATAGCAGGCTTTCGCCATGGAATTTCGATTTCGTTACAAATTAGACGGTCCACTGTTTGAAATAACTGAAAGCAGTACTTTTTCAACTCGCAAGGAATGATTGAGTGGGAAAATATGCCTTGTAATGTACAACAGTGAAGGGAACAGTGAAGGGTTGACGAAGGAGTCTTCTCTCAGGAGCTCTCTACCAACATCAAGTTTAAAACTCCAGCCCTCTGTAACGATTATTAGTGAGCAGCGACTGCCATTCCATCAAAGAGGCAATAGACACAATGGTAAGCAATTGATATTCAGGGACCTGAGCTCACTTCTGGTGAACTCAAATAGATGAGGGAATGCCTGGTTTCTTTATTTGAACTGTGTTGGGATAGACTATAGTGGTATAATGCGGATTACTACAAAGCGGACAAGTAGGCGAGAAAACCCATCTTTGAATCACTCTCAACTGCAAGGGCGCGGGTTTTATCACCACAGGTGGTTCACTCTTGGGTAGATGGGCCTCATATCAGCTCAGCGAACTCGTTGCCAAAAACTAGGATATGCGCAACGTCAAGGTTCGTTTTACAGTCTATGGGGATACTGAGATATAACAGTTGAACAGTGAGTTGAATCAAAATTCATGTCTTAAGCCTAAAAATCATGACTCACATCTTCCCTTAGCCTCGGACGATTTTCTTGTAGTTAATGTGGCAAACGTTTAGGCATACGCTGAAGCAGTTATTCTATGACCAGTATTGAGGGAAGTCGATTTTTGTGAAGACCGTCACAATTTTTACATAAAAATAAAAATATTGGAAATCATAAATGTTGAACTTCTGCCAACATTTTTAAAAGGCCCTCTGTAGCTCCTTCTCCATCTAACTTCCCTCAACGGCTGCACTGCTGAAAAGTGTGACGTCATTCAGTGAGGTTAGCATATAGGTACTCTGATACCCAGTCGACTATCAGGGTCTTTAACGCTATGAAGGTGTGCTAGAGATCGGTATGGGAATATCTGACCTCTCTACCAACCGCGTCGGAATACTTCCTTATGAGGCTCATTTGGGTGCGGAGCCACAGTGACGTTGCGGGAAACTGCGTGGCTAATGACCTTGAAACTTTGTCACCGGGCATGGAACAGCTAGAGATGCTTGTGTACTCCTGCGGTTCACTCTTGGAAGGTTGGGCCTCATCTAAGTTAAGTGACCGCTGGGCTAAAACTAGGACGTGTGCAGTTGTCCTTCTGGTGGTCTCCGTTAAGTTTTCGTGGTATCACAAAGGCCAATCTGCTGATTCTGCAAGTGCGTCGTCCCCTGTCTGGGGCAACCAATATAACCTAGCCCAACGATGTGGCATAAACAACAACGCTTGTTTTTTCTGCATACATTAAATACTGAAAAAAAAACACTTGAAAACTACAAACCCCATAAATCCAACCAAGCTATCCAACAAAAGGAAGTGAGAACTTACTTAGGAAATGCAATTGACCCTATGCTATTGTTAGCAACAAAGGCGGCTATTGAAAAGATAATAATAAAATACTTAAAATGTTCTCTTAGATTGTGGAAATGTGTCGGACAGATAGTGATTGGCTGTAAAGCCGTGTTATGTGTTTGTGGCAAAAGTGCAGCTGCGATAGTATACACTTTTCGCTTACACACCTTCATACTAAAGTATGCACACTCTACTCCATCACATGAACACTTTGCTGAAATTGTATGTTACACGAAAATTGTCACTTTCAATTTAGTTGGATAAACTAAAGTGGCGAAAGCAAGCGATGAGTAGAAAAAAAAATAAAAACTAAAAAAAAAAATCCGAAAAAAGTTTACTCTACATAAAATGAATTGCAGTCGAAAGTTGTGTCGTGGCATTGCAGCCATCAACACCGCTGTTGTCATTCCATGTAGTATGCTACGAAGATCGACGAGGAGAAAAATGTGCAACTCGTATAGTTTTTGAGGCAACCAAATAATAGTTGGCACAAGTGACATTTATGCGCTTGGGAGGCGTTGATGCGGCACTCGAAACTAAGCCAACTCAACTTAACTTGCAACTTCAAG
>NW_023458566.1:5447183-5458048 GCF_013731165.1 Rhagoletis pomonella | reverse complement strand
TGCGGCACTCGAAACTAAGCCAACTCAACTTAACTTGCAACTTCAAGTAAAGTTGTGCCACACACACCAATGCCACTACACCACCAACAAATCGACACCTCCATAAGCACTTGAGCTATGAGCTGCCACATCTACTCTACTACTCGCCTTCAGCTTCTTACGCTGCCCCTCTCTCTCTCTCTCTCTCTTTGGATAAACAGTATCCGATCTGGCACAACAAGTTTTGTGAGTATTACCGCACTTTAGCCTAGGAGTGGCGCTATTCCACTGAAGCTGAAGTAATAAGGATTTTAGTTTGCATAACTACTTCCCTGCACAAAGCTTTACTTTTCCTGTGGTGCTATTGATGCGGTAGTTATTTGTTTTTTTCTTTTATTTGCTGCATATTTTTCACTGAGTTTTCAAATACTCTGTGTGTTTGTTTTTTTTTTGGATTGGATTTCGATTGGAAAAGTGATAAACTGTTAAGCAGTTGTCAAAGTAAAAACAACATTGATAGCGTAGTTAATAGCAAAAGTGGACGTCAATAGCACTCTCGGTGTTCTAAATGGAATGCGAAAAAGTTAAATGCTGCTTAGCGACGGGTCAGTCCTTAGATAAGTGTCATCAAATAGGCAAATTTTAGTTTCTATAAATCTGTGAACACTTCAGAAAGTGATAATTTGATGAAGCCAGCAGATTTCAATTGAGACTTCAAAATGTCTAACAGAGTTTTTGACTTGGCGACAGATTGTTTTTGAAGAAATAGTACAAGGAAGCACAAATTAGTTTGTTTTAGAGGGATTGGAGTAGGGGCAGAATTGACGTGGAAAATGTAATAGAAATCTCTGACTGATCAGGGACCGAACAGTTAAAATTTTCATTAAAAAATCGCTCTTTAACAATTATAATTTTTTCTTTTATTCAATTACTCCTTAAGTAACCTTTATTTCTGACTTTTTTTTTATAAATCCAAAATAACAATTATTTTTGATTTGTATCTAAACAATCTGCGAATAACAGTTATTTTTGATTTTTAAATTATATGTCTTAGATAACAGCTCGGCCAAACACTAACATATGTGTAAGCGCCAATCTATTATTATTATTAGATAACAGTTATCGAAGAGTTTTATTTATAAAAGTCATAAATCAAAATCAGTCACCGACTTGTCACCGAATATAATAATGGCAAAAGGTAGCACTGTTTTTGTATTTATGGTGGCGGTTACTTGTGAGAAATACCGACTGGGGGGTTTACAATAATAAATTAAGGACTTTACTGCCAAAGATACCTCCCCGAGACCCCGCCACGCAGGTGGAGCTGGAGGGGTTGGTTAATCAGGTTACTAAAGCCATGAATAGTTCTTTGTCAGCCGGGTGCCCGGTTGTTCGATACAGGGGAAAAAGCAAACCACCTTGGTGGTCGAAACAATTATCCTTGTTACGTGAATCTAATAGGTCAATGTTCAACAAGGCCAAAGCCACGAGAGCAGCAGAGGACTGGGAAGCCTACAAGGCTGATCTGAAAGTATACAAAAAAGCAGTTAGAAATGCGAAACGTAAATCCTGGCAAAGTTACTGCAAGGGAATTGAGGAAACCACGGAAGCGGCCAGATTAAGAAGAATTCTTGCAAAGTCGCCATGCAACCTTGGCTATCTCAAGGGTCAAGGGAACTCATGGACTACGACGAGCGAGGAATCTTTAGGTCTCCTCCTGGACACACACTTCCCTGGAAATAAGCCGGTGGAACCTAATGACCCCCAGAATGAAGGGGGGCTATCTGATCTGGGAAACCGACTGATTACAAACGAAAAAATTGAATGGGCTATTAAGACTTTTGGTCCTTACAAGTCACCGGGACTTGATGGAATACACCCGGTAGAGCTACAGCAATCACGGGGTACTATCTCTCCGTTCATTGTGGTTATTATAAGAAGCTGTCTTAACATGGGCTACATCCCGCTAGGCTGGAGAGAGACAAAAGTCTCATTTATACCCAAGGCGGGCAGGTCCTCTCATACCAACCCTAAGGACTTCAGACCCATCAGTCTTACGTCTTTCCTTCTCAAAATTTTAGAGAGGATAGTGGATGATTATGTACGGGGCGTGATACCAACAAGTAGGCTCTCCCCAGCGCAGCATGCCTATACGAAAGGCAAATCCACGGAAACCGCCTTGCACTCGCTCGTTGGGTTGGTGGAAAAAAGTTTATTCGACAAAGAGTACGCTCTGGTTGCCTTTGTAGACATAGAAGGCGCCTTCAACAATATTAACGCAAGCGCCATAACGGGTGCCTTAGAAGAGCTTGGAGTTGACCAGAATGTGGCGGTGCTGATCGAGTCTATACTTGTCAGCAGGACGGTAACCGCTAAGCTCGGCAACACCACAATAAGCAGAAAGGTCTGTAGAGGCACTCCCCAGGGAGGGGTTCTCTCCCCTCTTCTCTGGAATCTGGCGGTGAACTCTCTGCTGGTGGCACTAGAGAGGGGGGGTTGCCATGTCACAGCATATGCTGACGATCTGGCAATTGCCGTCAAAGGCAAATACCCAAATACCCTAATGGAGATTCTGCGCTCTAACATGGCCACGCTTAGGAACTGGACAGAGAGTAGGGGACTCGGAGTAAACCCCGAGAAAACCGAAGCAATTCTCTTCACAAGGAAACACAGGCCTCCCATGGTCTCCCCGCTAATCTTTTTGGGTGTGGAGATATCCTTGAAGGAGAATGTTAAGTATCTAGGACTCATATTAGACAGGAAACTAACGTGGAAACCTAATATAGAGGAAAGAGTAAGGAAGGCCAACGTTGCATTATACACATGCAAAAAAGCGGTCGGAATCAAGTGGGGGCTAACACCTCGTATTACACACTGGCTATACACCTCGGTGGTCAGGCCAATACTCTTATA
Source organism: Rhagoletis pomonella (assembly GCF_013731165.1). Classification (NCBI taxonomy): domain Eukaryota; kingdom Metazoa; phylum Arthropoda; class Insecta; order Diptera; family Tephritidae; genus Rhagoletis; species Rhagoletis pomonella. Next base: position 5,455,156 of record NW_023458566.1, on the reverse strand, counting down.
TCGAATACTTGTATGGTGGCCAGCAACTCAAAAGGCAAGTTACCTAAAACTATTGAGTAAGGTCCAAAGAACAGCGTTTCTATGCATTTCGGGTGCCTTAAGGACCACCCCAAATAAGGCGCTAGAGGTGATTACCAATTTACCCGCAATAAACCTGGTGGGAAAATACGCGGCCGCCGATTCAGCGCTCAAACTAAGAAGTATGGTGCTATGGAAGGATCGGCGGTTTGGTCACGCTTCCATACTTCACACTCTGGGTAGTTACAACCAAGAAGTCGACTACTCCGCTCCCAAACCAATCTTCAATAGGCTCTTTAAGACGAGCATCCCGTCTAGAGGAGAATGGCAAACGCCAAGACCATGGAGACGGGGGGAATTGAATTTTTACACAGATGGATCCAAGCTAGACAATAGGGTTGGCTACGGAGTTTTCTCTAAGGAACTAGGACTGGAACTATCCGTCCGAATTCCGGACCACTGCAGTGTCTATCAGGCAGAAGTTTTAGCCATAAAAGAGGTGGCTGTGTACCTTAGTACACATGCCGTAACGAAGACTACGATTAATATTTTCTCGGACAGCCAGGCGGCCATTAAATCAATGAACATGGTAATGCTGAGGTCGAAGGTTGCGCAGGAATGCCTCGCAGCTCTAAACGATATTAGCGCCGTGTTCAAGGTCAGCCTCATATGGGTTCCGGGACACAGAGATATTGAAGGAAACTGCAGGGCTGATGAGCTAGCCAGGAAAGGTACGAATCTACCCCTATGTGAAAACAGGGGCACTATTGGGATACCCATGGCAACCTGCAAATTAGAACTTCGAAATAGCATGATCCAAGAGGCCAACAGGTCATGGCTAGAGGAGGGCACATGTAGAACAACCAGGCTGCTTTGGCCGCAAATAGAAAAGAAAAAGACGAAAGAGTTGCTGTGCCTCTCAAGAGAGGACATTGCGAAGGTCACGGCTTGTGTAACCGGTCACTGGCTATTTGGCAGGCACTCTTCAAGACTAGGAATTTTCTCCCACGAATATTGCAGAAGTTGCAGAGATGAGGAAGAGGAAGAAACCGTAGAGCACTTCCTCTGCAGCTGCCCAGCTTTGGCCAAGAGGAGAGCAAGCTTTTTAGGCAGGCCCTTCTTTAGCTCTCTTACGGAACTATCACGCGTAGGAATAAAACCGATTCTACGCTTTATAAGAGCCTCAAATTGGTTCTCTGAAGAATAGTCACCGAGGTTCCCGTGTTCTGCAGTGGTACCACAATGGACCTTCAAAAGGTCTAAGTGAGTTGGTAAATTGAACCGACTGCCACATCAACCTAACCTAACCTACTTGTGAGACGGCGAATGCTAAGATTTGTTCGCTTATGCAGAATGGCTTTCGTAGCCATTTTGGTATTAAAGTTTTGTCATTTGGACAAGCTACTTAATCGTATAATATTTCATAGTGATTTGGTATCAGTGATTGACTAGGTCGACAGGTAGACGTTGCTGAAATCACACAACCGCCACAGCCTGCCAACATTGACCAGGTCCAATTAGAAAGTGTCCACTAATTAGACTGTAAGTAACAGTTTTCAGAGGCTGTGCAAGCATTTAAAAATATTACCTTCCTGGAACCGAGAAAATTCTACACAGAAAATATATCTGTAGGATTACAAAGCCTTTTTTGTAACCGCGCAAAACTCAAAGTAGCGAACAATCGAACGACACAGGGAACGGGCCAAGCAACGATGGGCAGATGTAAACGCCTTGGTGGTCAGCTGTTAGACTAACTTTATTAGACAAATTCTTCTCCTTAAGTAATTTCCAACTAATACATAACTACCGATAGATATCTCAATACATTCGTAACTTCTAATATTTGCTAATACATAATTTATGTACATATGTACTTTAGTACTTCATAGAGGTGGATGATCTTAACACTACTCGTAATATACATATATGTACATACATCAGAGCCAAACACAAAAGGAATAGAAAAAATGGGAATGCAGCATTGCTGCAGGCATGCTTATGTTAAGTTCAATATATGCATATGATTAACTATATCAGCGAAAGCTTACGAACAAACATACATATGTATGTACGTATAATTGTAAGAGCGAAGCATAGCGGGAGTATATTCAAATCAACAATATGAGTATAGCGGGTGAGCATATGTATGTACATAGGTGTGTATAAGAAAATGCAAACACAAATTTTAACTGCAATGGGTTGAATGACATACGCATACCTGACCTTGGCTATATTTTAGGTATATAATAAAATAGATAACAAGACATAACTATCATATGATTGACGAATGCAGTGGTTCCCTATCGGTGACCCAACATCCCGGCTCCGTTGAAATGCATTTCAAACTGGCAAAACTGCTAGCTTGTGGATGGGGCGCCGAATGATTCCCTTCGATGTGCGAACATCAACCACACGAATTTTCGAATCCTTTCCTGGTATGCAATTTACAATTCTTCCCATAAGCCATTTCTGCGGTGGTAAGTTGTCTTCATGTATGATGACCATTGTGTTGTTTTCGATGTTTGGCCGATCTGCAAACCATTTTGAGCGTACTTGTAGCTCGTTGATGTATTCATGTGACCATTGCTTCCAAAAGTTTTGTTTGATTGTAGCTATTTGTGCCCACTGTTGCGCATGGCTTATGTTGGATGACACGTTTCGCTCCGGAAGTGCTTTTAGTGCGTCGCCAATGATGAAGTGACCTGGAGTCAATGCTTCGTAGTCGTTCGGATCGGAAGACAATGGTGTTATTGGCCGCGAGTTCATTACCGCTTCGATTTCTACCAAGGCTGTTGTGAGTTCCTCGTAAGTAAGCCGTGAGTTTGCCATGCTGCGATTAAGATGGCCCTTTGCTGATTTCACGGCCGCTTCCCAGATCCCGCCAAAATGAGGTGCTCTAGGGGGAATGAAATTAAAATTCACAAATTCGTTAGCACAATACGAAATAATTGAGTCTTGATTTTCTTTTTCGAATAAAAATGATTTTAGTTTCGCAAGTTTATTACAAGCGCCAACAAAATTTGTCGCATTGTCGCAAAATATATCAGATGGCAAGCCTCTCCTTCCGATCATCCGCTTCAAAGATGCCACAAACGCTTCTGTAGAAAGATTCGAAACGATTTCTATATGCACTGCCTTGGTAGCTAAACAAACGAAAATTGCGATGTAGGCCTTGTAGGGTATCTTGCCTCTAATTCGCAGGTAAACGTCAACAGGTCCACAAAAATCAATGCCGCAGCGGGCGAACGGGCGTGACGGAGTCAATCGCTCAACTGGTAGATGTCCCATGACTTGCTCCATCAGTTTTGGCTTGTAGCGTACACAATGTATGCAGGATCTGACCACTCGCCTTGCCACTTCACGAGCGTTGATAATCCAGAATTTGAGCCTTATCAAAGCTACGAGGGCCTTTGGTCCAGCATGATAATGACTGTGGTGAAGATGTCGCACATAGTTGATGATGAATTCGCATTTGCTTGGCAATAGTAGTGGGTGTTTCCTCTCTTCTGGTATGTCCGCCTGCTTTAAACGCCCACCAACCCTCAGTAATTGAAATCCTCTGACCGACTCAAGAAAAGGGTTCAAATAACGCAACTGTCCATTTGTGGCAAGATTTTTCTGCAAAAGATGAATATCATTAGCGAAATGTTCTTGTTGTATATTCCAAATTATGCAAAGCAGGGCATGATGCAATTCTTGTGAGGAAAGAGGGCCTGACTCATTGGACTTAACAACAGGTCGTAGATTATTAGCGAATCGAAACATCCAGCCGATTAATCGAATGCTGCTAGTGTACGAGCTCTTTTTATTGACGACTTCAAGAATGTGGTTGGTTTTTATAGTTGTGGTGAATGCTGACTTTCGTCTCTCGGCTTCTACGGTTTCCATATCAACGCCTTTGTTTTCGTTTTTAGGCCAAACCTCCATGGGTTTGTATAAAAATGTAGGTCCAGTGTACCAAATTGAGCTGGCGAGTTCTGCCACCGTACATCCTCTGGAAACTATGTCTGCAGGATTACTGTGTGTTGGCACATACCTCCAATGGGCTCCCGTAGTTAAGTCCTGTATTTCCGAAACCCGATTTCCAACGAACGCCGAAAGCGTTATTGAGTGCATCTTCAGCCAATGTAAGACCACTTGTGAATCTGTCCAGAGAAAAACGTTCAAGGATTTATTGTAAAAAATTGATTTGATTTTTGAAAAAAGACGAGCTAAAAGGAGAGCGCCGCAAAGTTCTAGCTTTGGCAACGACTGTTTTTTGATGGGGGCGACTCTGGATTTTGCGGTGAGACAACGAACGACAATACTTCCGGATTTGGTAACTGTTCTTGTATAGATGACGCATCCATATGCTCGAATGGACGCATCACAGAAGCCATGCAGCTGAAGGTCCAGGGAGTCGGTTGAAAGACAATACCTTTGCACCTTGAGTGATGATAGGTCCGATACGCTGTTAAGAAAGCTTGTCCAAGCGGAATGAATGTTGTGAGGCACGGATTCGTCCCAATCCAACCTAAGCAGCCATAACTCCTGCAATAAAATTTTTGACGTAATGGTAACAGGCGCCAACAAACCAAGAGGGTCGAATAACGATGATGCAATTGAAAGGATTGAGCGCTTTGTTATGCGATTTTTTTGTATTTTCCTTGGTTCAAACGAAAACAAAAAGGTATCATTTGCTTGATCCCATCGCAGACCTAGAGCACTCGTGACGGAGTCGTCCAAGTTGAGATTTTTTATACACTTATTTTGCCTCAGTCGAAAATGGTTAGAATGCCACTTTGAAAGCTCGAATCCACCTAAAGCTAACAACTGTGTTACCTCTTTCTTTATCCGTAGAAGTTCGTCCCAATTATCTGCGCCACACAACAAATCATCGACGTAAAATGACGATTTAACGATGTTAGATCCAAGTGTAAACTGATCCTGATATTGCTCAGCCAAGTAAATTAAACTTTGTATGGCCAGATATGGTGCCGAAGCCATTCCATAGGTTACCGTTTGAAGTTGATAGGTGCGAATTTTTTCAGTCGGGGAACTCCTCCACAAAATATATTGGAAACGTTTGTCACCGTCATGCACAAGTACTTGTCTGTACATCTTGACTATGTCGGCAGTCAATGCGAATCTGTATAAGCGGAAACGAAGAAGAAGAAGAATTAACTCACTCTGAATTGTAGGGCCAACCATTTGGATTTCGTTGAGAGATATTTGTGTTGTAGTCCGGCAAGAAGCATCAAAAACGACACGAAGTTTTGTTGTTGTGCTGGTGGGCTTTAGCACACAGTGGTGTGGGATGTAATAATGCGGTTCACCCAAATTCGGATTCTCCATGATGCTCATGTGTCCCAAACGCTCGTATTCATCCATGAAATCCACGTACTGTTTTCTCAAGTGTGGTAATTTTGCTAAACGACGCTCTTGTGCGTTGAATCGTCTCAGTGCGGTGGTGTACGAGTCGCCTAAGCAGGAGGGATCATCCTTGAATGGCAATTTCACTACTATTCTTCCAGCTGGATTCCTTGAAACAGTGGTTCTGTACATCTGCTCGCAAGTTGTTTGTTCGCGAGTCCAAGGCTCGGCATTGACAGCTACTTCCTCAATTCTCCATAGCTTCTCCAGCTTGGCATCCAACGAGTCATTGGCTGTAAATAAACATGAACGTTGAGACAAGTTATTGCTTGATTGGTATCGACCCGATACAACCCATCCTAATAAAGTTTTTTGCAATATTGGTAAATTTGTTCCAAGTTTGATCTGGCCAACTGCTAGCAGACTAAAGAATGTTTCCGTACCTAACAACAAATCGATTTTTCTGGGTACGTAAAATTCATCATCAGCAAGGGTAATATTATTTGGAATATTCCAAGAAGAAATATCGATTTCAGGGTCTGGCTGATAGGCAATGTGCCGCGTAATGCAGAACGTCAGCGGAAGTTCGAATTCGCATTGCTGCGATTTTATATTAGTGGAAGTTTTGTATCTAATGTTTGTTGACGACTTACCGATGCCTTGGATTTCAATGTTTTGTTTACCTTTCGGTAACGACAGTCTTTGTGCGAATTCCTCAGTAATAAAATTCACCTGAGAACAGGAATCTAGCAGGGCTTTGCCTAGTCTGTAATCACCTGACGAATCACGAACTAAAATCATGGCAGTTGCTAGAATAACATTGTCAGACGACGAATTGTGCATGTGTGTGTGCACTGCGGCTTCGCGTGATGGTGGAGGATTTGTTGTCTGTTGGGCTGATGTGGACCCGCGGTGGAGTAAGCTGTGGTGCTGCTTTGAGCAAACCTTACATCTGTGGGTTGATGGGCATTGAGCCATTTGATGTCCTTTAGACAGGCAATTGATGCAAAGTCCCATTTTCTTCGCTTGGTCGAATCGCTGGGTGATGTTGTAAGACTTAAAACGATCGCAATTAGAAATTTTATGGTTTGTGCTTGAGCAAACAGAGCACGGCGTATTGGAGCAGGTAAATGAATATCCCTTTGGCTGATTCCTTACCTTACTTAATGCAGCTTTGCTGTTACCTGGAATAACTGCTGATCCTGTGTGGCTAGCTTCCATCGACTCCAAATATTGGCAATGCCTTTCCAGCACCTTCACACAGTCGCCCCACGTCGGCAGCGTCTTAAAATCCAAAGATTCTTTCCACTTTTTATTGGTTTGTTCATCCGATTTCTGAAGCACCAAATAAATGAGCATGGCTTGGGAAATTTGCATTTCATTACCCAACGAGAGAAGTGAACCGTAAATGGCAGAAGTCTTGTCGATAAGACTTCTCAATTGTAGTGCGTTTGGTTTCGAAACCGCTGGTAACTCGAATAAAGAAGAGATATTTTCCAAAAAAATTAAAGTTTTATTGTCGTACCTTTCTTTCAGCCGTTCCAATGCTTTAGGGTAATTTTCATTGGTCACCTGGAATGCATCGACGGTTTCTAAAGCTTGACCTTGAAGCGAGTTTCGCAAATGATTAAATTTCTCGATGTTTAAAAGACTAAATTCTTTATCAATTATCTGTTTAAAGGATGTAATAAAATTCTGGTACTCAGAATACTTGCCGCTAAACGTTGGGAGTTTGAGCTTTGGTAATTTAGTGCTGTGCTGCACAATGCAGCTTGTTTCCGGAAGCGAAATATTATGATCCTCCACTAGCTGTGCTTGAATCGTTAATTTTGTAGTGACGTACAATTCCTCAAGGTCCGCGCGTCCTCCATCGTCGGGATCCAATTTTTCTATATCCGTCTGAATGGACAGTACCTGTTTAAAGTAAGATTCAAAAATGCCCAAACGACATTTATATTCGGCAGCTGAGAGAGTTTTACCTCCTGGACGTAAACTAGCATCCACAATGTTCTTGATGCGCGTGATGTTTTTCTTAGTATTTGCGCGCTGTTGCTTTAATTCGTCCAAAGACATTGTTAAAGGCAGTAAAATTTCAGGCGGCAAAAATTAAAACGCAAATGGCAATTTGTGGCTGTTATTGAGGGATTACTTACGTGTAGTCGCGAAAGGGAAATGTTTTGCGACAGTGGCAATGGCAAGCTAGAAAAAAGGGTGGTCAAACCCAAGGTGCATACATACATACGTGTGTGGCGATATGTGCGCCTTTTGGTGCAGTGCAACCAACGAATCAAAGTAATGATAGCGAGGGTGATGATGACTGGAAGGCGGCAGTGTTCGAGAGCGATGTGTGTGCTGAGCTGGAGCGACGGCCGTAAGCGATGGTAAGCGAGCGAAGAGGTAGCAGAAACGACGACTATTCAAATGCGGCTGACGAAATGAATCTATCAGTGTCAATGATAGTTCTTGTATCCAGCGGCCAAGTAGCTTGGAGATAATGACGTTTCCGTGAGTGAGATTGATGGTGGCTAGCAGCACGTCCAACGATGGCGATGAGGGGTCTAACGCTGACCACCAGATGTAAATGATACGAAGCGTGTACTTAC
>NW_023458566.1:5440229-5447083 GCF_013731165.1 Rhagoletis pomonella | reverse complement strand
TGCGGCACTCGAAACTAAGCCAACTCAACTTAACTTGCAACTTCAAGCAAAGTTGTGCCACACACACCAATGCCACTACACCACCAACAAATCGACACCTCCACAAGCACTTGAGCTATGAGTTGCCACATCTACTCTACTACTCGCCTTCAGCTTCTTACGCTGCCCCTCTCTCTCTCTCTCTCTTTGGATAAACAGTATCCGATCTGGCACAACAAGTTTTGTGAGTATTACCGCACTTTAGCCTAGGAGTGGCGCTATTGCACTGAAGCTGAAGTAATAAGGATTTTAGTTTGCATAACTACTTCCCTGCACAAAGCTTTACTTTTCCTGTGGTGCTATTGATGCGGTAGTTATTTGTTTTTTTCTTTTATTTGCTGCATATTTTTCACTGAGTTTTCAAATACTCTGTGTGTTTTTTTTTTTTGGATTGGATTTCGATTGGAAAAGTGATAAACTGTTAAGCAGTTGTCAAAGTAAAAACAACATTGATAGCGTAGTTAATAGCAAAAATGGACGTCAATAGCATGCTCAGTGCTCTAAATGGAATGCGAAAAAGTTAAATGCTGCTTAGTGACGGGTCAGTCCTTAGATAAGTGTCATAAAATAGGCAAATTTTAGTTTCTATAAATCAATGAACACTTCAGAAAGTGATAATTTGATAAAGCCAGCAGATTCCAATTGAGACTTTAAAATGTCAAACAGAGTTTTTGACTTAGCGACAGATTATTTTTGAAGAAATAGTACAAGAAAACACAAATTAGTTTGTTTTAGAGGGATTGAAGTAAGGGCAAATTTGTCGTGGAAAATGTAATGGAAATCTCTACTGATCAGGGACCGTAACAGTTAAAACTTTCATTAAAAATAAGATGCTCTTTAACAATTATTTTTTTACCCCTTAAATAATCGTTATTTCTGACCTTTTTCTATAAATCCAAAATAACAATTATTTTTGATTTTTATCTAAATAATCTGCGAATAACACTTATTTTTGATTTTTAAATTATATGTCTTAGATAACAGTTATCGAAGACTTTTATTTATAAAAGTCATAAATCAAAATCAGTCACCGACCTGTCACCGAATATAATAATGGCAAAAGGTAGCACTGTTTTTGTATTTATGGTGGCGGTTACTTGTGAGACGGCGAATGCTAAGATTTGTTCGATTACGAAGAATGGCTTTCGTGGCCATTTTGGTATTAAAGTTCTGTCATTTGGACAAGCTACTCAATCGTATAATATATTATAGTGATTTGGTGACCGACTAGGTCGACAGGTAGACGTTGCTGAAATCACATAACCGCCACAGGCTGCCAACATCGACCAGTTCCAAATGAAAAATTAATTAAATAGGCTGTAAGTAACAGTTTTCAAAGGCAAGCATTTAAAAATATTACCTTCCTGGAACCGAAAAAATTCTACACGGAAAATGTATCTTGTCATCTTTTCCAATCCCTTTAAGCCAAAAACAAGATTTTATAATTTATTTTGAACTTATTGAAACTTTTATTAATTGCTTCCGCCCCAGTGGGCTTTAATTAATTTACAAACTATACAGACTTTTTTATAAACTAAAATTATGAATACATATGTACATACATATATACATTAGGGCGGAACAATTTGTTTGCGAGATTTTGTCGACTATGCGCGTATAGCACAGAAGGATACTACGTGTAATTCGAAGCAAATTTGTTGAAGAAATCATGGGTATAAAATCAATTTGGAGTTTGTCAAATTGCGCAAATAGGTCTCCAAGTATTTTGTATTTTCGCAATTCGGCAAACTCCAGATTGATTTTAGACCCATAGTTTCTTCGGAAAATTTGCTTAGAGTAATGTTATACGTGCATAATAAAAATTAAAATAAAAATAAAATTGACCCGCCCTAATATACATACTTGAGGTTCTAAAGCTAGAGGTACACCTATTTTAATTTGTGCATAAAACCAAAATACACCAAACGAAACGCTACCTTCAAAGAATTGTTCGAAAGTTCCCAAAAATTCACAGAAACGAGTTTAACAAACATGAAAAGAAAAACGCTAAAGCACCGATCCACTGAAAAAGGTGGTAACTTGTTGCAAAAAAAGCCTCATTGAAGCGCTCAAACACGTGTGGCTTTTGGCAATTCCGAACTCGTTTCCCGCTCATTACTTTTAAGGCGTTAACGTTTCTGTTTCGCTTGTTTTCACCTTGCCTATAAAAATATACTTTCCCGTTTTTAGTTGTTTTTTTTTCAGTGGTGCTGCTCGCTCAAAAAGTAATTAAGAAATACTTTTGAGTTTATTAATTTCTCGAAGCGTGCCGAAAAAATAACAAAAGCGAAAGTAAGTCAAAGTTTTGCGAAAACGCAGCAAAAGCGCGACCGCCCTCTGAGGGGAATGAGCAATGTTCGTACAGCAAAGGGCGCAGCAGCAGCAGCAGCGAAACAACCAAATTCTAACCGCATGCTCCCATTGCTGTTGCTATCTACTTACAGGCATTCATATGCGAGTACTTATAGCTTTGAATTGTTGATTCTACCAAAGCGATGAAATTTTCCAGTGTTTACGCCGAGTTGCTTATTTGGTAATTGTTTTTGCTACATCTTTGGATTATTTTGGAAGTAAGCAAAAAAACAAAAACCTCTACAAGTTTTTTGGCGAAAAACTCTGAAGTTTTAATTTTACCACTGCTGTACACTGAGGGAAAAATTATTAAAATCAAATAGAAACGTAATTTAAACGCATATTAAAATGACCGCGTTCGTTCTGAAAGCATCCGTGAAGTGAATAATCAAGAAAAAAAATATGAGGATGAGGATGTCGATTATAGAGAAAAGGACAGAGACTCAATCTGGGAACCATTTTGGAATTTTAGAGATTTTCGGGATTCTGGGGACTTACCGATATTTCTATCGATTTTGTTATCGAAATTTGTATCGATTTGTAATCAATACTTTTAACGATTTTGTTATCGATATTTTTTTATCGAAAACGTTATTGGTTTTGTTATCGATATTTTTGTCGTATTTGTTATCGATATTTTTATCGATTTTGTTATCGATTTTGATATCGATTTTACTATCGATTTTGTTATCGATTATTAATCTATTTTGTTATCGATTATTTATCTATTTGGTTATCGATTATTTATCTATATTGTTATCGATATTTTATAGATTTTGTTATCGATATTTTTATAGATTTTGTTTTCGATATTTTAATCGATTTAATTATCGGTTTTTTATCGATATTTTTATGGAATTTTTTTCGATATTTTAATTTATATCGAATTTGTAAACATAATAACTAGCATCAATATAATTATAACAAACAGGGTTAAGGATCTAGATAGAAAAAAGACAAAAAATATAACCTAAGCAAAAGCCAATGTTTGTACTATGTATGTATGCACATATGTATATTCGATATGAGACTAAATAGATATGTAACATAAGTTTCACTATAAACATAAAGTATTCATTTTTACTATGCATTATTTCCCTCAGTGTAGTGCGCTCCTCTTCATCCTTACCTGCTGCTCCTTACAATCAACCAGTTACTATGCACACTCGTACACTCATTTGTACTACATACATTCCTTTGCATGAAATTTGTCTAAAAGCCTTTGCTCTGGCACTAAGTAAAATAATAACTTGCCCTCGAGGCCGTCAAACTAAGCGACAAAGTGTTCCCCTGACAAAATGTCCAATTTCCGCACAGGAAAAGCGAATAGCATAGAACAGACCAATAATGAAAGTTACAAAAAAAAGAAACGGAACAAAGCAGACAAGTGACAGTGGCAACAAAAAAAATAAATAAAAAAATAAAACAGCATCAAGTTATGGTTTCATAATTGAGCTCAATACAACATCTACAAGTATACATAGTGTACGAAGCAAGCAACAATGGAAAATGGGTAACGAATCCTCCTTACGCCCCAACTAGCAATTACCAACGAAAAACTTGTACGAAGAAAATACAAACAATGAGCGTAAAATAAACAGGCGTCTATGGCATGTTGTGATAACAAACGTCGGCGGTGGGAGTAGCAGAGAATAACAAGAGCATAAAAAGGTTACGCCAACAAAGTGTTTGTGTGTACGAAGGATCCTACTTGTAGATGAACCATACGAAAAGTTTACTAAATATAATTTATGTATCGCAAAAATGTTTACCTAGAAGTGAATACCATTGGGAGTACGTGTGTACTTGCTTACAAAAGAGTTGTAGGATTAATGCAAAGTAAAAAAAAAATGTACAAGCTCTTCTTTTTTCAAATATAATACCTTTCTATAAGCTGCTTTAGATTTTAAAACAGCTTTTAGCTCATCATGGCCTTATCCGACCTTTGCACATCAATGCTGGATCCGATTGGATCCTTAAAGGTAAGATTGGGAAGTAGCGCAGTCTGTGAATATATATTTTTTAAGTAATGTGAGAAAAAATTATCCATAAATGATAAATACAGTCTTTTACTGGAAAGTTCATTGCACCCATGTCATTCTACCTATTTTAATTAAAGGAAACTAAAATGGCGTACATACATCGATCTATTACCGTTTCGATTCTGGTAATGCATTTTGAGCTGTAACTTTTTTTTTTTTAAATGGCGGTTAGGCTACTCTGGCTCTCAAAGGCTCATATATTCCGATAGTCAGGTGGCAATTAAAACCCTTGGGTCTTGGGTGTCCGGCAGAGTTGCCGATCGCATCAGAGTACTTCGCTGTCTAGCTCATTTAGGTGCCAGTTCGCGGTCTGAATCAAATGCCAATACAGAGTAACCTTTTGGAGTAATCTTCTGGTGTAGAGAGCGGGCTGCATTGGCCACATTTCATCTGCTGTTAGATATTTGGGCGTCTAGTAAACCCTGGATGAAAATCAGGGAAATCAGGGTTGCTTAGTCCGTCTATACACGGGAACATTAGTGGCGGTGAAGGTGATTAAACACAACGTATGTGTCCCAATAATGGCGGGGGTCCTAACTTGTAATTGTCCCTTTGGAATCTAGACTAAACTTCGCCTCAAGCAATTATATGTATGTATTAAAATAGCTGTATGGAAGGCAGTGAGGTGGAATCCTCTCTTTGGCTGCGCAGTCTACGCGGGCTTAGGATTTAAACATCTTGTTGAGAACTTATTTTTCACTTCCGCGGAAGTTTTGGCATGAGATATTAGCTGCTTGCCAAACTTTATTGCGGACGCCTAACTACGATTAGACTTACTTCCTTGGTTGGTTTGTTGGTATAATGTTTCGACCACTCGTGCAACGTTTAATGAATTGCAGTACGTCGAAGAGAGAGATAGGCACCTGCACTCTTAAATGTTCTGCAGGAATAATTTGCCGAGTGTCTTTGGCCTCATCCTTGCTTGTAGCAAAACGGGTCAGTGCCTTTAGCAGACTGTCGTAAGTTTTTACGTATTTTCTTTGCCCATTCCCGGAAAAGCTCTGATTTTAAGTGGGTCATGGGACCGCCGTAACTGCCGGGAAACCCTATACCCATTTCTGCCGCTAGGGATACATTAAAGTAATATCTCCTCTTTTCTCATCCGCGCTTACCGATATGTAGCAATGCCAAAGCTCTTGACGTTAAGTCTTTCAATTTTAGACACAGATATAATGAATTCGTTTAACCAAAATTCGAAGTGGATGGCAGTGATACGTCTGGTTAGGATGAGGACGAGGCCCAAATATAGGCAGGTAAAGACAGGCATGGGAACACAAAGCCCTTAACAACATGGTTTGATGTAGAAGAAAAGTCTAGTAAGATGTTAGGCTAAGCGTGAATCGACAAGGTGTACTAAATACTTGCCATCACCATGTCGAAAGAACTAAGTTCAAATTGGAATTGAGTTAATAAAAAACCGCTGTTCAACTCAAAAGGCATGGAACGGATCGTAAGGGAATCTGAACTTTCGGATGGTCTAATGGACCTGTACTTCGAGTGCTCACGTACGTAGAGGTCGTTGCTTCGATGAGAAGAATGTGGGAGCATAAGAATGGGTGGCCATTGCGGCTGGTGGGAACAATTTAGCTTTTATACCAGCGGAAGTTCCTTCAACTGGGCTACTAAACTATCTGAATACTGATTTTTCCTAGTTTTCGTGAACTGTGGTGGAGCTTACTCTAAAAATTAATTATATGAAAAAGCCCCGAAAGTCAAGAAAGCCAATTAGCATAAATATGGTAAAAGCAAACTTACGTACGAATGATTATGATCCGGTGAAAAGATCCTTCGACTCGGCACCCATGAGTGTATAGTGAAAACAGGGGCGCCCACGAACATAATGGAGGGACCAAGTGCAGAAAGACCACTTTGCGCTCTGGCAAAGCAACTGGCGCAGCTCCGAGAAGTAGGAAAGCAATTGGCGAATTTTTTTGGCCTCGGCCCAAACCGACAAATGGTTGTTTTGTCAAATAAAATAGAGAAGGAGAATTAAACCAAAGTTTACTTCGTGGCAAGAATTTTTAATGGATCTTATGTGTGATTTGAACAAACTCATAACCTTTAATGTACCGCCGCTGCTGCCTAACTATATCATCAGATTCCATGCAGTTAGCCCTCGATTGTGAAAGCACGCTAGGCTGCCACAATGAAATACTTAGACTCGTATGGTTTCATGATGATCACATCTTTCTTTTCCTTTATCATAGGTTGAATCATTAATGTAGATTTCTTAGTTAACAATTAAAAGTTTACATACACTCCCAGTCCTTACATAAGCAGGGGGAGGTGGCAGCACAGCCTGCAGTCCATAACATTTTTGAAAATTTTCGGGTAGGAATTTCTTTTTTGTTGACGGTGCTGCGCATTTTCTTCCGTATAAAAATTTTGTTGAGCCTACTTTGTGTGGAAGAAAATGCATGC
>NW_023458566.1:5434600-5440129 GCF_013731165.1 Rhagoletis pomonella | reverse complement strand
CATATGATTGACGAATGCAGTGGTTCCCTATCGGTGACCCAACAATATCTTTACATCTTTTCCAATCCCTTTAAGCCAAAAATAAGATTTGATAATTTATTTTGAACTAATTGAAACTTTTATTAATTGCTTCCGCTCCAGCGGGCTTTAATTAATTTACAAACTATACAGACGTTTTTATAAATTAAAATTATGAATACATATGTACATACATATATACATTAGGGCGGAACAATTTGCATGGAAGATTTTGTCGACTATGCGCGTATAGCACAGAAGGATTCTAAATACGTGTAATTCTAAGCAAATTTGTCGAAGAAACCATGGGTATAAAATCAATTTGGAGTTTGTCAAATTGCGAAAATAGGTCACCTAGCATTTTGTATAAAAACATGCTATAAGTGGTTTTTGGTATGAAGAATACATTTCTGCATTTCTTTTTTTCTAAAAACTTCCACCAGAAGGTGTAACAGCGAACATTTTTCCATTTTCTTCGAAATGTCTTTTCGCAATTCGGCAAACTCCAGATTGTTTTTAGACCCATAGTTTCTTCGGAAAATTTGCTTAGAGTAATGCTATACGTGCATAATAAAAATGAAAATAAAAATAAAATTGACCCGCCCTAATATACATACTTGAGGTTTTGAAGCTAGAGGTATGCCTATTTTAATTTGTGCATAAAACCAAAATACACCAAACGAAACGCTACCTTCAAAGAATTGTTCGAAACTTCCCAAAAATTCACAGAAACGAGTTTAACAAACATGAAAAGAAAAACGCTAAAGCACCGATCTACTGAAAAAGGTGGTAACTTGTTGCAAAAAAAGCCTCATTGAAGCGCTTAAACACGTGTGGCTCTTGGCAATTCCGAACTCGTTTCCCGCTCATTACTTTTGAGGCGTTAACGTTTCTGTTTCGCTTGTTTTCACCTTGCCTATAAAAATATGCTTTCCTGTTTTTAGTTGTTTTTTTTCGGTGGTGCTGCTCGCTCAAAAAGTAATTAAGAAATACTTTTGAGTTTATTAATTTCTCGAAGCGTGCCGAAAAAATAACAAAAGCGAAAGTAAGTCAAAGTTTTGCGAAAGTACAGCAAAAGCGCGACCGCCCTCTGAGGGGAATCAGCGATATTCGTACAGCAAAGGGCGCAGCAGCAGCAGCAGCAGCAGCAGCGAACCAACCAAATTCTAACCGCATGCTCCCATTGCTGTTGCTATCTACTTACAGGCATTCATATGCGAGTACTTATAGCTTTGAATTGTTGATTCTACCAAAGCGAAGAAATTTTCCAGTGTTTACACGCCGAGTTGCTTATTTGGTAATTGTTTTTGCTACATCTTTAGATTATTTTGGGAGTAAGCAAAAAAACAAAAACCTCTACAAGTTTTTGGGCGGAAAACTCTGAAGTTTTAATTTTACCACTGCTGTACACTGAGGGAAAAATTATTAAAATCAAATAGGAACGTAATTTAAACGCATATTAAAATGACCGCGTTCGTTCTGAAAAAGCATCCGTGAAGTGAATAATTAAGGAAAAAAAATAAAAAATAAGAGGATGAGGTTGCCGATTATAGAGAAAAGGGCAGCGACTCAATCTGGGAACCATTTTGGAATTTTAGAGATTTTTGGAATTCTGGGGACTTACCGATATTTCTATCGATTTTGTTATCGACATTTTTATAGATTTTGCTACCGATATTTTCGGAACTTATCGACATAAAAATTGATATTTTTATAGATTTTGTAATCAATATTTTTAACGAATTTGTTATCGATATTTTTTATCGAAAACGTTATTGGTTTTGCTATCGATATTTTTATCGATTTGCTATCGATATTGTTATCGATTATCTATCGATTATTTATCGATTATTTATCTATTTTGTTATTGATATTTTTATCGATTTTGTTATCAATATTCTTATCGATGTTGTTATCGATTTTGCTATCGATATTTTTAACGATATTTTTATAGATTTTTTATCGATTATTTTACCGATAACTAGGTTTTTTATCGATATTTTTATCGAATTTTTTTTCGGTATTTAAATTTGTATCGAATTTGTAAACAATAACCTAAACATAATTATAACGAACAGTGGTAAGGATCTAGATAGAAAAAAGACAAAAAATATAACCTTAAGCAAAAGCCAATGTATGTACATATGTATATTCGTTATGAGACCAAATAGATATGTAACGTAAGTTTCACTACAAACATAAAGTATTCATTTTTACTATGCATTATTTCCCTCAGTGTAGTGCGCTCCTCTCCATCCTTACCTGCTGCTCCTAACAATCAACCAGTTACTATGCACACTCGTACACTCATTTGTACTACATACATTCCTTTGCATGAAATTTGTCTAAAAGCCTTTGCTCTGGCACTAAGTAAAATAATAACTTGCCCTCGAGGCCGTCAAACTAAGCGACAAAGTGTTCCCCTGACAAAATGTCCAATTTCCGCACAGGAAAAGCGAATAGCATAGAACAGACCAATAATGAAAGTTACAAAAAAAAAGAAACGGAACAAAGCAGACAAGTGACAGTGGCAACAAAAAAAAATAAAAATAAAAAAAACAGCATCAAGTTATGGTTTCATAATTGAGCTCAATACAACATCTACAAGTATACATAGTGTACGAAGCAAGCAACAATGGAAAATGGGTAACGAATCCTCCTTACGCCCCAACTAGCAATTACCAACGAAAAACTTGTACGAAGAAAATACAAACAATGAGCGTAAAATAAACAGGCGTCTATGGCATGTTGTGATAACAAAAGTCGCGGTGGGAGTAGCAGAGAATAACAAGAGCATAAAAAGGTTACGCCAACAAAGTGTTTGTGTGTACGAAGGATCCTACTTGTAGATGAACCATACGAAAAGTTTACTTAATATAATTTATGTATCGCAAAAATGTTTACCTAGAAGTGAATACCATTGGGAGTACGCATGTACTTGCTTACAAAAGAGTTGTAGGATTAATGCAAAGTAAAAAAAAACGTACAAGCTCTTCTTTTTTCAAACATAATACCTTTCTATAAGCTGCTTTAGATTTTAAAACAGCTTTTAGCTCATCATGGCCTTATCCGACCTTTGCACATCAATGCTGGATCCGATTGGATCCTTAAAGGTAAGATTGGGAAGTAGCGCAGTCTGTGAATATATTTTTTAAGTAATGTGAGAAAAAATTATCCATAAATGATAAATGCAGTCTTTTACTGGAAAGTTCATTGCACCCATGTCATTCTACCTATTTTAATTAAAGGAAACTAAAATGGCGTACATACATCGATCTATTACCGTTTCGATTCTGGAAATGCATTTTGAGCTGTAACTTTTTTTTTTTTAAATGGCGGTTAGGCTACTCTGCCTCTCAAAGGCTCATATATTCCGATAGTCAGGTGGCAATTAAAACCCTTGGGTCTTGGGTGTCCGGCAGAGTTGCCGATCGCATCAGAATACTTCGCTGTCTAGCTCATTTAGGTGCCAGTTCGCGGTCTGAATCAAATGCCAATACAGAGTAACCTTTTGGAGTAATCTTCAGGTGTAGAGAGCGGGCTGCATTGGCCAAATTTCATCTGCTGTTAAATATATGGTCGCTCTGCATGAAAATCGGGGTTGCTAAGTCCGTCTATATTAGTGGCGGTGAAGGGGATTAAAAACAACGCATGTGTCCCAATAATGGCGGGGGTCCTAATATGTAATTGTCCCTTTAGAATCCAGGCTAAACTGCGCCTCAAACACTTATATATAGGTATGTATTAAAGTAGCTGTGAGGTGGAATCATCTCTTTATCTGCTCTTTGGCTGTCCGGTCTACGCGAGTTTAGGGTTTAAACATCTAGTTGAACAATTAATTTTCATTTCCGACGAAATTTTTTTCAAGAGATATTAGCTGCTTGCCGAACTTTCTTGGGGACACCTAACTACGATTAGACTTACTTCCTTGGTTGGTTTCTTGGTTTAAGTAAACTGTTTCGACCACTCATGCAACCTTTAATGAATTGCAGTACGTCGTAGAGAGAGATAGGCACCTGCACTCTTAAATGTTCCGCAGGAATGATTTGCCGAGTGTCTTTGGCCTCATCCTTGCTTGTAGCAAAACGGGGCAGTGCCCTTAGCAGACTGTCGTAAGTTTGTACGTATTTTCTTTGCCCATTCCCGGAAAAACTCTGATTTTAAGTGGGTCATGGGACCGCCGTAACTGCCGGGTAACCCTATATCCATTTCTACCGCTAGGGATACATTAAAGTAATATCTCCTCTTTTCTCATCCGCGCTTACCGATATGTAGCAATGCCAAAGCTTTTGATGTAAGTCTTTCAATTCTAGACACAGATATAATAAAATCGTTTAACCAAAATTCGAAGTGGATGGCAGTGATACGTCTGGTTAGGATGAGGATGAGGCCCAAATATAGGCAGGTCAAGACAGGCATGGGAACACAAAGCCCTTAACAACATGGTTTGATGTAAAATAAAAGTCTAGTAAGATGTTAGGCTAAGCGTGAATCGACAAGGTGTTCTAAATACTTGCCATCACTATGTCGAAAGAACTAAGTTCAAATTGGCATTGAGTTAAAAATAACCCGCTGTTTAACTCAAAAGGCATGGAACGGATCGTAAGGGAATCTGAACTTTCGGATGGTCTAATGGACCTGTACTTCGACCGCTCACGTACGTAGAGGTCGTTGCTTCGATGAGAAGAATGTGGGAGCATAAGAATTGGTGGACATTGCGGCTGGTGGGAACAATTTAGCTTTTATATCAGCGGAGGCTCCTTCAACTGGGCTACTAAACTATCTGAATATTGATTTTTCCTAGTTTTCGTGAACTGTGGTGGAGCTTACTATAAAAATTAATTATATGAAAAAGTCCCGAAAGTCAAGAAAGCCAATTAGCATAAATATGGTAAAAGCGAATCTACGTACGAATGATTTTGCTCCGGTGAATAGATCCTTCGACTCGGCACACATGAGTGTATAGTGAAAACTGGGGCGCCCACGAACATAATGGAGGGACCAAGTGCAGAAAGACCACTTTGCGCTCTGGCAAAGCAACTGGCGCAGCTCCGCGAAGTAGGGAAGCAATTGACGAATTTTTTTGGCCTCGGCCCAAACCGACAAATGGTTGTTTTGTCAAATAAAATAGAGAAGGAGAATTAAACCAAAGTTTACTTCGTGGCAAGAATTTTTAATGGATCTTATGTGTGATTTGAACAAACTCATAACCTTTAATGTACCCCCGCTGCTGCCTAACTATATCATCAGATTCCATGAAGTTAGCCCTCGATTGTGAAAGCACGCTAGGCAGCCACAATGAAATACTTAGACTCGTAAGGTTTCATGATGATCACATCTTTCTTTTCCTTTATCATAGGTTGAATCATTAATGTAGATTTCCTAGCTAACATTAAAAGTTTACATACACTCTCAGTCCATAGATAAGCAGGGGGAGGTGGCAGCACACCCTGCATTGCACAAGACCATAATATTTTTGAAAATTTTCTGGTATGGATTTCTTTTTTGTTG
>NW_023458566.1:5408835-5434500 GCF_013731165.1 Rhagoletis pomonella | reverse complement strand
GCCTACTTTGTGTGGAAGAAAATGCATGCTACACTGGCAACAAAAAAATTTGTCGAAAATCAACGGTATTTTCTAGCCACTTGAATTCGCATACCTGAAACTTCTCAAAAAAAAAAAAATTTATAAAAAATGAATGAATATTTAGCAAACAAAAATAAAACTGTACATACTGAGGATCAAAAAGATATGCTAATGTAATGACTGGGAGTGTACATATGTACATATATTCTTCCAATTTGCCTTGCTCTCTACCTCTTTGAGTTTTATTTTAAGAAAGCTATTTTTGTTGCTTGAAACAGACTGATATTTACACATTCAACGAAAATGTTTGAATTTTTAGATTTTGTATACGTTCAGCCGCTATAACATTTCAGCATCGGGAAAAGATGTAACTATCATCTCAATTTTGCGTCAGTGTAAAGAGATTTTATTTTGCTTTTTTTTTTCAAAATCTTAAAAGCGCTGTTACAGCACTTGTTCCGCATATTTTTTCACCTTAACCGCCACAAAAGCCTGTCAAAACTGTTGTTTTCCTTTGGTTTGCCTTGGTGCTTTTGCACTTGGCGTCACTGTCACCGTTACTGTGACGCCACCCGCCGCGACCGCCATCACACAACGTCACCACAACAACAACAGCAGCAGCAGCAACAAAGATCTTATCTTTAACAGCCTGGAATTTAAGGTTTGTCCCGCTGAGACCAGTTATGCGGCAATGATGCCGCTGCAACATTTTTCGCCTCGGGTGCCCATACACTTACATGCTGAGACACACACAAACGCACACGCTCGCAAAGTCGAGTATGAATTTTTGTCCTTCAGGACACAAAGGTTGTTGTTGTTTTTTTTTATATTTTTTTTGTATTGTTTGCTATGCTTTTTGGACCAATTTTTTTTTTGCTTTGGTGGGACTGTTTGTTTATTGTTGTCATGGGAAGCGGCACGCTTGCTTGCTTTTGTTGCTACTTGAGGCTTGTTAATGCTTAACAAGCCTTGCTGCCATTGTAGTACATAGTAGAGCACATTGGAAATTTCACTCGGTGTTTTCCATTCTTTTCATTCGGAGGTAGGTTGTTAAGCCATTGCTCTGTATGCGTCGTAAGCGTATCAGCTAACGCCCATTCACCTCCGTTGTACATAGTTTTCGGATAGAGCATTTTGCTTGTGACATTTTTTTTGTTGCTCTTTATTTTCATTTCTGTTTTTGTCAGCATTTACTTCTTTGCATCTCCGAGCTTATTACCAGTTTTATTTTCGTTTGCATACTTAGCCGCTGGCAAATATTTTAAATTATTCGCATGTTTTTACAAAGTTACATTCTGAAAATGGCGAAAACATTTAAGACGGCAGCAAGAAAAAAATAAAATAAATAAACAACTAAACTGAAATACTAAATGATTCACAGTGACTTTGTGTTGATTAAAACATGGACCTACACTCTAAAAAAAATTTCCTACCTTATTATTCGCGAAATTATATACTCGATTATTCAACGAATAGTTTGTTTAAATTTCGGACTTTTTAGAGCGTAACATAGCTGCTGTGGTGTGCGTAAATTTACTACGTAAGTGTGTACAAGCTACAAAATACACATCTGCTGTTTGATTTCACCCGTAGAATGGTGTAAAGCCGCTAACAAAAAGGCTTTTTACACACGAAAATGTGTAAACGAGAAAAATACATATTCATCGTGTAAATTTACCAAAAAATTTTAAAAATAAAGAAAATATACTCGATTTAAAGTCGCATTTTTAAACAGATTTTTTAGAGTGTAGGGGGCGTCCTATTTTTTCCGTATAAATAAAGTCCAAGTGCTCAGACAAAGCTGGTCCATTGTGCCAAATGGAAAACCATCGAGTTAGTTTATTGAACTCGCGCATACTTTTTGGCAAGGAGATATATTCCAAGTAGAGTGTGGCAGTAGCGTAGTAGTGTTAGTTGCCATCAAATCAATATCCGATATCTTTAACCTGCGTCTGTAGAGCGCCAGATAACTGCTGATAAAGTGCAAATCGGTATTTTCATCCTCCAAGTGCGCTGTTTAATCTAGCAATACGTTTCGATAACTTTTCAGAGGCGTTTTTGGAAGTCAGCCTTTGTCAGCTTCCTCGTGGCCAAATAATACATTTTCTTTTAGAAACTATTTAGTGATATTAATGTTCTATTTATATTCATTAATAATACCTAAGCGATCCATAGGGCTGAAAAGAGCCTTTAGTGAAGTTGGAATATGATAACGTAAATTCCCTTTGCCCACCGATCATTCTCCCAGATATGGTTCATAAGTATTCAAAATACTTACATTGGAAAAGCAATAGCTAGTCTCATCAGGGAATATAAATGTTTTAAGTTATTCTACAATCCACCTGGTTTTACAACATCCAACCACCATATAACAAAAAAGAATCTCTGTAGAATTCAAAGAGCGTTATGTTCAGGGATAACTTGGACACTGGAATCCTGCGCTTTTGAAGAACTGTCTCAATATGATACCAATTGATAGCAGTAACGCTCAGAGAGATTCTGAAAAAAATAGTAGATGTTTTGAACCAGTCTAGTACTGTATATACTCCTACGTATGTTTTATCGGCTGGGTAATTTTCGGCAAGACGTGATTTTTCCCACAAAATTATCTATAGTGACACTCCTGAGATAAATAAAATTAACAAATCTGCTTCTACTAAATAAGAGAATCACTGATTGACTGACAGACCTCTCTCTCTTCACATCAATATCGCTGAGCGCATAGTCGTTTAAAAATCTGGCTCTGCGTTGAGCTAGTGTTGGGCAAGTGGTAGTGAGGTGTTCCATTGATTGCTCCTCTTCACCACAGACCCTGCAGATTCCTGTACTACAGAGGCCAAGCATATGCAAGTGTTAGTTCTTTGCCCCTGTTACTTACAGGCATGGAAGTCGTTTTATCTTAAAGCATAAACAGACGGAAGTGTTGATCCGGATCAACTCGGTAGTTAACTGCGATTGATCCGAATTAATTCCGAGTTAACCCGGATCAACGCTGTCGCCTGTTTAAGCTTTTACACAGTTTTTTAATGGCAGTTGTTTGAGTTATCTTTTTCCACCATACGAGTGCTCCATACACTATTATGGGTTTGACCATCTGAATAGAAACCCAGAGGGTATCTTAAGATTCAGCGCGCAGGTTTTTCCAACGGGCTGTTTCGTGGTAAACAAGCATTTCGTTGCTTTTTTGATTATAGAGTTGAGATGTGATTCCGAAGTGAGTTTCCTATCCAGAGTTATACCTAAATATTTGACCCTTTTCCTTTAGGGTAATCACAGTCCCATTTATGCTTATATTTGGAAAGCAAAACTTTTTTTCCTGGCAAAAAAAAGGATGATTGTAGTTGTGTTGGAATTTATGGGCAATCTTTCTTGTCTACGCTAATAATATGTTGTGTTTAAGGCGTCCTGCATCAAGTCCCTAATGGTCCTTTCATGGTTGCCGCTTATGATAACTGATATAACGTCAGTGTAGCCTATGGTGCGATATCCTTTCACATTAAGGACTTGAACTAGTTCATCCAACAGTATAGACCATAATAGTGGAGATAACACACTGTCTCTTTGGACAGCCATTTCTGCAGTCAAGCTGAGTTCTTCCAGTCCTAGGTTCGCCTTGATTGTCCTCTGGGTATCTATTGGATAGTGCTACTTCCATGGTTTTGAAGCGTCCATAAAATTAAATGACAAGCTGCCCTTTGTGATAAATTCGTAGATACTAAGCACATCATCGGCGTAAGCTGTGGAGTAAACTTTTGTAGAAAACGAAAAGGGATTTTATATTACTTAAAATAAGTCTGATACTGTTTTCCTGCTTATCCTTACAATTAGTTTCATCAGGTATATTATCTACTATATCAAAGTTGGGGAGCTATTTTTTTTTTTGCAAACCTTAAAAATCTGCTTGTGTTCTTTAACGTTTAGGCAGTTTTACAGAGGGCACTATAAGACCCCTATTTCGATTTACTAATTTGTGGAAACCTGACTTTGGCTAAGTTTATATACCAACTGAAACCAGGTGAACAGTAGGACTATTTGCTTCAGGGATGACTCATTTCTATTAATTAAATTCGTAGTCCTTAGCACTGCCTTGAACTTTTTTGCTGTATTTTCCATCACATCTTCGCTGCTGTAGCCGCAAATTTTTCATTGTACAATGTATGTATGTATGTATGCATTCGAATCACCTCATCATTCATCATCCAAACGGGCAACATCCGCATTCTTCGCGCTTACTTTACGTAGATATGTATGTACTCCACTGTGCGCTCATTAACAATATCGATGTTGTTTTTCTTTGTTATTGTTGTGGTTGCTGTTCACATTAGTTGTTGCTCATATCTATTTTAATGCTGATTATTGATGTTTACTCGTCGCTGATTCCAGCCGCAGTCAACCTTAACCTGCGTTCTGCCAAGCCATAAACAAAATGTTTACAAACAGTGCCACATGTGCAACATGTTGGCGCATTGATTATGCAGCATTGTAACGACAGCAGTGGTATGCATGCTATACATGCATCAGTGGAAAATATATGAACATGTATGTATATATGTACCGTATATACAAAGGTATGTACATAAACAAAGCATCCATCAACGATGCGTCGATTTTAATACAACTTGGATGTTGTTGGCCTTTGGGGTTGACTTGCCGCAAATATGTATGTATGTATGTACCTACACCCGCATATGCAGGCATACATATACATACATACAGATACATGTGTTTTACTTACTTAGTCACTTTTGTTTTTCGAATGCAACGCTCACAACTAATTAACTTTCTGTTGCATTGTTGTTGGCATTTGTTGTTGTTTTTAAAATGAAAAATCTTCAATTATTTAGCCACATTGCTTCTCTCTCTCCCCCTCTCCCTCTTATTAAACGAAACATTTCCTGCTGTTTTTCATACGAATTTTCAACGTTTGGTATTTGTTTGAAGTTATGCTCCCACACAGGGCCATTCCACATGATCCACTCTCCCCTATCTCCTTACTGTGCGCCATGCAGTCCGCTTATTGTGCTTTGCAGCTTGGATTTGTTTGACAGTGTACTAGCGTTGCATTGCTCCCTCTTGCCTGTTGCGTCTTGGTTATTGACGCTGGTGGCGCGTGTGGCATGTGTGGCATATGGCTTGGGGCGCTCCCTTCTGATACCGCACATACGCGGGATTGTCGATTTCAACGTCGTCATGTACATATACAAAAACAAGAGAAAATTTTCGTTTTTTTTTTTGCTTTTGGTCTGCAGTGGTTCATGTTGCTCACTTCACTTGCAATCTACTGTTTGTGATGTATTCTTAATTACTGTGCTGTCGATTGCTACTGTAGTTTGTTGTTATTTTTGGTGCTGCTGTTGTGCTTGTTGCACATTAATATGAATCATAATCAATGCTCTGAGTTCTTATTTGCAGCGAGTCTAGCTTTCTTGCCTTCAGCTATTTGGAAGAAATATGAGGTGTTGTTTCATTTTTTTTTTTGGTTGTACCAACAAAGCATATGGTTTTAACTTTGCTTGCCAGTGGCCAGGAAGCATACAAATTTGTTAGGAAAAATGCTTTGCATAACAAGCAAATTACTCAAACTTTGCTTGTATAGAAATTAAATTATTTAACAGTTGATTCAAATATCGCTGATAGTATTAAATATGAATACATACTACATAGATAAATTAATACTTTTTGATGCAGAGAATTTGGCTGACTTTTTATGCTTTACACATTTATTTAGCCTACTGATAATCAAACTCAAAAATTAGATATGCCTTCGCATAAAGGTGGAAAGTGATAAAGGTGAATAACATAGGTTTGAACAACTTCCGAGGTGACCCTCGGACTAAAATACATTCTGAGGTCACCCACAGCCGGATTAATTTTACTTAGCACAACCTCAACGATTATGGGTATACATACACACCTAAACTCTCTGAACAAGATATTTTAATACCGCGCAAAAATTATCATTAATTATTAATAATCGCACTGTGGTCATTAAGACTGACTATAGAAGTGTTTGTCATACAAATAATTTTCGTTTAACTCGCCTAAAACACCATTTTTATTTGGAGTTAAAGCCAATGCAACCCTTTTTTTGACCGAATTTGGTGGCTTTGATAATCCAAACCTGCAACCAACTTGCCGACAGTTAGCCTATTTCCGTCCTGCAGGATTTTTTCAGAAATAGTGCGAGGTCGTTCCGTGTAGAATATCAACAATTTAGCTATGAAAAAACCAAAAATGTGACTCGATAGAAATTTTTTGTGCTGATTTCAATCATACCAAAATTATCTGGCGGAAGTAAAAAATAAAGAAGATATCAATTGTAAGAGTTATTTTATTTTTTTATTTTTCTGAATAACATAACCTATTAAAAAACTAATGACGCCAAAGTAAAGGTAATTATGAGGTCTTCCACTTGGTACATAATTTTCTCATTTTTTGTATTTTTAAGCCAGAAATACCTAATAAACAAAAAATATATTAATATATATTTTTTTAAATGGCGTTTATTTTAAATTAGCATCAATACTTTTGTAATCGGTCCGAGGTATTATAAATATAAAAAATATAAAAAAATATAACATTAATTTTTATTTTTATTTATGCCAAATAATCATGGTATGGTTGAAATCAGCAGAGGCCCCTTTATTTCTTTTTTTTTTGCTAAACGGTTGGTATTCCACACCACGGCTACTTCGGACTATTTTTGTCTAAACCTGGAGTGCGGGAACAGACTAAACGTGAATAAGAAAAAGTAAACAAATAAATGTTAAATTAAACTATAAGATTCTTTAACACACTGGACAGTTGTTTCATCGTGAACATTGTATTACTCTCAGTTTTCGTATTTGTATTCATAAGCGTTGTTCCTTCGTATTAATTTTCCTCTTCGCACTCATTCGGGCTGGAAGTTCTAATTGGATTTTTGCATATCCGGATACTCGAACATCTGATTAAAAAATCCGAACATCCCGATATCCGGATATTAACCGGCTATGTGTTTAGTCCAATGTCCTAATGGATATCCGAATGAAGTGATAGTCCCATCCCTAGTCCTCATATTTGGTTACACATAAAACTTCGTATTTCTTCGTATTCGTCCTAGTCTTTTCATTTGTATTCCTCTTCACATTCGTTTTGCACTCGTCTACGCTTTTGCCTTCATCTGCGATGTCGTAATAATCTTTGTCTTACCCGTAAGTCTTTGTCTTTTTTAGTCTACGCCATTATACTTGTACCAGTCTTCGGTTTTGTATTCCTATTCACTTTCGTTTCAGTTCCTCTTCATATTAGACTAGTCTTCGTCCTTGCCTTCGTGTCCTACTCTTTGTCTTCGTATTCACCTTCGCTTTCATATTCGCATACGGCGTCGTAATCGTATTTGTCTTCGTTTTCGTCTTCCTCTTTGTTTTCGTGTTCGCTTTCATGCTAATATTGGTATTCTCTTTCGTCTTTGCCTTCGCTTTAGTCTTCGTCTTCGTAGTCATCGCCGTTTTCCTGTTTGTATTCGGCTTCGTTTTTTGCTTTCGCTTACGTCATTGTTATCATATTTTTCTTCGTGTTCGTCTCCATCTTCGTCTTCATCACAGTCTTCGTCTTAGTCTCTTTGACTTTTTCGTCTTGTTATAAACCATACTTTTCGATAATTCTAAGCATACATATTAATGTTGACGAAAGTAGACTGAAGATGAACTTCCCACGCAGAGCAAGTTCCACACATTTACGTGACGACTTTTTGGTTCACTACCGTACCTGGTAGACTGGGTGCAATTAGGAACGATTACTGCAGAAGTTGCTTGGACATTTTTGATGAAGGAAACCCTGCCATGGCTTCTCTGTCATTGACCGTGACTAACGAAATGGAGGAGAACAGTTCTGTGTAGTTATTTATTTAATATTGTAAATGTCGTTTTTGCTTTGAGATTTGCATTAGGAGCATATCCACATTTTTGCTAAGCACCAACTGGTCTTAAGGGATAACTGTAAACCCAATGCGGTAAATCAAAGCACCCTGATTCTAGGAGAGTAACACATTAACCTATGAAAAGCTTTACTGAGCTCACAAAGGCGCATTCTTGTTATTTTTTATTTTATTTTTTTTTAAATCTTTGCTGAAAATAGATTACCACAAAAGAATCTGGTCCTTTGAAAAGCTGCTTCCAGTTCACGTGACCGTCATAGACATGGATAGGCGGCAAATTTACCGGCTATGCTTTCTGTTTGAAATGACACTTCACTTGGCATTTCTAATTAGCGTCAGTCAGAGGAGAATCGACTGGCATGCTGTTTTAGACTTGGTCAAAATCGGTCAGGTGGTTACAGCGTCAATAAAGAGGAAAGAAGAAGATGATGATGAAGAAGAAGAAGAATACACGTAGCTCTTATTTTTACCGATGTCCCGTTAGGTTACCTTATCATATTTTCAGAGAAAATCTTTGCCCTTAATATTATTTCGATCCGACGAGGATTGGTCAAGTAGATATAACTGATACCTCTGAGTATTGATAGGTCTGCGGACAAAAGTTAACAGCAAGGGAACCCGTTTGTTTGCAGACCCAAGTCTTTCTAAAAATCAGTATGTATTGCCATAACACTGCCAATGCTTTGGATATCAGTTATGACGGAAAAAATTTTACTTTTAATACGTAAGAAAGACTAAGTAGTTGAACAAAAGTTGGCTTCATTTGGCCTTCAATATTGGTGTGAGTCAGCAAACCCAAACTCTTTCCTCCACGGCCACTCTTGTTTGTTGTGATATGTGCCCTGCTGCAATATCTAAATAAGAAAAGAAAAAATTGAAAAATCAAAGTGGTCAAGTAAATAGCAGCCATCGAAACTTTATTTTCAGCAAAACCTTCACACTCAACTATCAAAATAAAATGCGAAATGTGGTCACAAAAATGTACTTTAACAATTGTAAGTGAATGCAAAAGTGCATTTTCAATTGTAGCAAGCGACATTAGCTGTCATGTGCAACCAAGCATGCAGCATTTAGAGCTAGAGAGTAGCTAGAAGATTGAATGAATGGTTAACAACATTACTGACTCACCTGCTAAAAGGTGCATATTACCAAGCTTAGTACTCCTACAACTGTACCTATACTATTTATGTATGTAATATGCATTGTTACACCCCCCCACCCCTACATACCTTTCGCCAGCGTTGTTAAAACTACCGAATGCCAGCAGCAGTTTATGCTGTGGTAAAATGTTACTTTGTAGTAAATATTTTGTCACATTGCAATGCTGGGCAACATTCAAAAATGTACACTATTTATTTACCTAAAAGCTCAAAATGAGTGTCTAACCACACATAGTCAGTCGTATTTTCGTTAGACAGACCACCAATGGCAAATGGCCGGGGGGTGGGGGGGGGCACAACTTTGCTACCATTTTCTAAAAGTCAAAATAACTTTTGTCGGTATGCTGAATTGGTTAAATCATTTTCTATCAGCAATAGCAACAATGCAGCTGCCAACAACTACATATTCATAACTCTAAAAGGAATTGTGAACTTTAGCTACATGACTGGCAATAGCACTTAACTTGTCCAACTTGACTTATTTTTTTTTTTTTAAGTTCCATTTTTGAGAAATGTGAACAAGCGAGCACTTTTGCATTTTCGTTTGTATTTGCAAATGTGTAAATGTCTGAGTTGTAGTGGACATCAAAATAGTTTTTAATCGCAATCAACAGCCACACTTTTCGAAATCGTTCGTAAAAGATATGAACATGCAGCTTACATTATTCGAATTGCAGCTCTTGACGATGTAGTGGGTAGTTGTATTTCACTTAGTTGCATTAGAAGTGTTAGTGTGAGAGCTAAATATGTACAAACAAAGGGATTGCATTATAACATGCAAATTCATGGATTCGAAAATTACGGCAAAGAAATATGATGTCGTGTAATATATACATAAGAGACTGCCCTCCAGCTTTATTAAAGATATGCGGATTTATTCAGCTCGAAATTACAAATGAGCTATGTATATTTGCTCAGGGCTAGTTATGATATTGACGAGTTGATTCCACTCTATCATCCTCTTAGCAGTTGCGATAAAATGGGTCAGATAAGATTCCCAGCCTTATCGTGTGACAATGATTTATCAGTCTCCAAGACACACCGTTTCGTGCCAATTCTTCAGCCTTGTAGTTTCCGGCAATACCGCTGTGGCACGGAGCCCCTATGAATTTTATAACAAAGTGCTCCGCCGGAATTTAGAGGAAGGTGAGATATTCACCGACCAGTTTAGAGTATAGCATCATTGCGTTGAGGACTCTGACAAATGCTTTGCTAACAGAATGTAGGTCATAGTCTTCAGTACTATTTATGCTCGAAAAGTATTACAGCATTTCGGAAGCCGGAATGTAGTGTTGGTGCAGACCTCCCAGTAGAAAAGCCCTACCACTCCTCTCTTTCTCCAGTAACTGCACCCACTCCATCATCCCTAGCAGCAATGTACGTAGAGATGCTGTAAGCTATGTGATCAGGGATCAAATCGAAACCTCCCAGAAACCCGAAAAGTTCAGTATCGGTTATTATTTGTCTGATAATATCCAGTTCGTACTGCGATAGTTCTGTCGATAGGCGTCGTGATCAGCACTGTGTTAAGCGCCAACATAGAAATGGTGTCGATTAGTGAGTTCCACCAGACAAAGCTCCGTAGAACATGATAGGCTCAACTACGATTTTATATGGATCATAAATAACTTTGTGTGAGAGAACACATCTATTACCAATGCTGAAGTATAAAGCCCTCACCTTTTTCGCCATTGTTTGGATTTCATGACAGATTCCTATCCAGGTTTGGGCCTATATAGGTAAACAACTGTAGAAAAACTCCCCCAATTGAAAGAAGAGCCACAGAGAGGATATTAAGCTTCCTAGTAAATAAGACCTGCTTCGTTTGACGCCAGGTAAGCCTTCTCAATAAAAAACCCGCGACTTTTTTTTACTATTCTTATCATCTGGCAGCACCAACATCTGTGTTCATTTCCAACACTTCCATGTAATCAATGAAATTTGTATGGTGAATTGTGCAACTTTTAAAGTTAATCACTTTTTAAATAGAAGCCTCCGCGCTCTGTGATTTTCACTTTTAGAATTGGAAACATCTCCTCTACACGCCCTCATTTTAATTTGGACCGAATTTAAAGAAAATGTTCCACATATTAGGTGGTACAAAAATTTAATGTGAGGTTTTACGCCAAATTTAAGACATTCTTTCATATTCCGAATCATTTTGATTGAACCAAATATGTGAAACGTTAATTGGGAGCCTTTTTCTGATATAACCGTAGAGGTTCTCTAGCTTCCGGGCGAAAACTAAATCCGGCGATTTTCAAACCACTTGTTTGAAGTCAATTTAAAATTGTGAAGAAAGTTGTGCAGACGCCCGGAAAATAATTTGAGGGTGCAAAATTCGGGTTTTATGGTGGGTTTAATAACTTGCCAGCCAAAAGGATTTAGCGCAACATCCTTTCAGTCCTGTAGTATGGTTAACTGGTGACAGCAGAGATCAGAATTAGTCGCTTGAACAGGCGGTACCTCTCTAATCCCATCCAAGTCGAATTCTTACTGGTTTTGCCACGGTTTTTGTA
Organism: Rhagoletis pomonella; assembly: GCF_013731165.1. Classification (NCBI taxonomy): domain Eukaryota; kingdom Metazoa; phylum Arthropoda; class Insecta; order Diptera; family Tephritidae; genus Rhagoletis; species Rhagoletis pomonella. The sequence continues at coordinate 5,422,882 of NW_023458566.1, read as the reverse complement.
AGCTTCATCCTGTTAAACCATTTTTTGTTCTTCGGCAATGGTCGATTACATTTCGATTAAAATGCGAACCAAACTTCTCGCTGTTTGGTGAAGAATAAATAACTAAGATGTGGGATTAGATGATAACTAGGCCGTATTCACTCGAGCTTTAGCAGCGAATGCTCAGCGTATGTGGATGACGATGTTATTTACCATATACACTCAAGACGTATACTATTTACATACATACACTGAAAGTTCCCAATCAAAATTAATGACTCAATCATTCGTATTGTCTAGAATTTCACTAACAAAAACCAGCAAGAAAACCCCTTGAAAATGCCTCAACAAGTCGGACGTAAATATTTCACTAACTAAAAAACTTTTCACCCTTTACTTGCCTTAGTTCATTAAAGTATTCCCGTAGCTCGTTAGAGCAACGACTCACCACTGCCAGTCTACAACTTGAGCTGTTCTAACGCATATCTGCCCACACCTACGGCAGCATCGTACAGCATCGAACCGCGCGAACCCATTCCCATTTTAGTAGCAATTTACGGCGAAAGTTACGAAACAATTGAGTCCTAAATTTGGTACTACTACACTTTTGTGATGGCGAGCAAATCGAACGTGTATCGGAATTGCAGTTTAGAAAAGTAAATTTCACTTTAGAAGCCAACATAAAAATGAATGTAGCAATAGCAACAGCAACAATGACAATAACAATAAAATTGAGCACAACAACAACAACAATGCCAACAATGAAGACCACAACTTAATAAAATGTCGGTCTATATGCAATGAAACAGTTGAAACAACTCAAAAGAGCAGAAAACAGTGTCATTGAAGAGTTAAACGGCAAGAAACTACGCATGGTTGGAGTTGATTGGACGGACGGTCGTTTGATATTTAGTCGATATACCAAGAGACCGAACGATTGAACAAACGAACAACAGACCGATTGATTGTCTATATGTAGTACTAGTATTGGTGTGTGTGTGTGGTGTTAGAGCTTCCATGGCATAATAAAAGTACGCATATTGATTTTTATTTGTTTGCCAATGAAACCCTTACAATCATCAACAGCAACAGAAATAACAACAAAAAGTTTGTAAATGAAAACAGCTACAAGCATAACACTATGTAGTGTTGGGTGTGTGATGCCTACAACACCTATATTTGGGTGGAGTGTTTTCTTGCCAGCGAAAAATTCCGTAGCGTATCCTCTCTAACATTGGCATGAGGAAATGAAAAGAAATGATGGTAGGGTGGTGAGAATATGTCCGTGCATACGCAGAAGCATACATATAAACATAGCTAAGTAATAGTAGGAATGAAATACACATACTCTCAGTTTTGGGAACTTTAAATGTAAGATCAAACCCGATATGCGTAGGCTGTTGGAACAAACATGATTTTAGGGTAAGACAAGGTACGAATAAATTAAATTTCTAAATCGGCATAATGTTGTACATAAGATTAAGAAGCAGGCTATTTATTTGGAAGTACAGATCTGGGCTTTGTTGGAATGGGCGCACATACTTACTCTCCATTTGAAATACCACAATTTGGTTGTTTTGACATCGAAAAGCTGCAATCGCAAATGACTGCCGAAAATTCTCGGATCCGCCTATCTATACTGTTTGTTAAAGCGGCAATTCTTTGTCGCAAAAGTAAATATAGCACTGATCTCTATTTGCCAACTCATTTGATCCGAGCTTGAAATGTTGGCACCCGGGAATTCGGCCGGAACATTATATCGTGAAAAAAAACAGCAATCAGAAGGATCCAGATGACAGAACACACTTTTCAACGCTATTAAATAGCGACGATGCTCTCGCGTTTATAAAGAGGAAGCCAAAGTACAGTGAATCCACTCCATGTCACCTAGAAAATAGCTAACTCTGCGCTAGGAAGATGGCCCCTATATTTTAGCAAAGGTTGGGAGAGGATGTCTTCAGGGCGAGGTAGGTAATCTGTAATCTCTTTTAGTGTTTGGTGTTGGATTCCTTATTAATGGGAATGTGAAGACATTTTCAAATCCAAGCTTACTAGGATGATGTTTGTGCACTAGCATTTAGAAAATCTTTGATGTAAGTCCAGGGAAGGACTCTGTGGAATAGCGCTTTGCAGAGTCTCGCTGTCAACTCCAACAATACAACCATAGTTCTTTTTTCAAACTGTTGTTACATCGAGCGCCGAAAGTTTTCGGAGTGTCGGGGAGTCTTTAATAAGAACGTACCGGCTTTGGTAATTTATATATTCATATCAGTGAAAGACAAAGAGAGGGTTCCACATATAGAGAGGCTACAAACGGGTATACGTATGGACATTGTGGGAGCCATAAATACGCCAGAAGCGACTTTTAATGCTTTGTAGGAATTGGTACCCCTGGAATAAGCATTACAAGAGGAGGCAGAATCACAGAGAGTTATTTGGAAGGTTGTCACGAGAACATCATTGGTTTTTGGCCTCTAGCAAGAATGATAGAATACAAGATTGCGCCGATCAGAGAGGATTTTGGAGAATAACTTTTGTGTGACGTCACACTGGTGCAATTGCGAGAGAGAAATGCCAAAACGTGAGCAAAAATGGAAGAAGAAGCAAAAATGTTGCAAGGAAAACGTAAACAAGTTGCACAAGTGTAACGTCATGCAAACAACGATTCTGTCAAATTCGTTAAGAGAGGAATAGCGGTCCGAGATCGGCGCAACCTTTGTATTCTCTCAATCGTGGGCCTCTAGTGACAAACAGATACCTGAAGACTCTTTTGGAAGTCGTAAGTACGGCGAGCAAGAGAGTAACGGAGAAATCCAGACACTCTCTTGGGGACTCGGCAAATTTTTACACAGACGCTCCAAGAGGGAAAATGGAACTGTGCTTAAATGCTTTAAGTTAAATGAATACAGTCTTCCAATCGAATACCTTTGCAATACCTTAACCCTGCACGGGTAGCCTTCGTTGATTTGACGAACACTGTTGCTCTTAAAAATATATAAAAAAGCTTAAATAATAAAAAATTTTATTATTAAAAGTAGTTTGGAAATCTTGCATGCAACATTTTTCATACTAAAAATAGGAGATAAAAAGGACTTCGTCCATTCGACGAAGATTACCTTTAAGGTACGTAAAATAACGTTACCCTTTAAGGGTTAAGTAGCAGACTAAAAATACATACATATATTTGGCGAAATGTGGCGTAGACATCCCATCAGGGTCTGTGGTGACCGCCAAGATGCTCTAAAGGCCTTCGAAACCACCCGAACCTAAATATTAATAATCTAGAAATGTAAGTTCAGGCTAAAAGCCATTTCAAATTGAAGGAAAACAACGAACTGGCCAATGAGGTGACGAACTGTGGTATTTTGGAGCCGCTGGTTAGAGCAAAGAAGGTACTGTCAGGTATGTCAACGATCCCAAAGAATAATACAAATATTTGGTGCAATATTGACACCTGCAGTACTTCCTAAAAAGGAAGGATGGTGATGAAATTCATTCTCAGACAGAGAAGCGAGGACAAGAAAAAGTATCTCTTCACAATACAAAAGATGTCTTTGTGTATTTTTGACAGCTATAACTATGAAGTAGTAACAAATATCGTATAACTACAAGCGAAGAATAACTCTTGCCTAGACTGCTGAAAAGCGGGGCCCTTGTAGGCTTTGTAGGCTATAGAGGGAATTATTCTACGAAAAATCAGAAGAGCTCATCAGTTATATGAGAGAAGTCAAAAATCTCACGAACACGGTGGAAGGATTAACTGAAGATGTACCAATCTCCTTTGGTGTGAATAACTGACACAATTTTGTAAAGAAAATGGTGTGACTTCGCCAAATAAAAATATGAGGAACGAAAACATTAGTGGTAAAACAATGCGCAAACTTCCTTGGTACAACACTAAGAAACTTTCAGTGAGGCTTTTTGTGAATGAAAGGCGGCTAGGTCTAGCATTTATTATTGTGAAAATTTGTATCAGAAGGGAAGTGTGGAGGACATTGCGTAATTTGTGACACAATGTGGTACGAGTATATGTGGCTGCGGCGACTATAGAGAAAAGTTGTTGATTGAAAGCGTAAGTAGTGTGAAAAATATGCCAACAAATAAACAGGTTGCATAAATAATAAAGAAAATATTTTCAAGTAAGTATGTATATCCGCTTGAAGTATGAATAGCAACGAAAATATAACCACAATGAGGACGAAAACTTTTTTATATAAATAAATATTAAAGAACACAGTTTGTTATTATAAGAACATGTATAAAAAGTACTTTTTTTTCTTACAGCAGCATAAAGGCACAAATTAAATTCAATCAATCGTGTTTGTTGCTATCCTATTGTTGGGCCTAAAATTTTTTTTTTTTTTTCTACTTTTACTCGGATTAACGTTTTATGTTCTTGTCACTTGTGTGTGGAGCGCTGATGTTTCTTGGAGGGCAAAAAGAATAGGATTTTAAATTAGTGCACGCATTTGGAATAAATAAACTTGGGTTGCTGATTTTATATATCCATTTTTATTTGAACCTTTCGAGGCGTGAAATTGGAAAATCAAATTGTGAGTCGAAACAAGCGCGAAATTAAAAATAGGAAAAATTAGTAATGTTGTTAATGGAGAGACATAGAATATAAAATATAAGGCGTTGCCAAATGAAAACTTGCTTAACAATCAATATTTTAACAACTAATTCTATGACACCATAGATGAGCATACGTATGTATGTATATGCTATATTCTTGCATATAGTGATGTATATCAATTGTTCTCTTGAACCCAATTAAAAACAAAAAATTAAAAAATGTTTGCTTTACGCTAGGTTGGTTGGCCTTTAGGTAGGTTAATACTAAAAAGTTGTATACGTCTTTATTTTCATAAGTATTATAATTAGTTTAGTACAGTGTTTTACCCAAAGCCAGCCGTAAAATAAATTCTATTGCAGAGGTATAAAAAAAAACTATCAGTTTTATGTCGACGTTCAGCCCCGATGTCTAAACAAACTTAACAAACAGGCCTTGTACCCTTCTTTTGAAAATGAACTCAATGCTATATAGAATTTGCAACACGAAGTTGTGTGTAAAATACCACATTGCATCATGGTGCCGAGGTCTGATTTTGCTTTCGTAATAGTCAAGGAACCTTAAGGAAAACCTCTCATTTCATCTACGATACTGCACAGATAGAAAGATACTAATAAAATAGAGAGAAAAAAAAACGAATAAGATATTTTTATGGTTTATCGTCAGTAAAAAGCCTCTTTATTTTAAGTGTAATTATATCTCCAATGAAATCAAGAAGGAAATCTCTAACCTAACCTAAGGTAACCTAATTAAAATATAAAAATAGATAATGAAGAGGAATAGAAACCTAATTGGTGGTTTTCTCATCAATAAAATCAACAGAAACTTTCACAAGAAATCAAATAAGGAATTTCTATAAATGTGTCTTTGTTCTTTCGCCTGTTTTACTCTTTAGCTTAGTAAAATTTCATGGAAACAATCCATGGGTAATATATTTCTCTGTGTATAGTATGTGTAAGTATTGCTTACCTACGAAAAACCTTAACCACTTCCGAGCAAATTACCTGGTCGAAATTTAGTACCTACTATTTCTCCCAGCGGCCTTCTTTTCTTCCCCTTTCTCTAGTGCTTTGTTAGCTAAGGGAGCGTCGAAACAAGCTGTCACTACGTATATCATGTTTTATTATTGCTTAGTGAAAAATTATTTGATATTTCAGAGCATGTCACGTAAATTCACATGTATACAAAAGATGTTGGCTTATGCCTTGAGTTTTTCGAGTTTCTTTTGTCACATGTTTTGCGAAAGTCATGCTTATTCTTTGGGTGAAGGGGTTAATTATTTCCTCGAACGAAAAATTATACCGAAAAGAGTAAAAGCCCGAAATTGAATTTGCTCCTCTTCAAATTTTGTAAGCGATAGCGGCAATTTGTTGACAACTAAATCAATTTCGTCACTTCATAGATACTGAATCCAAAAATAGATTGGGAATCTTCCAAAACATGAAATAGGTTCTCATAGTATATCCTTTATAATTATAATAGATCGGCGCTTACACCATATTTTAATGTTTGGCCGAGCTTCTCCTCCGATTTGTAGCGTACGCCTTGATGACGTCACACAAACGAGAGGTACCTATAATTTTATGCCGATTCCCATTATTTTCATGAGAAGCTTTTTCTGGGGGGGCGACCGATATCAGAAAAAAAACATGTTATGTTTTTGTTTTTTTATTTTTTAATGTCGGAAACTGGTCTTGTTGAACCCAGACTTGTGGAGTGGTTACGCGCACTGCTAACCACTACACCACAGCGGCCAAAATAAAAATGCCAAGAGCTTTTACAAAGCGAAGCGAAGACCTCAGGGTACAAATATTTAGATGAAACAGAGTTTTTCAGAGCTTAGTGATCTTTAAAACACAACACTATTAAATTGATCTAAGCTTGGCCTCCTTCCTGAGTTTATCTCTATGCAATACTTTTACGAATAACAAAATTAACGAAGTTAAATGCCGAGTTAAAGCAATGAAAAAATATATACTTTGAAAGTACATGTGGACCATTTTTAGAAAAGAGAGTGATCATTATTTTAAAATTCCCTCTGGAAGTAAAAAAAAAAAACATTTAATGCATTCGGTCCATATTTTCGCCAAGAAGTCATGCTGTAAAACTTTTCAGCCAACCGTTGCCCAACATCTAAACTGTTAACATGCATACGCACACAGTGATGCGTAAGTAATTATTTACATATAATAGTGGCTATATTTTGCTGAAGATGCATGCTCACATTTTGACCCAAAAAAGAAGGAAATGAAACTAAAATATGAAATTATGAATATTTACTCGCCAGTGCCAACAAAATAGTTAGCCGTACGAATGCAGTCGTCGCAGTTAAGGGCTGCCTGTGCGCATTTGTTGCAACATAAACATGGTGCAAGTGTTCAAAACTCACACGCACACACACACACACACACATAAACAAACTGCATGGATGAGTGTAGCTTTTTGAAAATAAGTACATAAAAGTATGCTATAGAAAGGAGATAAGAAGATGGACATGAGCGCTTGTAAAATTTTAATGCCACATGCAATCTGGTTGCAAGCCCCACTCGCTCACATACATATGTACATATGTGCATACATAGTTACACGCTTGTTTACTTGCCTATGTGGGTGGAGTATGTGAACATTTGCCGCATTGACCCATACACTCGACGCACACTTGTCATGCTGGATACTTAGACTTGGTAATGTGGGCCAGCAGAGCAAATTGCAGCTGAAGATAAACACAAATATCTTTCACACACACACACACACGCACACGTGTGCATGTGCTGCTATTCTACAATTCATTCTTGGCGCAATTATGAAATTGAGCACAAAACAACAAGAAATGCGTCGTATTTGTTGTTTGTCTAGAAAAACAAATAGAAAGGGTGCTTAGGCCACGTAAACACTTGCCCACATCTACTACTATGTACTTTCAAAGGGAATATTTTTTTTCATGTTTGTTTACTCTCCTACATCGATGTATACATATGTATGCGCGTGTGCAAGTGGAGGGACTGGCTGTGAGTGTGAGCAAGCCATGCGCTTATTATTATACGCTCTCATTATTATTATTATTATTTTTCTATCGCTTGCACTTTCCTTCCAATGTATGTAACTATGTATAACAGTTGGCTGCGTCTACTACCAGGTCTTTTGCATTCGCTTATTCCCTGCAGTGAAGCATTGTTGTTCCAAACTTTTGAGACCCTATCGTGAACAATCTTATGTATTCCCTTTTCTCAAAAACTAATTGATTTCGTCTCAGCCTAAACCAAAGCAATCTACTGATCTCGAGGTTAATAAGAAAAGTTTTGGTTTCAGAAATAAAGAACGAAGAATGGAGCTGATAGTAGATGACTTTTTCAAGATGACTAAAAGTTTTTTAGGTTCAAGTTTTTTTTGAACTGAAAGGGCTATTTTCTTACTTATTCACAACTGGTTTAAAAATGTCCTACAAAATTAGATTTTAGGTTATTAGTGGGATAGGTATGGTGACCATATTTTGGAAATAAAAATATAGTACAAGTTTTCATTATGTTTCTATTTACCGAAAATGTGATGAAGTAAGACCCTTTCTTTTCCTCGGAGTTACAGTGTGATGACGGACGATGCGCAAAAACACGCCCATCTGCAAAATGGAATGTATGATTATCAAGAGGGCCTTTCTCGCCTATTCAATCAGTAAAGCTAGTGAACTTTTATAGGTTATTTTTACGACAAACTTCATTCTATGCATTCTATTCTATGCTCTTTTTTCAAAGTTTGGTTCTACCAGACTGTAGTAGTGAATATTATTGATGTATTATATTTGTCAAAAAAGTACTTTTAAAAAACCGGTTTTGAAATAGAGGACAAAATAGGTTTTTAGAAAAATAAATAAAGTCAAAGGACAGACGCTTACGAAAAAGGACTGTCCTTTTTCACCGTAGGGATAGGATAAATGTTTCCGTAAAACTTCATCACAATCAACCTCACAAAACCAGTACTAATTTACAATACAACACAGCTTCTGTAAACTAATGGACAAGAAAAACGTTTTAATTCTTGACGAAAATTTCAAAACAGCGTATTTCGTGAGCGCTCTAATCATAATTTGTTGCCAACGTCAACGAAGCCAAGAAAAAGCTAGATAAATAAGTATTATGGAGACTCTGCAACATGAATTTTAATGGCTAAGCAGTGGTTTATTGAACTCCGATGTGATCGTACAAGCACTAGTGAATTCCAAAAGAGATCGTCAAGACAGAGAGCAAAATACGTGAAATGGATCAGGCGGTAGGCATCCGTACGCTTGCGATGGGTGGCCCCTAGGGTGGTCCAAAAATGCATGTGAGAAAGTAAAGTCGGAATTTTAATGCTCTCATCCCCTAGGATTGTTCTATATAACCCCATTTTTTATTTTGAAATCAAAAAATATTTAGGGAGTGCTCCAAGCACTCAAACTTTTCCATATATTTTAGTTAAAAAAAAAAACTTTCGTAGAAATGGTATACAACTCTTGAAAATCAATATTTTTCGAACGGAAAACTTTGTTTCACTTTAAGAGACTCCCAAAAATAATACCCAATTATTTATTTAACCATTTTTTCATAGTAACTATATTTTATAGACCCCCTAAAAACCCCAAAAAAATGCAATGGGAGACTCACCCAAAATCGGTAATATCGAAACATGCTTAGATAAACAAAGAACCAAAGTTTTCCGATCGAAGAAAAAATCTATTTTATTTTATATGAATTAGGTCATCGAGTGATGAAAAAATTAATTTTTATTTTATTCGCATCCGCGGATGTCTAAAATACCACGTTCGCAACATCCCTAGTACGTACATATATATGTGTAAATAGTTACTGTGAAACTAGTTACTTAATTACAGTTTAGACGCTAATCTGTTTACTACATCGTTCCACTTATCTCCGCAGGAGTCAAATTACAGCCCACTCTTCATCCCAAACGAGTGTAGGCAAAATGCAAGCAGACAAAACTTGCACTACTGACCCGAAAACGGCAAATCAATTTCCAACAGTTATTACATAATGCATAAATCTTTAATTTAATTCCCACAAGCGCAGTATAAAATATTTACAATCACACACATGTACACATGGCTAAACCAAAGAGCCTTTTATGTATCACAGATTTTGCGGTGCTCCAAAACATCTCGATTTCATGCGCTACAAATTCGATTTCCTTTTCTTTGGCAGCGGCGCACTTAAACCTTGCTTTCCTGACCCACTGTCGGTCGGCGCCCACATTCTACAATGATTTATGGTCCAAGCTTGTGCACACTTTAATTCATCCAACCAAACTTCGTGACCGCACGAATCATAGGTTATTCGTGAAATGTGTGTGCAGTTGGTGAGGGTGGAATGGAGTGCGTTCGGGGTGTCAGAGATGGCGCGAAGTAGAATGGCGGTGTTGGCGGCACTAAATGCCGGAAGCTGTTGTTTACTCATACGTCATGGTGGCCCGGTAGCCCGGTGGCAAATGTTGAAGCGGCTACTCCAAGATGTGGCAAATCAAACGACAGGCGAGGCAATGGAAACAATAACAATTGTAAGTAAACAAAAGCTATGCTGTAGCGAGCTGGTTGTCGAAAATGCCACTTCAATGGATCTTTGTGCCTGCTTGAGGAGATGAAACTTGAGAAAATGTGTCACGTGTGTGCGGTTGGGAAAGATGACAAATGTCTCAATCGATCTCTTGTTTGCTATTAATTTTAGCTGTTGTTGTTGTTGTTGTTAGCCAAACTTTCGCAGGTTGCGGTGAAATACAAGCGTAGTTAGATAGTTTCGCAGCGTAAGTGCAATCGAACAATTTGTCGAGCTTTTGGAAAATATTTACGTGGCTGCTCCAAAAATTCTAGAAATGTGGAGGAAGGAAACTTACATACTCACATACTACATACATATATTCTTCTTAAGAACCACCATTTGCAAGCGGCAAGTGCAGCACTTATATTTCTCGTTTTATAGAAGCCCCAGCACCAAAAAAAAAGTGACAAGAAAAAAACGCATAGCACAAGTCGAAAAGCCAATGTAACGCACACAGCAACCATTTCCACATATTTCACTACGAAATGCACCTTGCTTTACAACAAAAAGGTATGTACGTATATATCTGTAGGAAGCTGGCACTTAAATAGTTGCACTTCGTTTAGGTGTGAAACGAGGAATTAGCAAAAAGGAAAGCGAAACCTGCAAAATGTTATTCCTTGGCATACGTGCTTTCATTTCTTCGCTTTGGATGGCAAATATTCTTGTCAAATACGTGATTGCAGCGCAGATATATTTATTGTGAAAGAAATTAATTTTAGCAGAGAAATTCGTGTTATGTAGGGACTTTTTGGTGCTGCTTTTTTCTAAGAAAAAAAAATACGCGAAAATCATTTGGATAAATGAAAGAAATTGAGACACGCACAAATAATTTCCTACAGAGTTACATAAAATAATTCCATATTTGTTACTTTCATAGAAGGTTAGCATGAAAGAAAGCATTCCCAACCAATCGTCGCACTTACAACCTCTTTTCGGATAGATAAAAGCTGGAAAAAAGTAATGGGGCCATACAAAGTTTCAGACGGCTGTAGCCACTTTCAGGCAGAGACATTCGTTGTATACAGAACATTTTCATACACAGTCAGGCTGCTATGACGGCGGTGAAGAATAACATGCTCTGTGTGCAGCACTGTAAGGCCAGTATGGAAGGGTATAAGCTGATGGATGTTTTGATTAAATCCGCCGCTAAGCTGTCATCGGTAAGTGTGAGGGATATCTATGCTTCTTTAATCTACCTCAAAATAAAGTTAGACTCAGCTATTATAATAAAAAAAACTTAGCATCAGCAATTAACGGATTTATCTTTTTATGCACATATAACGATAATATTATATACAAGAAACTTTATAATACAAAGTCTGGTATAATCTATAATAAGCAGGAGCGTATACTTGTGAAGTCCGAGAAGGTCTGGTACTACTGGAATAAACTAGAACAATTATTTTTGGTTGTTTGTGTTTCCGACACAATACATCATACTAGAACACCTTTGAAATAAATATGTATTACATCCAGATACTAGCTTGTGCAAGTTCTTTGCGTCGCGAACACTCTTAATACCTTCGCTTCGCCAAATTCATTCGCTTGGAAAGTGATAATACCACCCTTATTTGCACTTTTGCAAATGTAAAATTTTCCATAATTCATAATTTTTTTGAAGTGAAACTTTTTCAGCGGCGGTTGTTTGATTGGGAGTAAATTGGCAAATTCAACGGAATCTGCACTCGGAAATGGTGCAACGGAAATGGTTGGGGCTGAAACAATGGCTTCTTATGTGTATGCACATGGTATTAATTTAACAAAAACTTGCTAATAAAAGGTTAAAGAATACCACTTAGAATAAGACCAATATAAGAATGAAAGTAAAGGTGAGTACGTAGATAGATAAAGAAAAGGATAAAGGCAAAGTTAAAAATAAAAACAAAAACAAAGATGCGTAAAATGAAGGCAAAAATGGAGATCAAGGTAAATTTGAACACTTTACTTATGCAAGGGCAAAGACGAAGGGAAATACGTAGATGAAGAAAATGATAAATGTAAAAATAAAATCAAAGATAAATATAGAGTAAAAGGTGAGGATGGGGGTGAGAATACCGATAAAAGTATAGATGAAGATAGAGTAAGCAAGATTAAAATAAAGGTAGTTATGGAGAAAAGGATATAGATGAAGACACAGAGACTCAATCTGGGAACTATTTTGGGATTTTAAAGATTAATAATCGATATTTGTATCGGGTTCGTTATCGATATTTTTATCGAATTTGTTATCGGTACTATTATCGATTACTTCGGAGCTTATCGATATAATAATGGATATTTTTTTGGTTTGTTATCGATATTTTTATAGATTTTGTTATCGATTTTTGTAATCGATATTTTAAACGATTTAGTTATCGATATTTTTTATCGATATTGTTATTGGTTTTGTTGTCGGTATTGTTATAGATTTAGTTGTCGATATTTTTATCGATTTTGTTATCGATTCTGTTGTCGCTTTTGTTATTGATTATTTATCGATTTTGTAATCGATATTTTTATCTATTTTGTTATCGATAACTTTATCGATTTTTTAAGCGATTTTTATTACCGATTTTGTCGTAGATTATCTATCGATTTTGTTATCGATATTTTTATCGGTTTTTTTATCGATTTTGTTATCGATATTTTTATCGATTTTCAAATCGACTTTGCTACCAATATTATATCGATTTTTTCGTTGTTTTGGTGGAATAATTGGACGTCCTCACCCTCCATTTACTTAATTTTAAATATTCACAATTTTAAATGTCGTAGCATGTTATTATCTCCATAGCCATATAGATGATTTTCAGCATAATTTAGGAGATCATAACGAAGTACAAGGAGAGAGTTGATAAGGCTTACTTAAAGTCATGTCTAAAATTCTAACCACCAAAATGTGTGTTGGCCTAAGTAATATCCTGTGGTCCATTGAAGAAGTTAGTATTTACATACCTTTAGGTGACTCCCTTTTGCAGTTTCAGAACTAAAACAAATTAAGAGAGATGGTTGTTAGAGTCAGAATTTTAGATTTTTGTGAATACAAGGATTGTTAAATAATAAGTATGTATATGTATATTTCGATATGAAAACGCAATAACGAACACCTCACAATTCAAAAAAGAAAAAGCAAAACCCTTAATACTATTAAGTGTCTCATCTTGCTAATCCTTGTCTAATCCTTGTTCAATCTTTACTAAAGTTATTAGTAAGGATTATTAAAGTAAGTATGGACTAGAGACATGAAACACGTAACAGCATTGAGGGGATTGTTTTTTTTTTTAATTTTGAATTGTGCCGTTTTTGCAGAGGACCTATTGATATATGTATGTATGTTGGTATATTTAGCCTCATTTGAATTAAATAAAGAAACCCAAAGTAATACTATTTACTTTGTTCGAATATATTAAGCATTTCTCCACGCACACAAATTATGCCGCATCCCAACGAAGCTCACTAATTATGGACTTAACTTAAAAAATCACAAACAGGAATGACAGCAGCTTAAACCTCTAACCTAAAGCTACTTGCTTCCTGATATCAGTGATTTTACAGCAGCATTGGTACTTTCTCCAAAAATGGCGCACATAATCCGTATTTAAAGCTCAAAAAGCCGTAACAAAATGATAATTATCAACGCCTTTTACTACCCTGCTTGTTCGCCTATAAGTATGCATCGTTGTTTGCTTTATAGATAAATATTAAAATATTTATACAAAAGTGTGCGTATGTATGCGTTGTTGTTTTTTTTTTTTTTGAATGAATGAACCGCCAGCCATATATTTTCGTAGCGTACTTACCAAGTCACTTAAAATTTAATTATCCGCGAGTTGTGCGCTTAAGACTTAAAGCTTCGGTGGCGCACACACTGTGACACATTTATGTACACAAACAAGTGCTCATATGAATATAAATATAAACGAGTGCCGGT
>NW_023458566.1:5401250-5408735 GCF_013731165.1 Rhagoletis pomonella | reverse complement strand
ACCGGCACTCGTTTATATTTATATTCATATGAGCACTTGTTTGTGTAAATAAATGTGTCACTGTGTGTGCGCCACCGAAGCTTTAAGTCTTAAGCGCACAACTCGCGGATAATTAAATTTTAAGTGACTTGGTAAGTACGCTACGAAAATATATGGCTGGCGGTTCATTCATTCAAAAAAAAAACAACGCATACATACGCACACTTTTGTATACATATTTTAATATTTATCTATAAAGCAAACAACGTTGCATACTTATAGGCGAACAAGCAGCGTAGTAAAAGGCGTTGATAATTATCATTTTGTTACGGCTTTAAATACGGATTATGTGCGCCATTTTTGAAGGAAGTACCAATGCTGCTGTAAAATCACTGATATCAGGAAGCAAGTAGCTTTAGGTTAGAGGTTTAAGCTGCTGTCATTCCTGTTTGTGATTTTTTTAAGTTAACTCCATAATTAGTGAGATTCGTTGGGATGCGGCATAATTTGTATGCGTGGAGAAATGCTTAATATATTCGAACAAAGTAAATAGTATTACTTTGGTTTTCTTTATTTAATTCAAATGAGGCTAAATATACCAACATACGTACATATATCAATAGGTCCTCTGCAAAAACGGCACAATTCTAAATAAAAATAAAAACAATCCCCTTACTGCTGTTACGTGTTTCATGTCTCTAGTCCATACTTACTTTAGTAATTCTTTCTACTTACTTTAGTGAAGATTGTACAAGGATTAGACAAGGATTAGCGAGATGAGACACTAAACAGTAGTAAGGGTTTTGCTTTTTCTTTTTTGAATTGTGAGGTGTTCGTTATTGCGTTTGCATATCGAAATATACATACATACTCACTTATTATTTAACTATCCTTGTATTCACCAAAATCTAAAATACTGACTCTAACAACCATCTCTCTTAATTTGTTTTAGTTCTGAAACAGCAAAAGGGAGTCACCTAAAGGTATGTAAATACTAACTTCTTCAATGGACCACAGGATATTACTTAGGCCAACACACATTTTGGTGCTTAGAATTTTAGACATGACTTTAAGTACGCCTTATCAACTCTCTCCTTGTACTTCGTTATGATCTCCTAAATTATGCTGAAAATCATCTATATGGCTATGGAGATAATAACATGCTACGACATTTAAAATTGTGAATATTTAAAATCAAATAAATGGAGGGTGAGGACGTCCAATTCAATTATTCCACCAAGACAACGAAAAAATCGATATAATATTGGTAGTAAAGTCGATTTGAAAATCGATAAAAATATCGATAACAAAATCGATAACAAAACCGGTAAAAATATCGATAACAAAATCGATAGATAATCTACGACAAAATCGATAATAAAAATCGCTTAAAAAATCTATAAAATTATCGATAACCAAATAGATAAAAATATCGATTAAAAAATCGATAAATAATCAATAACAAAAGCGACAACAGAATCGATAACAAAATCGATAAAAATATCGACAACTAAATCTATAACAACACCGATAACAAAACCAATAACAATATCGATAAAAAATATCGATAATAAAATCGTTTAAAATATCGATTACAAAAATCGATAACAAAATCTATAAAAATATCGATAACAAATTCGATAAAAATGTCGATAACGAACCCGATACAAATATCGATTATTAATCTCTAAAATCCCAAAATAGTTCCCAGATTGAGTCTCTGTGTCTTCATCTATATCCTTTGCTCCATAATTACCTTTATTTTAATCTTGCTTACTCTATCTTCATCTATACTTTTATCGGTATCCTCCCCCCATCCTCACCTTTTTCGCTATATTTATCTTTGATTTTATTTTTACATTTATCATTTTCTTCATCTACGTACTTCCCTTCGTCTTTGCCCTTACATAAGTAAAGTGTTTAAATTTACCTTGATCTTCATTTTTGCTTTTATTTTACGCACCTTTGTTTTTGTTTTTATTTTTAACTTTGCCTTTATCCTTTTCTTTATCTATCTACGTACTCACCTTTACTTTCATTCTTATATTGGTCTTATTCTAAGTGGTATTCTTTAACCTTTTATTAGCAAGTTTTTGTTAAATTAATACCATGTGCATACACATAAGAAGCCATTGTTTCAGCCCCAACCATTTCCGTTGCACCACTTCCGTTGCACCATTTCCGAGTGCAATTTCCATCGAATTTGCCAATTTACTCCCAATCAACCAACCGCCGCTGAAAAAGTTTCACTTCAAAAAAAATATGAATTATGAAAATTTTTACATTTGCAAACGTGTAAATAAGGGTGGTATTATCACTTTCCAAGCGAATGAATTTGGCGAAGCAAAGGTATTAAGAGTGTTGTATCGGAAACACAAACAACCAAAAAGAAGTGTTCTAGTATATTCCAGTAGTACCAGACCTTCTCGGACTTCACAAGTATACGCTCTTGCTCATTATAAATTACACCAGACTTTGTACTACAAAGTTTCTTGTATATAATATTATCGTTATATTTGTATAAAACGATAAATCCGTTAATTGCTGATGCTATGTTTTTCTTATTCTAATTGCTGAGGCTAACTTTATTTTTAGATAGATTTAAGAAGTGTAGACATCCCTCACACTTACCGATGACAGCTTAGCGCCGGATTTAATCAACACATCCATCTGCTTATACCCTTCCATACTGGCCTTACAGTGCTGCACACAGAGCGTGTTATTCTTCACCGCCGTCAGTGCTTTGATAGCAGCCTGACTATCTATGAAAATGTTATGCATACAACGAATGCCTCTGCCTGAAAGTGGCTACAGCTGTCTGAAACTTTGTATGGCCCCATTACTTTTTTCCAGCTTTTATCTATCCAAAAAGAGGTTGTAAGTGCGACGATTGGTTGAGAATGCTTTCTTTCATGCTAACCTTCTATGAAAATACCAAATATGGAATTATTTTATGTAACTTTGTAGGAAATTATTTGTGCGTGTATCAATTTCTTTCATTTATCCAAATGATTTTCGCGTATTTTTTTTTTCTTAGAAAAAAGCAGCACCAAAAAGTCCCTACATAACACGAATTTCTCTGCTAAAATTAATTTCTTTCCCAATAAATATATCTGCGCTGCAATCACGTATTTGACAAGAATATTTGCCATCCAAAGCGAAGAAATGAAAGCACGTATGCCAAGGAATAACATTTTGCAGGTTTTGCTTTCCTTTTGCTAATTCCTCGTTTCACACCTAAACGAAGTGCAACTATTTAAGTGCCAGCTTCCTACAGATATATACGTACATACCTTTTTGTTGTAAAGCAAGGAGCATTTCGTAGTGAAATTTGTGGAAATGGTTACTGTGTGCGTTACGTTGGCTTTTCGACTTGGGCTATGCGTTTTTTGTTGTTACTTCTATAAAACGAGAAATATAAGTGCTGCACTTGCTCCATTCTTAAGAAGAATATATGTACACCATATGTGAGTATGTAAGCTTCCAACCTCCACATTTCTAGAATTTTTGGAGCAGCCACGTAAATATTCTCCAAAAGCTCGACAAATTGTTCGATTGCACTTACGCTGCGAAACTATCTAACTTGTGCTTGTGTTTTACCGCAACCTGCGAAAGTTTGGCTAACAACAACAACAACAACAGCTACAATTAATAGCAAACAAGAGATCGATTGAGACATTTGTCATCTTTCCCAACCGCACACACGTGACACATTTTCCCAAGTTTCATCTCCTCAAGCAGGCACAAAGATTCATTGAAGTGGCATTTTCGACAACCAGCTCGCTACAGCATAGCTTTTGTTTACTTACAATTGTTATTGTTTCCATTGCCTCGCCTGTCGTTTGATTTGCCACATCTTGGAGTAGCCGCTTCAAAATTTGCCACCGGGCCACCGGGCCACCATGACGTATGAGTAAACAACAGCTTCCGGCATTTAGCGCCGCCAACACCGCCATTCTACTTCGCGCCATCTCTGACACCACAAACGCACTCCATTCCACCCTCACCAACTGCACACACATTTCACGAATAACCTATGATTCGTGCGGTCACGAAGTTTTGTTGGATGAATTAAAGTGTGCACAAGCTTGGACCATAAATCATTGTAGAATGTGGGCGCCGACCGACAGTGGGTCAGGAAAGGCAAGGTTTAAGTGCGCCGCTGCCAAAGAAAAGGAAATCGAATTTGTAGCGCATGAAATCGAGATGTTTTGGAGCACCGCAAAATCTGTGATACATAAAGGGCTCCTTGGTTTAGCCATGTGTGCATGTGTGTGATTGTAAATATTTTATACTGCGCTTGTGGGAATTAAATTAAAGATTTATGCATTATGTAATAATGGTTGGAAATTGATTTGCCGTTTTCGGGTCAGTAGTGCTAGTTTTGTCTGCTTGCATTTTGCCTACATTCTTTTGGGATGAAAAGTGGGCTGCAGTTTGACTCCTGCGGAGATAAGTGGAACGATGTAGTAAACAGATCAGTTTCTAAACTGTAATTAAGTAACTAGTTACACAGTAACTGTTTACACATATATATGTATGTACTAGGGATGTGGCGAATGTGGTATTTTAGACATCCGCGGATACGAATGCGATTGCGAATATTCGCAGCAACCCTGGTACGTACATATATATATATAAAGAATTAGTGTTTCAACTTTCAAAATAAAAATTAATTTTTTCATCACTCGATGACCTAATTCATATCAAATAAAATAGATTTTTTCTTCGATCGGAAAACTTTGGTTCTTTGTTTATCTAAGCATGTTTCGATATTACCGATTTTGGGTGAGTCTCCAATTGCATTTTTTTGGGGTTTTTAGGGGGTCTATAAAATATAGTTGCTATGAAAAAATGGTTAAATAAATAATTGGGTATTATTTTTGGGAGTCTCTTAAAGTGAAGCAAAGTTTTCCGTTCGAAAAATATTGATTTTCAAGAATTGTATACCATTTCTGAGAAATTTTTATTTTTTTAACTAAAATATATGGAAAACTTTGAGCGCTTTGAGCACTCCCTAAATATTTTTTGATTTCAAAATAAAAAAACGGGGGTATATAGAACAATCCTAGGGGATGAGAGCACTAAGATTCCGACAATACTTTCTCACATGGATTTTTGGACCATCCTAGTGGCCACCCATCGTAAGGGCCTATCGCCTGATCCATTTCACGTACTTTTACTCTCTGGCGTGAAGACCTCTTTTGGAATTCACTAGTGCTTGTACGATCACATCGGAGTTCAATAAACCACTGCTTAGCCATTAAAAGTCATGTTGCAGAGTCTCCATAATACTTATTTATCTAGATTTTCCTTATCTTCGATGACGTTCTTTTAGGCAACAAATTATGATTAGAGCGCACACGAAATACGCTTTTTGAAATTATCGTCAAGAATTAAAAGTTTAGAAACAGTGTATTGTATTGTTAATTAGTACTAGTTTTGTAAGTTTGATTGTGTTAAAGTTTTGCGGAAACATTTATCCTATCCCTACGGTGAAAAAGGACAGTCCATTTTCGTAAGCGTCTGCCCTTTGACTTTATTTATTTTTTTAAAAAACCTATTTTGTCCTCTATTTCCAACCCGGTCTTTTAAAAGTACTTTATTGACAAATATAATACATCAATAATATTCACTACTACATTCTGGTAGAACCAAACTTTGGAAAAAGAGCATCGAATATAATGCATAGAATGAAGTTTGTCGTAAAAATAACCTATAAAAGTTCACTAGCTTTACTGATTGAATAGGCGAGAAAGGCCCTCGTGATAATCACACTTTCCATTTTGCAGATGGGCGTGTTTTTGCGCATCGTCTGTCATCACACTGTAACTCCGAGGAAAAGAAAGGGTCTTACGTCATCACGGTTTCGGTAAATAGAAACATAATGAAAATTTGTACTAAATTTTTATTTCTTAAATATAGTCACCATACCAATCCGACTAATAACCTAAGATCTAACTTTGTAGGACATTTTTAAACCCGTTGTAAATAAGTAAGAAAATAGCCCTTTCAGTACAAAAAATCTTGAACCTAAAAATCTGAAAATGTCAGTAAATACCGGCAAATTTCGGGTCGCTGATGTCAAAAATACAATCTAATGATCTAAAAATTATATCTTAAAATAACGGTTGTGATTTGGTCGAGGAAATGAAAATCATAAAATAACAGTTCATCGCAAGATTTGCTTATATAGTATGTAGGATAAATTGGTTATGCCTAGTACTTAACCCAGCGCAAAAATTTTCCGTTTTATTATATGCCCTTGGTCCTTTGATTATTTGTGTATGTAAGTCTTGATTTTTTCTCTAAGAAATTATCCAGCTAATATTTCAAGTTATCGCTGGACTTAATTTTTCTGATCCATCAGGTAACACTTTAGTCTGTTTCCACACAGAAGCTCAAGCATCTTACGGAATTCTATTCGTACTTAACAATTTACTTAGATAGTTTCGTGAGGAAGTACGAACATTTTTTTACACCAGAAATCTTCTCAGCAGATTCTGCAGATACTATGCTATCTAAGCGCAAGAGTAATAGCGCAATCAATTCCAACTTTAGGACTGTATGCAGAGTATTTAAGTCAACAGGGAACTATTAGTTGTCCTGCAAAAGTCATCTACTACCAGCTCCATTCTTCATTCTTTATTTCTGAAACCAAAACTTTTGGTATTAACCTTGAGATCAGTAGATTGCTTTGGTTTAGGCTGAGACGAAATCAATTAGTTTTTGAGAAAAGGGAATACATAAGATTGTTCACGATAGGGTGTCAAAGGTTTGGAACAACAATGCTTCACTGCAGGGAATAAGCGAATGCAAAGGCCCGGTGGTAAACGCAGCCAACTGTTATACACAGTTACATACATTGGAAGGAAAGTGCAAGCGATAGAAAAATAATAATAATAATGAGAGCATATCATCATTATATAAATAGGCAATCATGTTTCCTTTACACCCCTTTTACGGCTAAACTATACTTCTAAGGTATAAACAATTATATATCATTAGAAAGGTATTTTGATGCTGATGTGCAGGCAATTTTTAAAATTTCAAATCAGTTTAAAATAGAGCGAAAAAATCAATTCAAAAGTCACACCAATACCAATGCACACATGTACATGGTTGTGGCGGAAATGCCCCCTAAATGTATGCTTTAATATTGATAGCGAATTAAAGAAACGTGCAAAGCAGCAGTTCAGGAATAAAATGTATGTATGTATGTACATGAATAGATTAGACTCAAACAAGGAAGAAGGTAAAGTTGAGTATGGAGAAGAAGAAAGTGATAAATACAGAAATTAAAATAAAAGTAAAGAAACCTAGATATAAAGACAAAGAGGAAGGAAAATTTAAATACCTAACCTAATAACAATGGTGGGGGTGAATATGTAAATGAAGAAAAGAATGGACATATTTAGATCAGGATAAAGGAAAAGATAAAGATGAAGACCAAGACGACGAAGATGAAGATGAAGATGAAGATGAAGATGAAGATGAAGATGAAGA
>NW_023458566.1:5364034-5401150 GCF_013731165.1 Rhagoletis pomonella | reverse complement strand
TACACAAACAAGTGCTCATATGAATATAAATATAAACGAGTGCCGGTATGACGGCAAGTGTGAGCATGTGTATGCCGTAAGGCTTATCGTTAAGCTGGCAGTGGCAATGACAACAACAAAAATAATTGGAAAAAAAAATAGAATGCCAACAACATAAAAACAGTATCATTAAAACCTACAAAACCAACACCAAAGATAACCAAAAAAAAATACAATTTGTTTTTATTTTTTTCTGAGCAAAAATTGTGCCAGCGTTCAGCAAGAATGCCAAAAATCAGTGTGTGTGAGTGTGCGTATGCGTGTGTATGATGTTGCGGTAGCAAACAAGCGGAAAAAGCATCAAGAAGCCTAGGCGCAAAAAAAAGAAAAAACAGCAACAACAAAAATTATTTACGAGCTGTCAAATCCCAGTATACAGGCGCGAAATTCATATATCACAACAAAAATGGAGTTCATAGTAGACGAGAAAAACTCTCACGTAAGCACAGCCAACAAAAATATATATATATGTTTTTGTAAAATACAATTTCACACACATAAAGTAAAATAAAGTGTGCTCCCAGCTTTAATACACCTCTTCACTTTATAACGACTCCCGCATTTGAAGGCGCTTGACAAATTCTGCAAATACCCAAGCTGGCAACACAACAAGAAAGAGACATTGTCGAATCCGCATGTAAGCAGGATATTAAATCCTTGCGATTTCAATCGTAGCCTTAAATTCCGGTCTTGTGTTTACTGGGCCACAAGAAAGTCCAAAAGTAAATATGTAAAGAAAAACGTAGCAAAGCCAATGAAGCTCAGCGCTCAATTGTTGTCATGCAGAAAAAATATGGAATCACGTGAAAATACGCAGAAAAATATTTAACCACCAAAATAATTTGTATTCGTGTTGTGTTTACATCATGCATGCTTTTTATTACATATATATATCCAGAATTAAAGTGAGTTTTTGAAATATTTTTTTCTGCTAGTACAAGTCCCAGTAGGAAATGTTTGATCTTCGCTTAGGGCGGATTTAGGTTAGGACATGTGTGACATAATCCATACTTTTACTCGGAGACAGAATTGTCCATTGTCGCTGCGTCTGTAGACCTGGACATCTGCAGAGAGTATATGTTGGTATTTGCCATCGTTGGAGCATTGATGCTATAGCACAGTGTCCTGTGATGATGCCAGCAAGGACTCTTACTGCAGATCGATTGAGTTTCAGTATGTCCCTTGTCTTTTTCCTACTCAGTCGCGGCCATAATAATCTTGTGGTCTCACAGTCTTCGATTTTGTTCCACAAGTCATTCGTCACGGCCACGGTGTATTCAGCTGCCTGACTGTCGACAAAAATGGTGGCTTTGTCTTCTGGAACTCTACTACTAAGTAGAAGACTAGCCGCCCTCTCTATAGCGTAGATCTCCGCTTAGAAGACATGCAATTTCGTTCACCACCAGGAACCAGAGGAGAGGGGACAGTACACTCCTTTGAGGCGTGCCCCTCGAGCATGGAGTCAACTCATGCCACCATAGGACGCTGTATGCCGTGCTCAGCCCTTAAGTTGTGTCTTGTTTTTAGGAGGACTTTCAGAATTTTACATTTGCAAATTGCTCGAAGCCGCTGCTGCTTGGACAAAAATATGTAGTGGAGTCCAAACTAGCAGCGGCTCTTTGCCACGATTGAATACGTTCTCATTGATCCTGATTGGTAGATCTGCCGGCACCACCAAGCAATACTACATTTGGCGCACAAGAGTCACCAGTCGCTAGTGTATATCTGGATCCATCAGTGCTTTCCTAACTGTTTACAATATATTCTTAGTTATTGAAGGCGCCCTCGACATCTATATAATATACGTAAGTATTAGGCTATATCTCTTGGGGGATGGCGATCTTTGAGTATGCACTACAACTTCTTTAAGAAGTACCGTTTCGCTGATTTAATCCTTTAGATAAGCTTGCTGTGTTGTCATAAGCTGCTCTACGTCCACTTCCTTTTAGTTGTTGATTTTGATCTGGATAATCCCCCGTTTATCAAGTTTCATTTTAGAATGTATGCTTGCAGGTATGGTAGCGGTTTGGAATATTTATGAAAGCGTAGGGACCTCCATTGTCAACTCAAACAAGCAGTTCTCAAGCAAATGTTTCCACAGCAAGGCCATTATTAGGGTACGTTCACACAGAAAGCGGAGCCGAGGCCAGCAAAGCCGTTCCGAGCTGAGCGAAGGATTCAAATTGCTGTAGCTAGATGAAAGTGTTTATACAAGAAGCTTTTTCATAAGCGTTTTGGAGCTGAAAGCAAAGCAGTTTTTGTTTTTGAATTTTCTTTTTAATTTTTTAGCTTCATGACGCTGCTGCAAACAAACTAGCAAATATTCAAACAAAAACAAATTTTACAACTAATCTTTTGAATAAAATTGAGCAAATATTTTGGCCGCTTTTCATTGACGGTAAGTTTTGTGGTACCTTTGCAGCCGAGTATATGAGAAAAGCTCCGCTTCGCTTTGTTCAGTGAGAACAGCAGCAGTTTCGCTCGGCGCCGCTCGACTTTCTGTGTTTACAAGGTTTTATTAAGATTTACCTGTGTGTAATTAAATCTTGCGATCAATTTTTAACCAGCATCCCGATAAACTATAGACTTGCTTAGCTCATAATCCGATGGCACTGCAATATGAAAAAGGAATTATTCCGCTAGGTGGCGCAGTTGTGGAGATATTTGAAAACCAAATATTTATGGTCCGATTTGTTTCATATTTAAAACATGTATTAATTAAATGGAAAGCAACAGCAACACAAAGACCTTAATCGTTGGGTGGGGCGGGGGTCGACTTTTCTTTTTTTTATTAACCATTGTCAAAAATGTTTTTTTTATATTACTCCTTACTTAACGTTTTGTGATACCAAGGACACTGATTTACATAATTCAAACGCTAAAATAAATTTCCACAAAATTTTAAAGGTGCGTAGTCTCTTTACCCCACTGCCTTCTCATATACCTACTCGTGACCCTACTTGACGGGCTACATTTCATTTTTTCTACTTTTGCTACATTTAATTCAATTCAGTCATCCGCCGAAGGAGCCGAAATATGAACCAACAGGACATAAAAATCTTACACAGTGATACAGCACTCCATACATATCTATGAAATGAGGGAAGAGAAAGGGGCAGGATATTTAAATATAAAAAATTCAAGTGAAACGTAACAGTAATAGCATGAGAGCAGTGATCGTAGAAACAAGCGGAGCAGTGAAAAACAAAAAAAAAAAAACGAAAAAATAATGGTCGATAAAGTAGGAAAATATATGAGTTCATATGGCAGCAAGAATGACTACGTACAACAACGGCATGACTGAGAGAATACACTCTGTTATTCTTGCAACAGCAACAGCACTGCAAATGCAGTTACATAGCAATGAAAGTAAGAAGGTGGAAATCGTTTCATGAGGGCATAGGTATGTACCTTAGGGTGGTCCAAAAATGCATGCAAAAAAGTAAAGTCGGAATTTGTATGCTCTCACCTCCTAGGCTGGAAAAATATATGCCTACTTTTTATTTTAAAATCAAAAAGAAAAATTCAGAGGTCGCTCAAAGCGCCCAAAGTTTTCCATATATTTTATATTTATGGGAAAGAAATAACTTTTCGTAGATATGGTATAGAATTCTTAAAAATCAGTATTTTTCGATTGGAAAACTCTGGTTTTGTTGATTTAACCATTTTTTTCATAGTAACTATAATTTTTAGGTCCGCCAGAAACCTAAAACAATAATCGAAAAATATTGTTTTTTTCACATATAAAATACATGGAAAACTTTCAGCGCTTTGAGCGAACTCTGGAAATTCTTTGATTAAAAAGTAAAAAAAAATATGGGGTATAGCTACGGTGACCATAAATATTCATTCAAAATGAAGGACAATTTTTCAAAAATACGCCTACATATATTTACGTAGTATAATAATATCAAAAGAGTATTTATGATTCAAAATTCTTAATACATTTTAAGCTTTGAAAATGAATCACGTTTTCTTCATCGATATTAATCTTTTTTTACATGAATATTTATAAAAGTGTAGTAAAACATATTATAATAACAAAAGCTTTCACGAAAAATCTGTAAAGGATTATTTTATAGGGAAATTTTGAGTCGTTCAAAACGAAAACAATACCATTTTTTTTGTTTTTTGGTACTTTTCGCAGTTATTTATCAAAAATCGGCGTCATGAATCGACGTAAACGACGACTTACAAAGGTATTTATGTGCCCTTTACAAAAATATATAATTTGTGCAGATTGCGCTGCATGCATCTACATTTCTAATCCGAGTTTCATTATCTTTGGCTCAAAATTTACTGTAATGATATATCTTCTTTATCGAATTTTTAAACTAATGAAAAAAATTATCGAATAAAACTGCGTACCTGATTGAAAATCTCACTTTTTTCGACTTTGACGACAAAATGCAAATGGTCGCCTGTAGCACTAATAATTTTCATTGAAGTCGCCACAAGTTATATATTTTGGTAAGAGGCACATCAATACCCTTCGAGCTCTAAGTCGCTTACTTTGATTGGGAGATTTGTTGATGAGATATTGAAGAAAAGCTACGAAAAGTACCAAAAAACGCCTTTTTGAAAAAATCCATCCATTGTCCGATAATTTTAAAATAACGATTAAAATGCGGGACAAATGCAGGACACCTGGAAAAAATCAGTACATTTTCAGGGCTGAAAAACTACGCAGGACAGACCTTTGAAAAACAGTACGGTCCTGCAAAAAAGAGAACGGATGGTCACCGTAGGTATAGCATTAAAACTCTGACATTAATATATTTGAACCACCCTAATGTGCCTATACTTACATCTCGGGAAAATGAAAATGCAAATGCAAAGGGCAATTTTTAGCATGCGAACTCTTGTTATAGCAATTAAAATTCACGAATTATTTTCAAAAAGGAATATCGCATCTGCAACGGGATCAAAATCAAGGAATTGACAATTGGCTTGGACTGTAGTTAATCTGTATTTCATACCTGCTAGTAGGAAAAAATATAGTCAAATATTTTGGTTTTGAGCATAAAATGCCTTAAAAAAATCGCTTTCCACACAAACATCCAGGTCTTATAAAAACACATTTGTAGGTTCCATTAGTTCTTGCATACTCACTGATAAAATTTTCAATATTCGACTCATTTTCATAAAAGTTATAAAAACCGCATTACGGAAGAAGGAAAAGAAGCAGAAAAGCAAAAGAAAAGAAGCTGGCAGCTGAAACGCAAGATGCTCGGCAAACATTTAAAATATTACTTTGCGGCATTGGAAAGATTCTGTATGCGGTTTTCATTTCCAAACGGAAGTTCCTATAGATCAGAGTGGGCTTGAACAAGTCTGCGCATATGAATGTAAATACATAAATAGTAGATATGTGTGTGTATATTTGCACAAACACGTACAAATTGTATAAGATGTACTTAATTGTAGCTGAAACAACCACAACATGCGGCTTTAACTTCAAGCGAATAATAAAAGAATACGCGTACAATTTTAAAACCTTCCCACATGTCTCAAGCATTTTGTTTTTTGACTGTCTTACAGCAAATAAAAGCAACGATTCGTAAGCACTCGAAGAAAGTGAAAAATGGATGAGAATATACCTACATATATACGCAATTTTTACGTTATTTTTAGCACACGAGATATAGGGTAGTTCTTATTATTTTGCGTTTTTATGAATCGTTCCATTTCACCATCTAAAGTTCCATAAACTAAAATTGTAAAAACCTCAAAATTAATCATTAGCTGCTTTATTTGTTCAGCCCTTTTTAAGTTTGAAAACATATATCTTTGGTAGTAATAATATTATAATTTTTTAAATCAATAATGGCTTTTGCAAAAGTAGGTTGAATATATTTAAAAAATTTGCAGTCAGTCTGAAATTTGCAAACAAAATTTTCCCACTTCTCACTTTGGAGTTTTTTTTTTGCAATTTTAAAAGAAATTATAAAATTTTATCAACCATTTGGTTAACGGAATTACTTTCTAAAATCCGCAAAGTTAACCTTGGCTTATACTAAAATACCCGTACATACGAATAAAAATTTATATCAACATTATTTGGTATCCGAGATTTTAATATAAACAGGGTTTTTTCAGTAAATATACGTGATATCTGTTTCCGACAATACTTTCAGTTTTTAAAACAACGGAAATGGCCTATCCTAATGTGCCTATGTATGTATATGTATACCGCACAACAATAAGCATACGAAAATCCTCTACTGAAGTGCCGGAAATCTCGTCTCTTATTTAAAATTTGTTATGCTTTGATTTTGTTTGCTAACTTCCAGCTTCAAAGACAGTCAGCAAATGTGCCAAGGTGGGGATTAAATTAAATTTATTTAGTAAATACAGCATGAGTATTTATTACCCACTCTTACTAGTGTGTGAAAGTATGTATGTAGGAGCTTGTTGTATGTGTTGTAAATAAAAAAAAGTACCTAATGAGGAAAGTTGTGTAAACATACACTTACACAGAAAGAAATATTTGACACATTTTCTTTAAAAGTTAAACTTATGTTATGTTAAGTTAGTAGGCCTAAACGTAGAGAAAATAGCGTTGTAAGTTACCTTAAAACTAAATTTTTAAATGTTCCTTACTACTTTCTGATGGGGTATCTGAGACTTAACTTTCATTACTGGCTGCAATGTTCATTTTGAAATTCAATAGTTTATTATTCTCACAAGAGATATATCACACACCATCTTCAAAAGACTCACAACTTAAAATTTGGCATTTTTGTTGATAAGTGTAATTAAATGCGTTATTTTACATAATTCAAAAGCATTTTTCAATCCAATATTGTATAAATTTCCACTCCTCTCCAGCTTGATTTCTCTAACCGCTGACATTACCATACATAATACTATTCATACAAAAACTTCAGTGCACGTCCTCATAATACGTCTTGAGCTCTAGGAAGTTACTTTAAAAACATGCTGGTTTAATAAATATTACTTAAGCACCGCATAGATAATAAATTCCTAATTAAATTATCTTACTAATATTATAAATGTGAAAGTTTGTATGTTTGGATGTTTGGGAAATCATCACGCGGAAACGACTAAACGGATTTGCATGAAATTTTTAACGCAGACAGATTATGGGCCAGATTGGTTAATAGGCTATTTTTTTAAGAGTTGCCACCTGTTAAAAAAGTTGAATTTATTTAATACGCTTTAACGACTGTACGGATTTGCATGAAAATTTGCACACAAATAGCTTATTACCTACGTAGATTGGAAATTAGGCTACTTTTCTTAAGAGTTGCCACCTGTCAAAAAAGCTCAATTAAATTAAACGGAAACGACTGAACAGAATTGCATGAAATGTGGCACAGAGATAGCTATGGCCCCGCTCTGCGCGGGGCAGCCACTCTTACCTAACCTAACCTAACCTAGCTATGGCATAGGTTGGAAAATAGGCTACTTTTCTAAGAGCTGCCATCTGTTAGAAATTTTCAATTGAATTAATACGCGGAAATGAGTGAACTTATTTGCATGAAAGCTTTCGCACAGATAGGTTATGAGCTAGGTTGGAAAATGGGATACTTTTTTTAAGAGTTGCCACCTGGTAAAAAAGTTGAATTAAATTAATACGCGGAAACGTCTAAACGGATTAGCATGAAATTTTGCAAGCAGATAGCTTATGACCTACTGTGGAAAATAGGCTAATTTTTTGTAAGAGTTGCCACCTGTTAAAAAAATTTTAAATAAATTAATACGTGGAAACGACTGAACTGATTTGCATGAAAGTTCGCACACAGATAGCTTATGACCTAGACTGGAAAATAGGCTAATTTTTTAAGAATTGCCACCTGTTTGAAAATGAAATTTTGCTCAAAGATGGTTTATGACCTGGATTGAAAAATAGGCTACTTGCTTAACCGGCTTTCCGATCAGAACGAAATTTAGTACACTTACTACGGATTTTGGAAGGATGGTCTTAGACTGAGGCATTTGCTACAGTAATGAGAAGTGGTATTTTATCAAGGCCAGGTTACTAAATTTGAGTTGGAAATATTAGAACCCGCCGTGGAACCTCCAAGAAGGTTACTCGTTCACGCGTCGTATACCTAGAACCATTTTAAGGTAAACTCAGAGGGATTGATAACTTTCGTATGCCTAGCGCGCAGACGAGATTTTATAATTTCATAGTTTTAAACGGGCTAAATACCTTAACTCACTTAAAAAATAACGAGCTATAACGAAATGGGCACAGAAATATAATCTAGCATCATTAAATTATTTTTCATATTTGTATAAAAGCGCTGGGTGACACCTGCGGGTATAAGCTAGTAATTAAATAATTCAATTCTGGCTCACTGTGTAATAATAACCACCACGGCAGCGAAACTCACAAATTCCACAAATGAAAAAAAGGTTTCATATACTTCAAATCACTAAAGTCGCAATCATTTAAGCCAAGGCAAACACCATGAAATAAGTAAACTGACAACAACAAGATAACCTTTACATCCTCAATGACATAATTTGTTAAATTTTGTATCTCTCATTTAACTAAATATGCTGTAACGAATCGAGGAACTGTCAATGACGCCGCGATTTTTGATTTAGATTAAGTATTTCCACCGACTGTGCGCACGAGTACCTACTCATCCTCTTTGCGTGCAAACAACCAAAAAACCACAAAAAGTCCCACACAGCGCAGCACAACAAAGTCAATGACATCGAACAGACGAAAAAAACCCCAACTACACGCAAACAAACACACGTCATATCAGCATCATTCCCATCTCGAATGTCAGTCAGTGCTGTAAACCGCACAATAAACGACGCAGAAGGCGGGCATTAAAGTAGAAGAAATTCTCAAATTTAAATCCAATGTAACGTTCCGTAACATTGCAGCTGTTTTGTAAATTAAGCAAACATCGTGTGGGGGAGCGTTGTCTTTACAAGCATCCATGCCGATACGAGCAAAATTTCAAAATTGACGCAAAGTGCAAATCATAACATTTCAATTTTTGTTTGCTAACGTCACCCTGATTGCGTGATTTCTCAGACGGATTTTTGTCGATGAAAATGTCAAGCGCTCTACGCTGCGTCGTCGTTCTTCTGCTTCGATTTCATCTCACTCGCATTGCGAATTCAGTCAAGCACCTGCCAATAAGCGTAAATTGCCTATCGTTTATCTTATCGCTGGAGTCTGCATCACTCACACACACACACACCCAGTCAGCCATATGTATACCCAAACATAGGAAATTCCAATACAAGCACATTCAATCTCTTAACAGTTGAAAGATTTTCAAATGTCACTTTGGCTTTTTCAAGTCTTCTTTTATCTTTCTTACTTTTTGGCCCCAATTCACTTTTCGGCTAGTTTTGGTCCTCCTCCTTGCCTGTTTCCTGTGTCTGAGCGATCGCCTCAGTGTGACGTGACTTGTGGTTTGGTGTTACTGGCAGCAATTAATTGACATTTGACGTTGGCACCAATTGTGTTTGTCACCAATTGGAATCAATGCCAATGTTGTTGTATTCTTATACTTTGGTACATTGCCGAGCGATGCGGTGGCGTATGAGTAACTTTTGGTTTAGTATTCATGGAATCCTTAAGAGATTTAACTTTATTAAAGTCCTTTGCAGAGAAGGCATTTACGGAGTTGAAAGATTTGAGGGCGATAGTATAAACTTAGTTGTTTAGTAGCGGGATCGTGTTATAAAGAATATTCTGTAGATGAGCAAATCTCACGAGTTGTTACATTTTTCGACATAAATGTGATTTTGGTCGAATATGGTGGCATACTTATCTTAAAAGAACATTATCTTCAGTTTTGCATAACGAACAAGATTACATCTCGAAATTGTATTTAAATGAACACTTAAAAAAGATATACTAAAAAAGTCAAAATAACAAATTGTGCTCATTACCCGTAAATAGTTGTGTGTGTAGCGTATACGCCCCGTGGCACCATACATAGTCAGGTTACACCTTTAATCGCACGCCTTAACTTAAAATTAATATAATTTAAAAGTAAATAAATATTGGCGTGGAAGATTTTTAAACAGCATTCTTTATACACATACACATATAGTATATTGCTTTCTTCATGCATATAACAATTTTAGAATGAATTTCGAGTGTACCAATAAAAATTGTAAAAATGGAATTTTAGCTGCTCAAATCATTTTACTCAATCCAATTTTTGTTTTTAGTTTGGTGGCACACAAATTTTATTACACTAGATTCGCTCCTTTTTGCAAGAAGTACATTTTCTACGTTTAGTTTTAACATATATATTAAATTATTGAAATTAAAAAAAAAATAGTAAAATCTCAAAAATTGCAAAATAGCTGAGGCAGATATTCTGCATGCTGCCATTTTTTTTTAATTTTGTGGCACACTCTTAAAACTTCACAGATACGTTATGTTTGATGCCAGCATCCACTATCTTTAATATGAACATTATATTTGAAAACTTCCCAGTATTAATAAAAAACCATTATGATTCATTCGAGTGACAATGAAAAAATTTGTAATTTCGGTACTTTTTTGGCAAATACCAATTTATTTATTCCCAACTCTACGGAATCTTCAACTCAGATATTTCAGTTAGGCATTAAAACTATGTATATAAAATAAGCAGTAGTTTTTATACATGCTGCAAGCTTAACCCTTTGTCTACCGCGGAAAAAACTAGAATTACCTACAGTTCGGGTACCAAGACTGGTAGTGCCAGCAAGATTTACAATAGCAATACGAATTGTTTCAAAAAATTACTAATATCAAAAATACTAAATGAAAGTAAGCAAAGTAAAGGAGCTAGAGAGCTCAAAAGCATCAACTAATGTTATGGGAATAGAACAAAATCTCATTCGGGTCCATTAGACCCGGCAAGTAGTCAAAGGGTTAACAAAGTAGATTTTCCATAATGGAATAATGCATACTAGAATCGCTTCTTTTCTGATGCAAAGTTTGATTCATAAAAATCGCTTAGAGTGTCTGCTTTGGTAAAAACACACCAACTACATATGTGCTAGCATTCCCTGGAGTACTCTACCGACTAGTAGTTGAGAGTACTTACAGGACGTTGCCCGACATCACCTTTAAGCATTTGTTACGGAACCGTACAGCATACTGGAGTGCGCTATTGATCTTTGCCAGCTCTGCGTTCTGCGGATGACTGCAGGATATAGCCATCCAAGAGGTGAACAACAGTTAAGGATCCACTATGATCTTTGTAGAGGCAACACAGCTTAAATTTAAGTCAATAAAAAGGCAGCGTTTTTTTTAATGTGAGAGATTAAATTAAATATTTCAAGTTTAATATATTTAATATATACAAATACATGTACATACATATATACATATATGTAGAAGAATTTCTTTGTAAAGCTTAATAATTCGGTCCTATTGTTGACAAAGAAAACAATCAGAAAGGGAAAACTATTTCATTTATACAGCTACAAGCAGTCACACACTTCTCCTACTTATATTCTGATCCATGTGAGATACATCAAATGGGGTCGCTTGTGGAGGCCAAATCAACGTATGTGGCCATATACATACATACATACTTACGCTGTTAATAGCAAACAAGTGACAAGAAAGAGAAGAAAAAACATAAAGTAGAGGAATGTCGGCTTAAAAGAATTGAAACAAGAAAATAATCAGAGAAATTCGTGTTTTATTATTTTACGTTTGTTGGTCTTTTATTTCGTGTGTATGAGCGCACATATGTACATGCAAACTTCGGTGTGTGTAGCCGTGTGTGTTACGAAATTACGTTGCGTGCCTGGCATAGAAAAATTCTACGCACAATGAAAGGTATGCTGACTATGCGACAGTGAATAACTACTACATACATTCGTTTTTTATGTTGCCGCATTCAGTACTCAACGTACACGCTCACACACACTCGAAGTTACCCTGCAGGAAAGTATCTAACTATAAGTTAACTTGAGGTAGATTGCGAAAGAGCTAAATGCTACTATTACCTGTATATTTTCTTTGAGGAAAGCTAGCTAAATTTCTATGGCGATGTCCGCGAAATAGTCAAGGGTGTTTACCTCTGCATTAGATGTCAACTAACTTATAACTAACTAGATACTTGTTAACATAAAATATCAATAAGAAAAACAAAATGTTTAGATTTAATATTTTGCTTGTTTATTTATACAAAATTTTCCTCTAAATTTGAAAAAGTATTTGAGAAGCGCAGACAAAAAGTGTATTTAAAATAAAATTTGTATGAAGATATTTCAATAGAAACTTGTTTAAAGAAGACAATCTCCCGATTATGTCTGCATGACTCCTGAATTTTTTCTCAACTAGTTTAAGGTCAGCTTTTTGTAGTTAACTTAAAGTTATATATTTCATTGAAATCCCACAAAAAAAAGAGCTAAATAAAAGTGATTTATTTTATATCAATACATAATTTTTCTCTGCAGGGTATATGCGGGTGTGTGTGTGTGTGCTTTTGTGCAATGTAGCTATGTGACAGCCATTGTCTCAGTAGCTGTCATGAGCCTCTGCTGGTTGCTATATTCGCTGCCACAATCAAGTTAAACCAACCAACCAAGCAGAGACAACCAACAGGACGACTGACAGCAACAAGGACATTTCATTACATTGTGTTTTAATGTGACAAAAAAAAAACAAGAACATGTATCCATACGTACATGCATACCTACATACATATGTATGTACATGTATGCATGCGCTCTTCTCACCGTTGTCGGTAGCGTATTATTCATATTTTGTCTCGGCATCCGCCTGCGCCGACAAGCCTTTCAAGCGCTTCTTCATTGTACGGCGCGCTCTATTTCACAGAGTTAAATGTGGGTATGTGTGTACATACATACATATATATGTACATATGTATGCGCATATACTACTACTAAATCTATTGGACAACAGCAGCGCCAGCATAATAATAGAAAGAAATACCAAAAAAGACTGTTATTGTACCTATACACACACACACACACATACACATGCACGCACACTTTAACCTCAGCAGCCAAAGCAACAGTAGTACTAGAAGAAAACCCTTTTCAACATCCACAGTACCTACTATGCCGGCTCTTGTTGCCTATTTTCAGGCGCATTGCTAGAATGTTGATTTTTCGCCCTTCCCCTTTTACTCTTCTCTGCCAACATAGTTTATTTAAAAAAATTTCAACAAACTTTTCACTGTGTTTGTGTGTGTGTGTGTGTGTGTGCGTGCAGTCACTTTAGCTAAATTTATGTTTGTAATCTTAAAACCCTACTTAGCCTCTGTTTGTCAACTAAAGATCTCTACGCGGTGGTGTCGCCTGCCCGCAGAGACTCCTCATTTGTGCCACCCATGATTGTCATTGGCCTGATAGTACGTCCGGGAGTTGTTGTTGGTAGTCTAGGCAGCAATGTAAAACAGGTGGAAATCGCAAGCGGAGCGCAAACAGTTGGCAAAGGTATAGCACAAAGCAAGGGGATAATTGTGTAGGCTTTCCACAGTCGTGCGGTTAAACGCATATACAAATACCTACATATGTATATATACTTAAATACAAAGGTAGTATGTACATGCAAATATTTTTCCAAAAAAAAAACTGTCTGCCTAGCAGTAAAAAGCTAAGAAGGTTGCGAAAAAAAGGTCACCCAAAGAATAAAATGTCTAAGCGGAAACGGAAGCGACAAAGGAAAACCACAATTGTGCATTTAGTAAACTCGCACACAAACACACGCGAGCCTATGTATTGTGTGTATGTACTATACATAGGTACTATATTTGCACGTGAACTCATGAAAACTTCAAGAAAAGGCTATACGCAACCTAAGCAAACACATTCAAATTGCTGACAAAGAAAAAACTTGTTTTGTGCGAAAAATAAGTAAGCGTTTTGTGGGAGTGAGTTAAACATGTGTGTGTAGTTGCTTAAGTAAATATATTTAAAGAAGTATGCGGTTGAGAAAAATTCTTTTGCCTGAGTAGGAATATATTTTTGTTACACTGAACAACAAAGTTTGAATGTTTTTATTTCGATTACCGCAAAGCTTTGTACTACTACAAAGTTAAAAACTTCGATTCGAGATACAAACTTGATCATATAAGATAATTATTTAGAATTTTCGCTGCTTTAATTTACACCTGCAAGGCGGAGTAGATTTTTTTTTTAAGTTAGGAGGTTCAGCGAATGACAACAAAATCTTGGATGGTAAAAACTGGTGCGTCGAATGTTTGGCTACGAGAAATTGAAATTTGATATACTTTTGAAATTTACAAAAGAAGAACTGAAAAATCGGCATATCTTAAAAGACGGATAGGGGTTATTTTAACCAAATCTTTCAAAATTAATTTTATTAACAAAAAAATTCTAAGTAATT
Organism: Rhagoletis pomonella; assembly: GCF_013731165.1. Taxonomy (NCBI): domain Eukaryota; kingdom Metazoa; phylum Arthropoda; class Insecta; order Diptera; family Tephritidae; genus Rhagoletis; species Rhagoletis pomonella. The sequence goes on along the minus strand of NW_023458566.1, from coordinate 5,386,779 downwards.
TAAAATTAAAAACTTTTTATTGGTTGAAAGAAAATTTTTAATTTCATTTTAGTATTCCTATTTTAGTAAAAAAAAAAAAATCTCGGATATCGGCTAGCCTGGAAAATTAACATACCTTGTAAGACGGACCCCACTACTTTGAAATTAATTTTGGTAACAAAAGATTTATAATTTTAAATTAAAAATATTTACTAATTTTAAAAATAACATAAAATTTAAAATTTTATTTACATTTTCCTATTATATTAACAAAAAAAAAAAAAACCTAACCGTATTTTTAGGTAATTGTGCTAATTATTTAACCCTTATTCAAAGACGACCGGTTTCAATTTTGCGAATTACACGAATCCCCGCTACTTATGCGCTCATACGTCAGTGTTCCTTTTCGGCGGTTTGTATAGCTTTGCTGGCCGAAGTTTCCACTGCGTTTTGTTACAGCTCACTGATTTATCGCGAATTAAAAATCGAAACCCCCTAAAATTTACCGGAGTTCTGTGTTTATCTAAGACTTAATTTATGATATGATCAAACTGGATAAAAAATGATCTTGATATTTTTTTTTTTTGTTTTTTTTTTACGGATATGGAAATTGATAGCGATAGTTATGCTGGACTTTCCAAAAGGATTGAAATTAATGACATTACTTTTGAAGGAACTATTGAAAGAGAGGATTTACAATCAGTGTTAACTTGATTTTTTCAATCCCATACTCCTTGCAGATTTTTCCTTAAATGTTTATTTTTCAATTAAAATGCAAGATTTTGTATCCTTAATTTATATATTTTAAGTTTTTTTGGTAAAAATAAATAATTATTGTTTTTAAATATCGTTTTTAAACGTTTTTCCACAAACTAAAAGAAACGCATTAAAAACTATCATTGAATAATTTCTTCGCGTAAAAGTGGTATTTGTTTTGTAAAAAAGAATCATTTTAATGCTTTTAATAAATCCAAAAACCCTAAACAAATATATAATCCAATTAATTTATAAATTAACTAGAAAACTGTACATATATTTTTAAAATTCTATATAACGCACAACAATACATTTTTTTAATATATTTAGTATAACCGGAAAAGTACCGGTGGTCTGGTAGTTATAACGTTTTTATAATCGCACATCTGTTGTTAAGGGTTAAGTTTTAAACACAGCAATACAATATAAATGTTTATAAAATAAATGTTACGCATTCTTAATTAAAGTGTTAAAGCAATTGTCCACCTATCCAAAAGAATTTTTCAAAGTTTCATTAGGGGCTTGCCCTATTGCAAATTCTTTCTATTGACGTCAAAAATTTTTTCCAAACTTCAACAAAATTAAGATCTATAAGTCTTATTTGTAGAATAATCCAAAGATTTGCAAAGACAGGTGGTCGATTTTTTCTAGTTGCGCATAAATAGTATTTTAGTTGGTTATGTTTAAGTTTCCAACAATAAGTAAAAGTAACCAATATTGTTTTATTTTGAATCAAAAAATTTACATATTCAAGTTTAGAAACATATCTCGATCGCAGCCATTAATTTTTCTTTCTTTATTCTGCAAATAATAAATAATAATTAATATATGCGTTTTATTATTTTCGCCCAAAAATAATGATTATTTTACCATTTTAATTTTTTCGCAAAAAAAAATATTAATTCTTATTGAATTTTATTTTTTCTCTTTCAGGTCAAAGTTTCAATTGGTTGCCGGTCGGGATGGCCTTTTAAGTCTTGTAAATAATTTATTATTTTTACCTGGACAAATAGAACTCAGCAATACTTTTATATCTCTGAGAGAAAAAATAAAAATCATGACGTAATCATTACACTGTAGGGACTCTAAAAGGACGCAAAAAACGCCGCGACGCGTACAATTAATTTTGGGTTATAGATTGCGGATCTGTGCATAATTTTTCTAGGTTAGGCAATTTTTCCAAGATATTTGCACTTCAACTTTGCATTGTGTATGAAAAAAATCAAACTTTAACATGGAAAATGTTACTCAAACGCCATGTACGTATAAGTACGACTACAGCCATGTATGAGTGACATTATTTCCTACCCCTATGACGGCGCATTTTCATTTGACCAATCACAACTTGTTTATTTATCCATCGATTTTTATCGATAGTAACTTTTTTACAAATGAAAAAAATTTTATATTGGAATTTTCGTCCTGTGACCTGATCTACTAAAGCGGTATATAGATCCGTAATCTACGACCCAATCATAAGTTCACGCGTTTCGGCGTTTTTTTTTTTTTGTGTCATTTCAAAATTTGAGATTTTCACTATGGTGTTATTTGTAATGAAAAAAAGAAAAATAAAATTATAATAATTTAAGTTGAGCAAAAAAAATAAAAGTCATGCTGATTTAAAAGTATTTTACTCATAATGATTACCGACCCAGATTTTTAATTTTTTAAGTACGTAAAAGATTTTTTAATAATTTGGTCTCTAAATCGTCAAATTTCGTGATTTTTGTTCAGAAAAATTCTAAATTGTGAAAATATATGTTTCAAGTGACCTCTCTTCATTTAAAGACGCGATTCAAAACTAACGTTGAAGCGTTCGCTCAACTCAGGCGCACGAACTATGAGTATTGAACCTGGCAAAGGCTGCAGAAATGCTTTTAGAAGGAAACCAAATTATCATAAAGGAAAGTAGCACCAATTTTTATTTGTTTTTTTGTTCATTTAATTTTTTTCATTTAGAGCTTTCCAAGACATTTTTTTCAACTTGAAATGGTCTTGACCCCACGCGCTCAGTTAAAGGTTGAAATTATCAAGAAAATGTATGCATTTTTTTATTTATGCTGAGGCATCTATAAACAAAGCATCTGGTGGTTGTTGTGGTGATTTTACAGCTGTAACTGCCACTCAGCTTTCTTCGTAATTTGATTTGAAAGCTTAAAATTTGGCAGGCTACTGTTCCTTTGAATATCATTCTTTAAATTATATATATTTACACAAATCTTGAAGCAATTCGGCCGAATTTTAATTTGTGCCCCACGTTTCTTCTTATCATTATTTTGTAAAACAGTGTTATCTAGGCTACGAAGAATCCTTTGAAGATAGACCGAGTGCATGTGTTGCTCTTTAAACACACACACACACAAACTTCCCAACCTCCTCCATACGCGCAACATCGCCAGTTGAAATAGTTGTCTTTTTATGGTTCCCATGATTGCGTATTTACTTAGCCACACATTTCGCCCACCGGCAACTGCGGGACCAGCATGCAAACAAAGGCACCACCCAAATTGTTTTTGGTAGTCAGCAGGTGAATTCAGACTATTCAATTTTCATTATTTAATAATAGGAATTGATAAAGAGGACATTTTGTTTGTTGTGCGACGTGACGTTGTTGCATATCTTTTGTGTATTCAAGTTTAGCTGTATAAGCGTGCAGCCATACTATATATACATAAATGTACATACGTACATACATATGTTTGTATTTACCATAGGTATTGTATGCCGTTTGGGTTTTAATATGCAAGACTGGCGTAGAACTTCACAAAATTACACGCAAATACGCTGAGTTGACCTTCCGCCTACCAACTAACACCGGAATATCCATCTTATTGCTTACTTCCTTAAACAAATTGTATGTTTGTCTTACATTAAATGATTACTGCTGGTGTTGTTATTGTTGTTATTGTACGCTTTGTTGTTATTGCTTATTGTTTTGTCGTTTTGTGGTTGTTGCTTTAATACCGCTTTTGCGTCGCTTACTTTGTACAAAGGAAGTTTAGTTTAATTTCTGGTGAAGACGAAGCCATAATTAGATTTTGAGTTATCTTCTTCGTCTTCTTCTTTCCATACAATGTGAAAATACATAGTATGTGGCGATTTTCGGAGAAGTGACATATTGTGAACATCTCTGAGCAGATGCCACTGGTTAAAGTTCTTTGGTATCTAAGGACACCAACTATGTTAAATTGACACTGAGAATTTTTCGCGTTCAACCCAGCGACAAACGCTATATGGGCAGATTATCAATCCTAACAGTAGAAAAAGTATGCACCGCATTGAAATAATAAAATTTTGGGTTTTCAATACCTTACAGGACTTACATATCTATAGGTAAATGATGCTGTACGAGAACGATAATGCTCACACTCCAAGAATTCTAAACTATACAGGACTTTTAAGCGAAAATTCTTAGCGATTTTAGCGGGGTGAATGGTCACTCGTCTGCTTCCTCAGTCTGCAGAATACCACTGCGTCCCTTAACGCATTCCGAGTTAGTTATGACCGACCCAAGCATCTTGGTGACACCTTGACTGTCAACAAAGAAAACTTATCAGCATGCCGCAGAAAACTGAAAGTCTATAGGCCTTTCTAAATACTATTTCTGAGAGAAGATGCCAAATTTAGTTCCAGTACCTATTTTAGAGCCACCTTTATGAATCGGGATCACGTCATCATCTAGTGACATTGCGATCAAAGTCAACAACAACTTCGGCATTCATAGGAAGAAATTTTGCATCACTTAAAAATCGTTTGAAGTGTACTATATTTTTCCAATTTTTTTGAAAAAGTACTATAAATATCTTAGAAAATGTTGGCAACCCTACTCACAGGTAAACAAAACTTATGTGGCCAAAATGGAACGAGAAACGGTCAAAAGGTGGGAGGTTCCCCACGAAGACTTCTGGAACAACTTCAGTAATGACAAAGAGCCAGACATCTTTCGTTACCTGTTACACGAGTGACCCTTCAAGGACTTAACTGACAAAGCTAAAGTAGGTACACATACATAACTCAACTATTTGTATTCGCAGATTCCACATAATGGTTTGAGTAGATAGGCATCACGACCACCTAGTGATGTCACAATAGGCCCAAAAAAATACTGTGTGTGGATACTGGCAGACATTTCAACCTAACATAAAGCAAGGTAAAGGTCGAAGGAGCAGTTGAAAAGTGTAGAGCCTTACTGTAGAAAACGCATTGCCCTCCAGGGACGGTACCAATTGGAAGAATGAGGAAAGAGTTAAAATGAGTAAACACTTTTGTATTTGATAGTTAAATTACTCAGGTTCCGTATAAACAGTGTCACCACAATTTAACTCTTCAATATCTATTTCATATTTTTTTTAAATCTATGGCCCTTCGTGGTGAAACATCTGCGCGGAATTTTTGAAAATGGAATTTAGTAAAAAAGTACTTGCGAAGTGCTATTGCACCAGAAAGCCTAAAAAATTTGTAAGTTATTGTTGTCTATTGAAAATCGTGTAGCGAATAAAGCAGATTTTTGTTAAGAGATTGAAATAGGGACCGTAACAGTTACAACTTTTATTTAAAAAAATCGCTCCTTAACAATTATTTTTTGACATTTATTTAATTACTTTTTAAATAATCGTTATTTCTGACTTTTATTTTATAAATCCAAAATAACAATTATTTTTGAATTTTATCTAAATAGTTGCAAATAACAGTTATTTTTGTATTTTAAACTATGTGTCTCAGATAACAGTTATCGAAAACTTTTATTTATAAAAGTCATAAACAAAAATCAGTCACTGACCTTTATTTTTAAAATCATACTTACAAAAGCCATTTCTATAAGTCGTAGTAAACTTTTGTTTCCCAACGCCTTCTTAACTGCAAAAACTGTCAATGACTTTTATACGAATGATTTATGAAATAAAAGTCGGTGATTGATTTATATTGATGACTTTTAAAAGTAAACGTCACTGACTGATTTTATAAATACAAGTTTTCAATAACTGTTATCTAATATATATAATATAAAAATAAAAATTAATTGTTATTTTTTTTAATTTTGCATAAACTAGCAAATAAAAATAGATTTTCTAATAGTTTGCCTTAGCACGATTACAGAATCTCAATGAATGTTTAAAGAGCTTTGAAGCAAATTGAGCTGTTGAATTTTAAATCGATTTAAAGGTGTCTTTCTTGATCATAGTCGCATCTATTAAAATGAATAAATCATGCTATGAAGTAATTGTACGTAACTTTGATTCAAAATAAATTAAGACTTTTATTAATACATTTATTGGGTATTGATTTTGCTTTAGTTTTTCTCGAATTTAAAACGGCATAAGGGATGCTTGGCTAAAAAAGTTTTAATCACAAAAAGCTATACCATGGCCTTTTCTGAATAAAGTATCTCAGCTACTCAAAATTCAAATGAATTTACTTATAAAATTCACATTTCTTTCAGCAAATAACTTTAATGCGTCTATACATATTAGTTTCAAAGCATTGAAACTCTGCAAATGTGGCGAACTTATATACATACATTAAAGCTCTTAAAATTTAACAAGTAGGTATACCACATACATATGTATGTACATATCTCTCATGTTGCAAAATGTGCAAAAATTTTGAAATTTTTATTTTTGCTATACATACATAAATGCTATAGGAACTAAAACCTAGTTTTTAATATTTTTATTGAGCTTTGTACCACGATTGTTTATTAGGAAAATTTGAAAAAGCAACAATGTCTAAGCGGTAGAAGTTATAGCACTATTTCGGAGATCACCACATCTCCTCATCAGACTTCTTTTTCTAGACTTCAGCTGCTGAAGTCTAGAAAAAGAAGTCTGATGAGGAGATGTGGTGATCTCCGAATAGTGCTATAACTTCTACCGCTTAGACTCTGTTGCTTTTTCAAATTTTCCTAATAAACAATCGTGGTACAAAGCTCAATAAAAATATTAAAAATAAAATGTTAACAAGCCACAGTAACATTGATAAAACCTAGTTATTTGAATAAAGTATCATATGCCTTAAATTCTATGTATTTATGTAGATATAAATATAGTAGAATGTATTTAAGTATTTCTGTATGTACATAAGGGTATAATAAACCAATGGTTATATATGCCCCAAATTTTAAAGTTGAAATATATTTAGTCACCGAGCAGAAAGAAAAATTCACTAGTATCCTAAAACATAGGAATATAGTATAGGGTGATTCAATAAGACCGCAGATGTTCGAAAAGGGCCATTGCTTCATGTGCTGTGTGGCAATTTGGCACCGTCATGGCAGCCTATCGTTCGATCAAATCAAGAACCAGAGCCAATATTTTTAAACAAGAACCATGTATGTAGGGATGAAACGATACCAGTAAATACAAGTACATACTCGATATTGTCCGTTCGATACCAAGTAGTTTTGGTATCGATACTTTTGAGCCAAGTACTGAGTAAATATCGAAAAAAAATACTCGCATCGACAGCTGATACCAAACCAAATTTTCTTTCGGAATTTTTTCTCCACTAATATGAAGCGCCCAATGCTTTATGGCTGTTTAAACGAGAGCGACCTTCAAATATTGAAGATGTTAATTTTTTTTCCTGATATTTTTTAACAGATATTGTTGCTGTTTTTGCATCAGAAAATCCATTGTCTATATACCCTTGAGCTTAGCTAATTAAGTTAAGTGACATTTTAACCAGTTTTGGTTTTTTCTTTTGTTTATTAGATGTTCATAGTTTTTTATAAAAGTCTAGCACAATACATAACCAGAACCACATAAATCCACATTTCAAACTTCGTACAAAAATTATAAATTTCAGCAAATTTTAACAGTTACACCCAAAAATTTTAAACTTTTTGTTCATAATTTTTAGAAAAATTCTAGGTATGTAGTTTTATAGCGTATTAAATTTAAGTAAGAAAAAGTGAAAATTTCAAGGCGGTAGATCGCGTTGATTTTTAGTAACTTTTTTTTTTAATTTTTGGCTGACGGTGTCTGACTTTTTCTTCTATATAAAAGGCCCTATACTAAGATAAAACGTGAGTGAATTGAACCCCTACTTGGCTTCTTATATTTTTTAATAACTAATATTTGATATGGACCACACTAAAAGCTCTTTTTCATTTAAAAATTCGTACGTGTCCCACCCGTGATAGAGGAATTTCTGATTTTTTTATAATAAAGCCACCGTTTTTGTTGTAGTTTTTGCTTTGTTTGTATTCGTGGTTCTTTGTTTTATTATAAGTATCAAGTTCACACAGAAAAATGAAATAAATTCGCAAAGTTTTCGTAAAATATATCTACTCCCAAAAGCAGGTTCTTTTTTTGTCCCACCCGCGACAGAAGAAATAACTCCGATTTTTTCCTTATAAAAGTAAGCTGGCATTTGTTTCTTATTTTGTAATAACTCTTATAATAGTCAATTAGGTGTAGCTTTATCAAAATGTAGAATTGTTCAGTAGTTTATACTTAAATTTAAACAAGAAAGAACAATTTTTTCTGTTAAAATGTCCGACCCGTGACGATGTAATCGCCCATATATAAAAAAAAGTTGAAGGTCCTAAAATAGGTGGGTACGCCCTTTGGCCAGTGGTAACCATCTGTTGCCACCGGAAGCATTGTCCGGAGTATGCATCAGACTAGCCCGAGCATCTTTGGACTGCCTTCAAATTATAAATAACTTAAGAAAGTTTTATTACATGGCAGTTGAGAAGTGTATGTGAAAAAATTTCACAAATTTAATGAAGGAAATTTTTGTACATGTAGTAGTCGTGCCTAAACACATACATATACCTACGAAATCCACACTTTCGTTCGCCATTTCCCTCCATCCCTATTAAAAGAGAGAACTTAATTCACTCTAAGTTAGTCACTTAAAGCAATAAAATTAAAAAGAAAACTATTACGTACTAACTCCCTAGAAACCACTGCTCGAATTTCAGATTAAATTTCTATCTTCTGCGAAGCAATACCAAATCAAATCTTCACAATTAAGCACATTAAATCGTTTTCAACCAATTTCTCTTGTCAACGAGATCGTCAGTCAATGGCAATTACGATTATTGAATTGCGTTCAAGTGCAACCAGGTGAAAGATTATTTTATCACTGCACCATAGCGAGTAACTTCGAAGTAGTTTTGTCATTTAAACCTTAATTATGAACAAAAGCATTATACACCCAGAGGAGCAACGCCACTTCCGATTCATTCCCTCCGCCTATTACCAACTTCTCCAATTGCTAAGCGGCCACGTCATGCGGTGGTCCATAACATCTGCTAAATTGTATGTATTTCTTATTTTTTAATTCTTTTTTTTTCGCTTTCCTCACACCAACAGTTTGCTTGCCAGCCAAATACTTCGTCTGCGAGTTCCGCATGCCAATAAATTAATATAAAAATTCCTCACGCTCAGCCAATAAAATAGCATTTAAGTGCTTTGAACGCCTGTCCGTCTATGTAGTGAATGAATGTACGGAGCGGAGTGTACGTTGAGCGTGCCGAGGTTTTTCCAGCAGAGATGCCAGTCAGGAGGAAGGAAGGTATTGTAGCTCATATTTCTATCTACTACAGCTGGCCGTGTCTATGGTTCTGTATGTTCTTCGGTGTGTTGCAAGCTTAAATATGTATGTATGTATGTATTTGCAGCCACTTGCACACCCAGCAGCCGCATCTTTTGCTTCTCTTCTTGGTTCAACTATTTCATCCCTCATTGCGTTTGCCATTTCATCATGCTGCTTTTATACTACATACATACATACATACATACATACATACATCCCTGGGGTGGGGCAGAGATGCAATTTTCAATCGTTGTGCGATTTGTTGTTGTGATAGCTTCTTATGATTTTACCCACTTTTGCAGCAGTTATCCTTGCGGAATTCATTTTCCACTACCTCGGATATGTTGCAGAGTGAAGACAATTTTTTTTTCTCTTTCTGAATGTACATACACATACATACATATGTATGTCGGTATGTATTTAAGCGAGCATAGCTTTATCAACTTCACTACAACGTTATCATTAAAATTCTATTAAATACATTCACTTGCCGCCGGGTGAAGAGTTGGCAGTAAGGAGTAGTATATGGGGCGTTCCATGCCAAAATGAACGGGGTTCACGCTACATGTGTTTGAGTTGTTTCAAATTTTTAGGGTTGATGGATAAACGCAAATAATAAATTAATATGAATATGAGCTTGATTAATACATTTTTAAAAACTTTACAGCACAAAAATAGAAACAAATCGATATTATAGTTGTCCAAATATCTCGAGAACAGGGCGAGGAAAAAATTAAAAAAAAAAATCACACATGCACAAATCCAAATTCTCTTTGAAAAGAAATATTTCTAAAATTTTTTTTTCTTGAAAAATTGTTCACTAAAAATTTTTTGATAAAAAAATTTCGTATTTGAAAATATGCCATCTCAGAAAAAAAAATAAAAAAACAAACACAATGGTAGCTCTGAGTATTGTGCAATATTATTTTCAAAAACAAATTTTTTTTTTAATTTGTATGTGAAAAATTTTTCAAGAAAAAAAAAATATCTCGTTTCATAGAGAATTTTGATGTGTGTATGTATGATTTTTTTAAAATTTTTTCCTCGCCCCGTTCTCGAGATATTTTGAAAAATATTAAATCGATTTGTTTTTGTTTTAGTGCTGTAAGGTTTTGAAAAATGTATAAATCAAGCTCAAATTTCATATTTCTTTATTATTTTTGTTTGTCCAACAACCCTCAAAATTTTAAACTAATCAAACACATGAAGTGTGAACCGCGTTCATTTTGTTATGGAACGCCCCATATACAAATGGACTTTGAAAAAGTATAGGAACGAAGTTTAACAAATTTTTCTAGCGTACTTCATCATTACCTATTCATCTGCGTCATAGCACTCCATTTTAAATGTCCGTTGCAAGTTCGGCATTTTTATACCTTTCATTCTTGGTATTTTCTCTTCCAAAATTTTCACCAGCTGCCGCACTCCATTTGTACATACAATACTACCTTTCGCCTCAATAGCAGATCAACGAAAATTGCCTACAATGCTACTGACAAACCCACTCATTCTACTTCCTGCAGCGTTACATGAATTTCATTTAAAATCGTAGAGTGGTCCACGACTGTCCATTGCCATGTCATAGTATCTGTCCAATCTGCTTGACATAGTCTGGCTGGCGCATTCGTCTGCTTGTCGCTGTCGTCAATACAATGCCACTTCATGGCCGCATGGTGTACGCGTGGACGTCTGTAACAATATTGTGGCACTTAAGTGCTGCCAACTTAAACTTCACTAATTGCCATTGATGGTAAAATCGATGGAAAACGGATTTTCCAATTTACAAACGTGTTGGGATGGACTTTTTGTCTCCTCTACGTTTTTGTGGCTACATGCGCATTTGTACGGGCAGTGTTGTCCTGTGAGCTAGTGTCCAAGTCAATTGCTTGGTGGATCGACATCGGGGAAGAATTTACATGTGCCGATATGGTCAGTTAGTAGTTGGTAGAGTAAAAAAAACTCTTTAAGAGAACGATACACCACAATGTCTGACTCAATATTTTCGGTGCAAAAGCATTAAATTAACCACTTTATATGAGAATAAAGAGAGTTCTCAAGGGTTAGTTCTATCTATGCCCGCTTTTATGTGTTAGGACGCTGTATGATTGTCTATTGCAACTCAACGATGGCTGAGTAAAAGAAGCTGCACCTATAGGGGCTTCGAAAATCCTACATTGAGCTTAACTCAACGTGAACACAAACAAAAAAGAGCTGCAGCGGGATCGTTAAATATCTCTACATGAATAATGCTTTTGCCGCCTGCTTAGGTTTAGCGAGAGGTCTTTAGAGCAGATTCCGCTTCCAACTTTATTGTCGAGCTTCGATCTGTGCGTAAAGATAGCGGTAGACCCTTGATCTAAATCCGAGCGGTTTACCCAGTCGCTTCAGACCGTAATTCTGTTAGAAAACATATTTTCAAAGAAAAACCTTGTACTGATGTAACCCTTAGCTTAGCATTCACTCTTGTAGCCTTGGAGCTGGCCTGATATCTACCGAGCAGGTCGGTAGGGAGAACACTCATAAGAATACAGTCTCCAGATTCCTACAGAGAGTAGAGGACACAGCGCTCGTGATTAAGATTGTTGCCGCTCTTTATACCCGATCCAATATGCCTGTGCAAGTGGACTTTTCTAGAGCCGGTCACCATTCCATGGAAAAGAATGAGTCGCACAACCTCTATGTACATCCAGTGAGGGCAGTAGAGGGCGGTAATTGCTTTCCTGGATCGTTCTGTAAGGTTCCGCTTCCGGTCTAACTTCCTGTCGAGAATTAAACAGAGATATTTAGTCTCGTGTATTTAATTCCCACACCATTTTGAGGAGGGGGGCTGAAAAAATGGTATCTTCTATTTACTTATGAATAATATCAGTTCGGTCTTGGTGGAATTTATCACTCTCCCTCCACCAGCTGTTCACGAGACAAAGAGCGCTCTGTTTGCTTAGCGTTTGGAGATGCTTGCCCGTTGTGGGTGCAATGTCTTCGGCATACGCTTTAACGTGACAGCCGGTACTCTGCAGTCTCAGCAAAATTGAGGTTTCTGTAAGGTTTCAGAGTAGGGAGGAGAGAATTCCTCCTTGAGGAGTACCTCTCGTTGTATGCCTAATTATGAAAGTGAAATTAAGAATTTTTGTCAAAAAAAAATTACAAAATGTTAGAGTTTATAGACCAAAAAATTTGAAAAAAGAATATGAAAACAACAAAAACTGCATATTGACAGCTTTTTAAATATGCTCATTTTCATCATTGAGATGAAAATTTTGATTTCAGTAAAATTTTGGATTTCAAATTGGATCAAATTTGCAGTTAATAAAATATTTGTTTAGTTTGTAGCGGCAAAAATAATAACTATATATATATAGTTATTATTTCCAATTCACATTTTAATATTGATGCCACTTGTCAGTTTTAATTTGCATTAAAATATGCAGATTAAAAATAGTAAATTAATATTTTTTACGCTATATATTATTTGAGTTTTTAAGAGTCAATCTGAATTTTCAATTATTTACACATTATTTCATAGTAACAACTTGCCTAAAATTCTTAGAATTCGAGGTTTGAATCATCAAACGTATCTACTACGTATAAATATAAATGTTTCTAAAAAGGCATTTTATGCTATTCGAATTTTACCGGAACTTGTTATTTAGCAACCAATTAAATTTTTTTCGGTAATACGTACATATGTATGTATCTAACACGTGCATATGCATTGTACATACAAGTATATACATATACACTTTGTGCTATAATATGAATATAGCATAAATCCTGGTAAAAGTTGGTACTAATTAAAATAATTAAGTAGCAAAGTGAAACAAGAACGTACCTGGTCATGAGCACATAATATCGTTGTGTACGCACGAGTGAATTTATATCACTTAAATATGTACGCATGTATTTGTGTGCTTAATATGTTTTTGCTCAAACTTGGCCTATTTGTTAATTTGAAGGTATCACTTGCTTCCTACGTGTATGTAAATATGTACAGTGCCGAACAGAAGTATTGGCACAGTGAATATTTCGCAATATATGCAAAGTTTTTTATTCTAATTTATTTTCGATAATTTTTTATAAAAATATTGTTCATTCTACACCAGAAAACATAATAATAAAATCTCTAAACTTTGTGCAAAACTCTGGAAAATTCATGAAATTTGAACACTAATTTGCAACTATTCAGATTCAGATTTTTTAAGAAAATTCTAAGTATGCAGTTTTATAGCCCATTCAAATTTAGTATAACAAAGTGCAAGTTTGAAGTCGCTAGAAAATCGCGTTGATTTTTGGCAATTTTATTAATTTTATTTTTTTGTATGGAGAAAATGAGCAACACCATTCACTAAGAAAATTGTAGTCGAAACATTGTGCGGCGCCAAGAATTTACGTATGTTTACAAACAAAACATAAACAAAGTCAGCTGGTTTGCCCTCTTCTTCCTGTTTTAACGTTTTTTGGTTTTCCCCTCATTTTGGAGAGCATTTTCGCTTACGCTCTTGATGGCTAATTTTGTTATCGAACACAACTATTATTGCTAAATTACGAAATACAAAATCTTTAATTGGCTATACTGAAAAATATGAAATTTTGAGTTGTATCGTTATTGCAGAGGACCATCGAATTTCGTTGAAATTAAAAAAAAGATAGAAAAACGTGGGACCTAGGTCAAATTTTTGGCGCTGAACACATGACAGCTATTTACATATGTATGCATGTTCAACCGGCTGCCAAATACTCTGTATATTTCTGGTACTGAGCTTACAATTCGTGCTGGTCACGAGAACAGTACTTGCTTGCCTTGTCTAGCAATGCGCATATGGATGTCTCGCTTTCTCCAAACTATTCTGAAGTACACCCGTCAGCTGGTTGAGGCTGTATACTACCTTCTTTAAGACTTTTCCTAAAAACGTATTATAAATGCGGCTTTCTTTCCGATCTTTTTTTAGTATAACTCAGTTATGTGCCACATCTGACCATTTTAAATTTCCATCCAATGTCGAGCTTTATAGCCCCTGATTTAAGTCAATTAAAAATGTCTGAGGGCCAGTTTTTCAGTGTCAGTTTAAACTTAGATTACATTAACTTACCAAGGATATTGTTCCAACAAAGTACAGAGCATTATGGCGTTGTACCATAGATTCTAATATTGTCTCGTTCTTCATCTTTTGACCCAGCCCATAATAGGTCCTTGTGCGGGCTAAAAATTATGTATATACATATATACAATTTTCTCTTACTGAACTCAAAGACGTTTAACTTTATGACTTGTGAAATATCTGTAAGCAAGACTTCTTCGCCAGCCATCATCGTAATGAAATGCTTACACGCACATTACTTGTTGCATGTCTGACTGCCTATCAGTTGCTGTCATTAAGACTGTCAAGTTTGCTATACATATTCAATCACATATATATATGTAGCTAGTAGATAGGTAGATATGAATACTATGCTTCCATAAGAGCACATTTAATGCAATTTTTCAATTATACGCGAAATACCAAATACACCACATGTAAATTGCGGCAAGTGCAGGCAGGCTCTTGCCACAGCACACAGTCGTTCCAGTCGTTGACCAACTTGTCGACCAGTCAGCCGACACACCGAACAGAAGTGTTGAAAGCTCTACTCCATTGTACATACTTACAACATCAACTACTGGCAGTGATTCAATGATACAAAACCGGAAATCAGTTTAAACCACTTGTTGTATCGCTGAGTGGCATGTCGAGTGATGCATTTACCTACGAGTATATTGCATTACAAAATACATGCTTACGCATGTGGCATCAAAGCACATAAAGCTCCATGGTAAAACTCCAAGCTTTCAGTTCTGATGTGCCATATCCGTTACGCCCATAAACAAGCCCGACACCACTGTAAGCCTGAACTAGGTGAGGTTAGATAAAGCAACATACATACATACATAACTACGACGAGTACGAAATTGAATGGAAGTGCCATTTTTGCCGCTTGTACGCTTGCGGCTGCGCGTTCTAATGCATAAATTTTCACTTAAGAGTAGACGTTGTACTTGGAACTCTTACATACATACATACATATATGGCATAAGAGTGGCATGAGGGTGCTAGAGTGGATCATGCACTAACAATATAGTATGCAGTGGCTTGGCCGGCTTGCTTGCCCGGACAGTGGAATAGGTAACAACAGGCAGTACACAACACGCTGTAATTAACGAGAAATGCTAGAGGCACTTACAATAGATGGCAAGCAGGCTGGCAAGCAACCATTCTAGGTATAGTAGTTCACAGATGCATATGACCTGTCTATTCATTGTTTACATATTAATTTGTATATACATATGTATGCATAACCTTGTATGTACTTAATTGAATTAAATGCCAAGTAATTCAGCAATGCGTCACAGCTGTTATATTCCTTGAAATTCAGTTATATCTGCTACATACATACATACATACATACATACTTTGGTATTTGTTGGCATGCACTCAAATCAGTTTGACACTGCAGGAGCTAGTGATCTCATCCTGCGCCACAGGAGTTCACGCTGTTTCCACTAAACTCGAAATAACCGCTACCCACTTTAAATTTTTGATTTTACATGTCTCTTGTACTTTCTTTAGCTCAATCTTTCCCCCTAACACTAAAATAATTTATAAGCGCGTTGCTAGTGATTCAATTCTCTCATATCGTGCCACGAATGACAAACGATGGTATGCTAGTGCTTGTTGATTCACTTAACCGCAGGCGTTCTTTTGACCTTTTAAATTAATTGAATTATCACATGCGAATATCTCATTGCGAAACTTCGTTTACTTACATACATCTGTATGCTGTTCGCTTTTATGCACAATACATAGGTACTATGTGTGTATGTAAATGTGCAAAGCGCTTCATTTGAGTAAGTAAGAAATTGGAATAAAGATTGACGGAATGCTATATTATACACAAAGATATCCTGTATGGTTTTTAGACCTAATAATTTCGTGGAGAAAACCAGATTTCTTTGTTGGTCTGAATAAAGATAATTTCCCCTGATGCTGCTGAAATTTTCTAGCGAACGTCAGGTAAAAATTAGAAATAATAAATTTGCACCACCAAAATAATAGATCAGGCTATGTTATTCATGTAACGGCTAAAACTCGCGCTAGCTTGAATAAGATTTTCGCGCCTTGTACCCCAAATCCCAGCATTTTTGTTTCCTAGTCTTAAACTGAGCACAAACACTTGAGGACTGGTTTGTAAAAACTTTTTAACTGGGAACTCAAACAAATGCTGTGATGAATTGGAAACGCTACCGGAGCACACAAAGCGAGTATCTGAAGCTATTTCCTTTCTCGAAACAGCAGTAACATTGATAACTTCAGGTGAGTCTAACAGTAAGGTTCGTTAAAGTCTTTAAAAAGAACCAATCACGAAGATGGGTTCTCTCGAGAGGCCTGACGGTTCCTTCACGGAGACAAGGAGTGAGATTCTTTCAGTTCTTTTCGGCACAAATTTTCCTGGAAACAAGGTTATGGTTATATATAAAGCTAAGTGTACACGGTAGACAAATCTGGCTAGAGTTTTACCTAAAATAAAAATCTCCTCCCTCAAGTAAGTTTACACCGTAGAGCTACTCTAAGAGACTCTAGCTAGAGTCAAAATAAAGAAATTTCAACTTTTATCTATCACGTACTTTAAAAGCTATGTAGACGGTAGACAATTGTTACCGCTCGCCTAGATTTAAAGCTCAGTTAGTCTTGACTTAATTTTTGTAACTTAACTTAACTGAATATTTTAGCCATTTTGTTATATGAGAGACTGTGTTGGCGGTTAGTTAAAATTTAACTTTAACCGTAAGAAACTTAAGAACTTGTAGATTTTAGATTCTTAAGTCAGAGCTTTACGGAACTTAAGAGCAGTTAGAGAATCAGGCTTGCCAGATTTTCGTTTTTGTATTTCTCAAAAATAAATGAACGCAAATATACTTATTTGTTTGCATGCATTTTTTTGATGTGGTGCATTTAAGGCGGCAAACTGTCAAAGAGCTGAAAACGAAAACACAAAAACAAAATATTTGCTCTTCTAGCTTACGGTAAAATAAATTAAGTTAAGGCTAGACTAACTGAGCTTTTGGTCTTCTGCCTCGAATTGTTGTCAACGCGTGTTATATGTACATATGTATGTATATTAGGGCCCTGATGTAGAAAATAAATGTGGCTCTATCCTCGGACCGCTAAACCTTCGTCGATTTGACAGCATTCATCTATTCGCTGACGTTATAATAGAGACGAAAGCTACGTTTTCAAATTGTACTTATTTGCCGAAAAAAATTCTACGCAAAAGTAATTGAATACGCCCATAAATAAAATATGCATTTTTATGTGTATAAATTTTTGATAGCTGGTTGCACCATTTCTACTTTCGGACTCACATCAAACAATCTGTGCTATTATAAACTTCCTTGAAAGGAGCTTTTTTCGAGCAGATTAGCGTAAGGATGAGAAACCTTCTTTCTACAAAAAAGTTTGCCTTTTCATTGCCTTCTCCTTAAGATTTCTACGCAGAGGGCATTAAGCAGGCAACATTTTTCGATATAAAAGAAAACGTCATAAGAAAAGACTTGCATTGGGCATTCTTAAAGACGTTTGAAGGCGCTTTCGACATATGTGATTCGGCTCTAAGGTTGATTCTTGCATGGTTCAATGCTCATACAAATTTAGGAAGGAGAAGCTCTATCACACATCACACGCGAAGCTCATGGGGGCTGGAGGCGAGTTATTGGTGGTAGTATTGGTCGGTTGGTTAGTACAGTCGGCAGTCGGCAGTATATAACCCATCTGCGTCTGTATATGTACACACATGTACACATACATGTCCATACATACAACAAAAGCATTATCATACAAAATATGGAATCGCTTTACTTATGTATTAACAAGTTATTTTTAAGCATATAAAAATTTAGGAATATCGCTCATTTCTTCAAGATCCAATGAACAGATTCAAACCACCCTTGAGGTACCACCTTTCCGATAAAAAAAAGAATTGTCGAAATCGGTTCACGGGGTCCAACTCTATGGCGGTAACATACATAAAAAATAAATAAAAAAATATTCCGACAAATTGATAACCTCCTCTTTTTTTTAAGGTCCGTTAAAAAAAACAACAAACAACTTCTAGTCTTCAAAGTGTTGCGGACTCCAGCTGGACTAACGCAATTTGTCATATTTATTTTTAATTCTTATGTCAACAATTTTCTTTTAATTCTCATACTAAGCGTCATATATATAGGCTTTTTCGTAATTTTTTTTTCTCGCGCTTTTGTTTGCCAAGCAAATAAATTTTCCTTTCTTCTTTGTGAACGTGCGTTTCTTTATAAAACGATTTATTGTAATTATGCCGCAGCTAAGCTGGAAGCAAATTAGTATCAAAGTACGTACATACAAATCTTGTATAAGCCTGCATACGTACATACTAGGGATGTTAATTTTTTCGCTTTTTACGATCCCAGGATTTTAGGGATGTCGTTATCACAATCCCGGGATTTAGATTGTCATTACTTTTCAACAACTTAAATCGAAAAAAATTGCCTGAATATTGTTTGAGAAGCTCTCCTATCATAAAATAAATAATAAATAAATGGGTTTGAAAGCTACTTTTTTATTTAAAGTGACGATTTTATTATTTCTCTAAGAAGTCAGGATTTATTTTAAAGAACTTTGTAATTTCAAAGATATGACTAATTTCAAAAATTATTAAAAAAAATTCAATGCAATGTAGATAAAAATATGGCTACCAAATGAAAGAGGAATTTTTTTTGAAGTTAAAAAAATTGAAATATTTTGGATTCACAAGAACGAGTAGGTAATTTTTTAAGCTAATAAAGTTAGAAGGACGAAATTCGAGGATCTTATGGAATTTATATAAGTACTTAACCTATAATTTTTTCAAAAACAAATATTGCGAAATTTCTAGGATCAAATTTAAAGGGACATTTTCAATACTTACCAGTCCTTATGCACTAAAAAATTTATTCTGATTAAATTTTAAAGAATTTTTTCTTTCATTTGCTACCCGCACTTCTTCTCTAAGCACATTTCACTGAAGTTTTTAAACAATTTTTGAATTATTGACGTCAGAGTGAAAAACTTAAAATTAAATTTTACTGCATTTGGTCCATGGTTTCGCAAATATATTGATTTTTGTGTGTAAAATTTACTATCGCACGGTATTATATGTATAGTGGGCTAGAAATTTATAAAAAATATTAATTACTAAATAAAAAAAGAAATATAGCCTATACTGGTCAAGAAAATTTCTATTATTGCCATCGTGCAAATTACAAATCCCGAAAATGCTGGGCTTCTTGGCAAATAACCCCGAGATTACCATCCCTAGTAAATACGCACATTACTGGCGAATAGCAGCAAAAAAGCAGAGCAAGTAAATTTAGTATTCCTTCTATTTTAGCGTGGTGTGGTGGTTTGGTTTGGTTTGTGCTATAGGCATACTCCGAGAATAATGGTATCGAGTTAAGTTGCAATTAAGGCAAATTGCAGCCGACAGAGAACAGTGCCAGAATAGTAATGAATGCACAGCAGGCACATGTAATAGATAAGCAGATGTGGATTTATGGTTGTAAGAAGTGATAAAATGTATGCGTGTTTGTAGGCTTTCTTTTTCTCTTCAAAAAATTTAGGAAGAACTTCCTTGGCGCTTTTACTCGGCGTAAAAATGGCGCAAAAAATTATGTGCAACGCAATTAAATAATTAGAATCCCAAGAATACGAGTACGAAAATAAGTTCCATGGCTTTAAGTAGACGTTGCTCAAACCCACATTTTGGTAAACCATAATTCCGCATAAACTTGGAAGTATTTGTCATTTGCAAATACATGAGCTCATATTCGCATACATAGAAAGAATTTATGTAATACTGAACGTTTGTATGCGTAAACAGAGAAGTAAACAGTACAAAGTAAAAATGTACGTACGGCTATATTTATGTATGTAGTACTTACATATGTACCCAAAGCAAAAAAGGACACTGCATGAAAAACAGACTGGTCCACAAAACTAGACTAAATAAACTAGTTGAGCAAAGGTTGAATAGCTAACTAGTATAACGCTGATACTAAATAGTTAAATAATTTAAAATTTTCACCAATGAGGCAGCGTCGAGGCCAAACAAATCAATTAATCGCTATTCTCGCGCACAGCCGTTCGGGACTACGGTTTTTGGCACCAAACTGGTGGATTCGAGTGTTTTAAAAAATTTTCAAAATTTACCACATTAGAAGCTAATGAGTACGCACATTACTCAATTCTGTCTTTTGAATTTAGAAATGAATATGCTACGGGCTTTCCCTCGAGTAAATTGTAAAGAAAACATGAGCTTAATTTTACGAGTAAATTTTTCATCAAAGCGGTCAAATGAGAAAATCAAAGCCCAAAAGTGTTGTGTGGACTTACTTTAATAAAATTTTCAGCGACAGTAGCGGAATGCAAAATTGTGGCAAATGCTTAAAAGCTGCGGGCAATACAATTAATTTGGCGCGGTCATTTACAAAAATTACATCCTCTGACTGTGAATGCAGAGAGTAATGATATTAAGTGGTCTCAATTAAAGTCATACGAAAATGCTTTCAAATGTAGTGATGATAAGCCAGGAAGATGGGCATGATTCCGGCCATTTAAATACAAACTCGTGCAGAACTGCCAAATAGATTTTTGACTGTTTCGGTCACGCCCATACCAAGCGAATAAGTTTTTTCAAAGGCTGTGACAACAATTAAAAAATCTCGAGAGAAAGAAAAAAGTAAGTGCGCTCTGGCCACCCTGGAGAAGTAAAACTTACGTCACGTGTCTATTTTGTCTCATAACCAATATGCATACATATGTACATACATACATACATCTGCTTTTGCTTAAGGTAATATTTTTGTCTTTTTTCTATCTAGATTCCTAGCTCTACTCCTGTTCGTTCTAATTACATTTATGTTATTCTGCTTTCCTTTATATTAATTTTTATCTTTATAGTCTATCGATAACAAAACCGATAAACATATCGATAGCAGAATCGACGATAAATTCGATGAAAATTTCTACAGCAAAATCGATGACAAATTCAATGAAAATATTGGTAGCAAAATCGATTAGAAAATCAATAAAACTATCGATAAAAAATCGAAAACAATACGGATAACAAAGTCGATAAAAATATGGATAACAAAAACGATAAATAATTAACAATAAATAACAAAATCGATAAATAACCGATAACAAAATCGATAAAAAAATCGATAACAAAATCGATAAATAACTGATAACAAAATTCATAAATAATCGACAAAAAAGTCGATATAAAAACAGAAAACAAAACCGATAACAAAACTGATAACAAAATCGATAAATAAACGATAAAAACATCAATAACAAAAGCGATAAAAATATAATATAATAAAAATAGTTCGATAAAAAATGTTGATAACAAAATCTATTACAATATCGATAACAAAACCAATAACAATATCGATAGCAAAATTGTTAAAAATATCGATTCCAAAATCGACAACCAAATCGATAAAAATATCGATTATTATATCGATAAGTTCCGAAGATATCAAAAGTAAAATCGATAAAAATATCGATAACAAAACCGATAGAAATATCGATTATTATATCGATAGGTCTGAAAATATCTAAAATCCCATCTCTATCTTCATCTATGCTTCTATCGGTATCCTCATCTGCATCTTTTTCTTTATGTTTATATTTTCTTCATCTACATATTCCCCTTCACCTTTGCCCTTGTATAAGTAAAGTGCTTAGATTTACCTTGATCTTCATTTTTGCTTTTATCTTTACGCATATTAGGTTTTGTTTTTTATTTTTACATTTGGCTTTATCCTTTTATTTATCTATATACGTACTCACCTTTACTTTCATTATTGTATTGGTCTTTTTCTAAGTATTATTCTTTAACCTTTTATTAGCAAGTTTTTTTTTTAATAAATACCATGTGCATACACTCAAGAAGCACTTGTTTGAGCCCCACCCATTTTCGTTGCACAATTTCCGTTGCACCATATCCGTGTGCAATTTCCGTTGAATTTGCCAATTTACTCCCAACCAACCAACCGCCGCTAAAGAAGTTTCACTTCAAAAAGACTGTCCAAATTTTTTGTGGTTGCCACTGCCGCATATGATTCCCTCATGATTGTGAAAAGCCTTGTGTTATCCGTAAACTGTGTCCAAATCACAACCAAGGCGATTGGTAGTTTCTTCTTCAAGGCGAATCCGGCATTTTCTCTTTGAAGTTAGTTCGATTCAGTGCATTTAAAAACGATTGTAGTTATAACCGAACGGCTATTCTTTGAATAAACTGATATCTACTCTACTTCAAAAATATAAATATAATAAATCTTTTTTCTTTCGAAAGAATAGCCGAAAAGCCTGACCTGTTGAAGGCCCGCCAGCGTACCGCTCTACTTACTGCATTCT
>NW_023458566.1:5361720-5363934 GCF_013731165.1 Rhagoletis pomonella | reverse complement strand
TCTTACACAAACACAAAAAAAGCACGAAAATACTAGAAATGTTTCGAAAGACACCAAAAAGCATATAAAAAAATCCAAGAATTTTATAAAAAGTATCGAATGAACCCAAAAGATCAAGGATCGTCTTATTCATAAACCAATTCTTCACTGGATGGTCTCACAATGGCGCTTTTATGAGCGTCATAAGTTCTCAACAGCTTCATGGTAATGCGGGGCTCTGGACCTGACGGCCATATGGCTATTGCTCCAGTAATCTAGGATAATAGGGTGCAGTTATTCCACGTTGTACTATTTGCTGCTCTACTCAACTCAGAGGATAATCTCAAGTGAGAATGTATACTTTGAAACGCTACCGCTTGTCCTGCTTCAGGTTCCTTTCACGCATACAAGTCTGGTTTCTCATTTACCAGAATACCACTGTGCCTTTTAAATGCTCATGACTAAAAGTACCTTTTTGCCCAAGATATTACAATAGGTAACGCAAATTTTAAAGTCCCAAAAAAATCATATTTAACAACACTTGGAGACTCTAGTGGTCAGAAATGTCGTTTTGACTTCAAAACCTAAAAAATATATTTCATGTACAGATTAAGACGAAATTCTGCTTTAAAACTTGAGTGTGAAAACATTTTGTTTCGAACCTTTTTAAGGAGTTCCTTGAGTACTTTCTTGTGTTATGACAAATTTTAGTTTTCTGCCTCGGAGCTAAAGCATATATAGAAATATCTAATAACAATAGAAAAGATCTAATTTATTCAATTAAAATGAGCTAGAAATTACATTAGTTTCCTGTTTTTTTACTCTCCTTGCAATATTTTCTGATTTCACATGCAAACTTTTTTCTTTCAGTGTAAGTAACGCATCAAAAATGCATCGACTACTTGTGAATGGTCTCTTTGCATTTGTGCACGCATTGTGTCGTGCACTCTGTTCATTTATTATTTGCTTGTAGATAGTATTGAACATCAATTCTGACTGCCCCACTCCACTTTGCCACTGCGAGTATCGCTCTTTAATTCGAACCCATAACCATTGCATTTTTAGTAGATACCTATCACATATCCGAGCCGTGCAATTACTCGACTAACACTAACGGTGTGCGTCCAATTACTCGTATCTAGATATGTGGTGATCCTGTCGACCGCCCGCGTCGATGGGTATCACTAAGGTGATTTAGACTTAACACAGCAGACGTAAAATTTAGTACACTAAAGCAGGGGATAAGAGTTAATGGACGGGTGGGGGAGTGTCTGTGATGTTGGTGATGCGGCTTTGTACGAAGCGAGGTGGCATGTCTACGGCTTTGGCATTTGTTTGCCCAACAATTCAATATGCTTTAAAGCGTTTATCCTTTTATACCTATAAATGCACAAATAAGTATGTATATTTGTGTGTATTGTGTACGAATACTTGTGCAAAAAAAGGAAAGAAAACCGCATGCAAACACACCTTTATATACATACATATGTATATATGTATATAGTATATACGGCGATATGTTTTCATGTATTAGTTTGTTTGCATTTATTCCGATGTGTTGCTGCTGGCGCATGTATCACGCATTATATCCTTAATGCCCGTCAATCTGTTTGCTTTTCGTTTGTCCTTTATTGCACATGTACAATACGGAATCCAATAAAATTTGTGGTACTTGCTTTGTACTTATTTCCATCCCCTACTTTGTGCATTTTTATTATACTCAGACCATCAGCTAAATAATACTCCTTCCATCCACACACTATTTTCAATAGTTTCATACAAATCATGCACGCTCGCCAGCACATAAACGCATGCACACAACCTACTTCTTCAAACATACATACACCGTACGCTTCTCTATTTCAGCTGCAATTTTCTGACCCTTGACCCTGTGCCGTAATTCGAGTTTGACAGTTATGTCAATATTTGGTCAGTCATTGTCCTCGCTACTTTTATATTCCTCGGTATGCCATTGTGTACTCGTTTGTTTCTCTGCTTTTGCCCTGGGTTTAATTTTTTTTTTTTTGCACACTTGTAGGTAAACATTTATAACATATAACTATACATATTTTTGTTATGTAGACCCAGTAGAAAATTCCATGGATTCTAAAATGGTAAAGCGCCAACGACGAGGTGGCATAAAATAGTATCGTCCTTCGAGAGTAATAATTGTTCGGCGATTGAACTTAGAATGCAGTAAGTAGAGCGGTACGCTGGCGGGCCTTCAACAGGTCA
>NW_023458566.1:5359418-5361620 GCF_013731165.1 Rhagoletis pomonella | reverse complement strand
TGACCTGTTGAAGGCCCGCCAGCGTACCGCTCTACTTACTGCATTCTGAGTTTAATCGCCGAACAATTGTTACTCTCGAAGGACGATAGTATTTTATGCCAGCGCGTCGTTGGCGCTTTACCGTTTTAGAATCCATGGAATTTTCTACTGGGTCAACATAACAAAAATATGTTTAGTTATATGTTATAAATGTTTACCTACAAGTGTGCAAAAAAATATGAAACCCAGGGCAAAAGCAGAGATACAAACGAGTACACAATGGCATACCGAGGAATATAAAAGTAGCGAGGACAATGACTGACCAAATATTGACATAACTGTCAAACTCGAATTACGGCACAGGGTCAAGGGTCAGAAAATTGCAACTGAAATAGGGAAGCGTACGGTGTGTGTATGTTTGAAGATGTAGGTAGTGTGCATGCGTTTATGTGCTGGCGTGCGTGCACGATTTGTATGAAACTATTGAAAATAGTGTGTGGATGGAATGGGTATTAGCTGATGGTCTGAGTATGATAAAAATGCGCAAAGTAGGGGATGGAAATAAGTACAAAGCAAGTACCACAAATCTTATTGGATTCCGTATTGTACATGTGCAATAAAGGACAAACGAAAAGCAAACAGATTGACGGGCATTAAGGATATAATGCGTGATACATGGGCCAGCGGCAACACATTGGAATAAATGCAAACAAACTAATGCATGCAAACATATCGCTGTATATACATACATACATGTGTATGTATATAAAGGTGTGTTTGCATGCGGTTTTCTTTTCTTTTTTTGCACAAGTATTCGTACACAATACACACAAGTGTACATACTTATTTGTGCATTTATAGGTATAAAAGGATAAACGCTTTAAAGCATATTGAATTGTTGGGCAAACAAATGCCAACGCCGTAGACATGCCACCTCGCCTCGTACAAAGCCGCATCACCAACATCACAGACACTCCCCCCACCCGTCCATTAACTCTTATCCCCTGCTTTAGTGTACTAAATTGTACGTCTGCTGTGTTAAGTCTAAATCACCTTAGTGATACCCATCGACGCGGGCGGTCGACAGGATCACCACATATCTAGATACGAGTAATTGGACGCACACCGTTAGTGTTAGTCGAGTAATTGCACGGCTCGGATATGTGATAGGTATCTACTAAAAATGCAATGGTTATGGGTTCGAATTAAAGAGCGATACTCGCAGTGGCAAAGTGGAGTGGGACAGTCAGAATTGATGTTCAATACTACCTACAAGCAAATAATAAATGAACAGAGTGCACGACACAATGCGTGCACAAATGCAAAGAGACCATTCACAAGTAGTCGATGCATTTTTGATGCGTTACTTACACCGAAAGAAAAAACAAGTTTACATGTGATATCAGAAAATATTGCAAGGAGAGTAGAAAACTAGAAACTAGTGTGATTTCTAGCTCATTTCATTTAAATAAATTAGATCTTTTCTATTGTTATTAGATATTTCTATGTATTTTTTAGCTCCGAGGAAGAAAACTAAAATTTTTCATAACACAGAAAATTATTCAAGGAACTTCTTACAAAGGTTCGAAACAAAATGTTTTCATACTCAAGTTTTAATGCCTTAGTCAAGAATTTCGCCTTAGTCTGTAAATAAAATATATTTTTTAGGTTTTGAAGTCAAAACGACATTTCTTACCACTAGAGTCTCCACGTGTTGTTAAATATGATTTTTTTGGGACTTTAAAATTTTCTATACCTATTGTAATATCTTGGGCAAAAAGCCACTTTTAGTCATGTGCATTTAAAAGGCACAGTGGTATTCTGGTAAATGAGAAACCAGACTTGTATGCGTGAAAGGAACCTGAAGCAGGACAAGCGGTAGCGTTTCAAAGTATACATTCTCACTTGAGATTATCCTTTGAGTTGAGTAGAGCAGCAAACTGTACAACGTGGAATTACTGCACCCTATTATCCTGGATAACTGGAGCAATAGCTATATGGCCGTCAGGTCCAGAGCCCCGCATTACCATGAAGCTGTTGAGAACTTATGACGCTCATAAAAGCGCCATTGTGAGACCATCCAGTGAAGAATTGGTTTATGAATAAGACGATCCTTGATCTTTTGGGTTCATTCGATACTTTTTATAAAATTCTTGGGTTTTTTATATGCTCAGGATTTTTTGGTGTCTCTCGAAACATTTCTAGTATTTTCGTGCTTTTTTT
>NW_023458566.1:5358190-5359318 GCF_013731165.1 Rhagoletis pomonella | reverse complement strand
TCCTTGTTAATTTACATAAGAAGTTAAAAGTGAATTTTTGGAAATTTTTGGAAATTTATCGAGATTTTTTTCGGAATTTTGTTGTGATTTGTTTGCGATATTTAGAAGATAGAATTTTCTGCAATTTTTAGGCTTTATTTGATATCTTTAGGGATCTTTAAGAACTGTGCAGTTTAAATGATGTATTAGAATTTAAAATTTTGTTTCAATAAATCCCTAAAAAGAAAATTCAAAAACTACCAGTTATTCTTTCTCGGAATATTAGAACTTTTTGCTTTTTATTAAATTTAAAATGTATATTAAGTATGATCTCATGCCTGGCTCAAATTTTCTCCAAGCAAATAATCTCCTAATTTAATTTTTAAGACCAAAAATATAACTTTTAAACTCACCCAATTTTGAGAAATATACCCAGAAATTAGTGACGGGGCCCAATATTTGTAAAGCTAATGAAACTTGTTAAGCGAAGAAACAACTCTACAACGACCTGATATGAATGAATGAATAGCACGTTTCCTTCTACTATTCTCTTCGTACTGCTAACAAATTGTTTTACGACCGGAGCTAATTCCCGCAAAAAGGAGATGTGGAGGAAACACTACTGAAAGCTTTTCAGCAGTGACACAGGCAATAACTTTTCCGAAGAACAACCCAGACTAAGTGTTGAGAACAGCAATAATGAAGCCTAAGAATTACAAAGTTCCTCGAGCTGGCTGAATATCGTCCTCATTGAAAGGAAGCAAAAAGCTAACGCAAGTAATTGTAAGGAGACAAACTCGTTAGGACATCGAACGGAAAAAAGGAACGAAAAATTTTACGATAACATGCCGACAAATATTTCTGAAACGGTGACCAATAAATTTCGCAGATTTAATCGGCAGTGGCATCAAAAAAAAAATGTATCGATACATTCATTGCATCCCCTCTTTTCTCACTTGCGTCTTCGTTTTTGGCAAATTTTAATGGCTGATTTTGGCGAGTGTACAAATATTCTTGCCGGCTTATTGTACATCTAAGGACTATAGGTGGATTAGGTGCACGCATACACAAACACTCTCGCACATACACAAATTCATATACGTACATACATATTTACATCTGTACATACGAACAGGATGCACTTACCTA
>NW_023458566.1:5356830-5358090 GCF_013731165.1 Rhagoletis pomonella | reverse complement strand
TAGGTAAGTGCATCCTGTTCGTATGTACAGATGTAAATATGTATGTAGGTATATGAATTTGTGTATGTGCGAGAGTGTTTGTGTATGTGTGCACCTAATCCACCTATAGTCCTTAGATGTACAATATGCCGGCAAGAATATTTGTACACTCGCCAAAATCAGCCATTGAAATTTGCCAAAAACGAAGACGCAAGTGAGAAAAGAGGGGATGCAATGAATATATTGATAACATTTTTTATGCAATTGTCGATTTAATCTTCGAAACTTATTGGTCACCGTTTCAGAAATATTTATCGGCAATGTTATCGTAAAATTTTTCGTTATTTCTATCGTTATTTTCGTCGAAAAATATATCGATGTCCTTACGAGTTTGTCTCCTTACAATTACTTGCGTTAGCTTTTTGCTTCCTTTCAATGAGGACAATATTCAGTCAGCTCGAGGAACTTTGTAATTCTTAGGCTTCATTATTGCTGTTCTCAACACTTGGTCTGGGTTCTTCTTCGGCAAAGTTATTGCTTGTCTCACTGCTGAAAAGCTTTCAGTAGTGTTTCCTCCACATCTCCTTTTTGCGGGAATTAGCTCCGGTCGTAAAACAATTTGACTGCTCTTTAAACTTATGACTTTCTTGCTCTCGATTTTTCCCTTTGAATAGCCGTCTCTCCCTCTCTTCTTCTCAGGGTATTGATCAGCTCTCGTCAGCATAGCTATATACTTACATTCACATATACTGCAGTACGAAGAGAATAGTAGAAGGAAACGTACTATTTATTCATTCATATCAGGTCATTGAAGAGTTGTTTCTTCGCTTAACTAGTTTCATTAGCTTTACAAATATTGGGCCCTTCACTCATTTCTGGGTATATTTCTCAAAGTTGGGTGAGTTTAAAAGTTGTATTTTCGGCCTTAAAAATTAAATTAAGAGATTCTTTGCATGGAGAAAATTTGAGCCAGGTACGAGATCAGACTTACTATACATTTTAAATTTAATAAAAAGCAAAAAGTTCTAATATTCCGAGAAAGAATAACTGGTAGTTTTTGCATTTTCCTTTTTAGGGATTTATTGAAACAAACCTTTAATTTCTAATACATCATTTAATCTGCATAGTTCTTAAAGATTCCGGAAGATATCAAATAAAGCCTAAAAATTGCGGAAAATTCTATCTTCAAAATATCCCAAACAAATCACAACAAAATTCCGAAAAAAATCTCGATAAATTTCCAAAAATTCACTTTTAACTTCTTATGTAAATTAACAAGGA
>NW_023458566.1:5348579-5356730 GCF_013731165.1 Rhagoletis pomonella | reverse complement strand
TACATACATATTTACATCTGTACATACGAACAGGATGCACTTACCTAATCCGCTCATTAATTATGGACTCGTTGGCAAATTGTTGCCGGCTGTTTCAGAGCAGTTTTATTGGAATTGCTGTTGTTGTTGTTGTTGTTGTTGTATGTTGTTGCCTTTTATAAATAGCTATTGCTTGTTTGGGTGAAGTTTATTATTATCGCGTAGCTTTTGTTGCATTTGTTTTTGCCCTAACTGTTGTTTATCTACCACAAGTGCATAGGGTTGGTCGCAGCTTATGCGCCTCACATCTCAGCTATGGAAACAGGATGAATATGCGACGACGATGACTGTGGTGGTAGCGCCGTTGGTTGTTGTTGTAGCTGGCTGTGGCGGTGGCGGTGGCACCAGTGGTAGCGATGATAATGATGTCGGTTGCCTAGTGATGCACTTCATGTCCGTAACGCACTTAATTGCTGCGGTCTGGTCGCTATACGACGCACCCACATACATATGTATGCACAAAACCCCCCTCCCCCTACATTCATATCCCCTACCCACTGTCCACGTGATGGATGCAAACTACGTATGATGTGCGTGCGGCGTGCGGCATGCGGCGTTCACCTGACAGCAAGTTTAAAATAGTTTAGCGTGTTTTGCGGCAATAACTTCCTGTTATTTCACAATTTCCATTTTTGCCTTCCGATCCGCGCCATTTTCATAACCCCTTTGAATTTGTTTACATGGTAATGTGTTCGCGTAAATATTCGCCGCACTCATATGAATGTACGTAGGTACTTATAATAAAGTTTCAATTTTATGCATTCACTTCCGGCATTTCACTTCATCAACGTTATGGATATTAGTTTTTGGTGTGTATATTCACTTATGTTTTGTTTGTTTGTTATTTCCGTAAGTGCACTTACAAAATTTAAAACTTGTGCATTTCGCTAATTGATTTTAATTGTGAATTCTTTATTAACATTTTAGAATGAAAATTATTATAAGCCGCGTTCAAGAAATTGCAGTGGGGAGTTTGTCGTCATTGAACCAATGAATTTGATAGAGAGCGGATTAAATCTAGGAAGTCCGCGTTGATGCAAGTTTTATGGGTCATTCGAGCCATTCTCAGAGGTTTTGGGGGTTGAGGAGATGCCTCACCAAGAGTCCCATTTCTTTCTATTTGCTGGAGTGACAAAAAGTGGAGAAGAAATATATTGCATTTGAAATATTAATTCTCATTTGTGTCGCACAGAGCGGATTACCACCAAATCCCACCTCTCCATAGTCCAAAAGGTTCAACGTTTGCTTCATGATTCAGGTAAAATGGGAAACAGTTTGTTGTGGTCAATGTAATCTAAAACAATCGAAATCAAATTTTTATTAAGCAAATGCGACCCTCCAGCAAGCTTTTGGAACGCCTCCATCTCAGCTCTCACTGACAGCAGTATCTGTCGAAGCGGCGGCCATCACTTTTGGCTTTTTTTCTTTTAGTGTAAGGCCAGCTCGTGTAGTGGAAGTGTTTTGAATAAAATCAGCGAACATCCCAGCGATCCAGACACGTATATGTTGCACACCGTGATAAAAGGACAAAAGCCTTGTTGTTAAGCCTACCGAAGAGAATATTGCGTCAACGTAGGTGAGGAAGCGAGTTATAAACCAATACGAATCTTCAGGCGGACCATAAATTCACCGTCGGGAAAGGCGTGCGCGTTGACTCTGGGATATTACATCGAGGCCTAGAAAAAGTCTTTTGGGCCGTGAAGCTTGGAAGTCGCGGCCAGTTTGCGGTCGAAATTCATCTGAGAGCGCTAGCGTAAAATGTGAGGCTTTGCGGAATCTTTGGTGTCCCAATGTTGTGCGAACTGAACAAAGCTATGAACTAGAAACTAGCAATTTTTCCCCAACTCCATGGCAAGGGGCCGCTCAAGTCTGACTATGCTTAATTTGGAGTGCTAGACAATTTAGCTCCGTAGTGGAAACCTTTTCGACTTGCCGAGCAGTAAATATAGTCGGAGCACCGTAATCGTCTATATGGTAATGCTAGTTATTTAGTTTCTTTTTATGTTTCATTAAATAATACCTTAGATTTTCAGTTAATAGGAAATTTGTCTCATAGACAGTTACCCGTCGCGAAATGACATGCTAAAGTTCCTATTACAGGAGAGAGATTCTGTAACCAGTTAGCGACAATTTTCGGATCGGTATCGCACTTTTTGACGCATGATATAAATGTTTTTGCGTCAAAAAGTGCGATAGCGATTCGAAAACCGTCGCAAACTAGTTACAGAATCTCTCCCCAGGTCTATTCTGCACGCTACCGAAGATTTTGTGACCGGAAAATTTTATTATCAAAAAATGTTAACACTTCTTGTCACCGCGATTCTAGGTATGTTGGTAATGCAGGGAAAATATTCAGCAATTCAACTATGAAGATTTGTGGAAATTCTTATATTGCATATTTCAGAATATACCTGGTAGTTGTTTCTGCGGCTGCTTAGCGCCGTGCCCGAGCAAGGAAAGGCCGGAATTAGTGGATGTGCCATTTTTATATTGGTTAAGAGCATGAATAACTCGACAAGACGTCTTGTAGGGCATAAGTTTGACGCTCGTTAATTGTGGGCCTCAATCATTAAGGCCATTAGCCCATTATAATCAGCGAATCCTTCAGCCTCGAGAGATTTTGTGACTATCCCGACACCGCCAAATTAGGCGAGATGAAATGCGATTTCGCGATGCAGTGGATGCAGGCACAGGGTGTGGAGGTCTTCGCATTGAAAGGGAGGAGGTGTGGCATCTGGCGACCCTTACTTAACAATTTCACTTCGTCACTTCTCCAACAGAAAGGACTACTATCAAATTTTTCAGTAATAATAACAAGAGTCTAATCTTCATAGCAGGCTCTAGAAGAAGCTAATAGGCGGCATACGCAATGCGTTTGACTCGTGAGTCGGTTTGGATGTTTTTGTGAAAACAAATATGTGTTAGTTACACCAACATGACTCCCGTCATGACTCGGAATGATTCAACTGTGTGAAGTCGAAGGTGAGGCAACACGTATTCAAATGACTCATGAGTCAGAGATTTCAAATTTGCTGCAGCGTTTTTCAAGTAAATATGTATTTATATGATATTGCGGAAAAACTGTAAGCTCTGAATGCCTTCAGCACCTTCGATAGAATATCGTTAATCAAAACTGGTTTCGAAAAGAAGCTTATTAAATGCTTAAGCTTTTAGTGCACATATCTGGATACTAGCTACAATCAATTTTACACACGTAAATATCAATAAATTCACAAAAATGGGGGCCAAATATAGTAAAACTGCGTTTTTAGTTTTTCACTCTGCCGTCAGGATTTTTTTAAAGAACTTTGAAAATTCTAGAATATGATTGAATAAAAAAATTATTCAAAAGATTGTACAATAACAATACGGGCATCAATTAAAAGGAAAAATTCAGTAGAATATAGAAAAAAATAATTTTGGGTGACCAGGACAAATAAGTATTGAAAATGTGCTATAAAAATTTTATCCTTGAATGTCCTAGGAAATTTCCAATATTTATTTTTGAAAAAAATATATGTCAAGGACTAATATATTAACTACCACATCCTCGAATTTCGTCCTTCTAACTTTATTAGCTTTAGATAAAAAAAATTACACTTCTCTTTATAAGATATTGATAGTTACAATATACAAAAATGAAGATTCTGGAATCATTATTATGGAACCATGTGTGGGCTCTAAAAGAACAAACTGACCGTATGATGTACGGTTTAAATACTTTAATTGTTTTGTAAACAAGGGCGTAGCCAGCCTATCACCTGGGGGGGCTGGAGTTTATATAGAGGGAAAAAAATGTTTTTTATATTTTTTTTGTGTATATAAATAGAAATTTTTGGGTTTAAGAAAGTACAAGTTTCCCTGAAGATGCACACAAAAAAAATTGATTTAGCTCAACCCTGCAGAAATGCCGTCGTCAAAATTCTATTTTAAGTTAATAAATTAGTTAGATATCTTTCTAGGCACTAAATTGACCTTTGTAGACGTCCCTGAGCACAAGCATCTAATATTAGTCAATTTTTATTTTTCTCTATCCATATTTTTAGACCATTAATTCAATGCCATTCACATGAAATTGACTATTTAAACTCTGTCGAATTAAATATTGAGATGATATAGTGGATTGCAATTTAAGCAGAAGTTGCAACTATTATATCAGCCAATAGCAAAGTGATTCCGATTAAAATTAATTGATATAATGCCTTTGAATGAGCCTCTTCCATCTATTGAATAAATGTCTAACAAAGAAAGTATGTATTTTCTCCAAATACGTATCCACTCTGCAACATTTGCCACAAAACATATTTAATTTATATACCCGAAATTTCAATTAAAGCATCACAAAGTAATCAAATAATTCACCATGAGCTATCTCACACAATCAAACAATTACGAAATCAAATAAAACAAAACAACAACAAAAAGAACAAAGAAATCACTAAGCAGTTAGGTAAGTAAGTGGCGCATAAGCAGTACATACATATAAAGAAAGTACCTTTTTCCAAATAAACTTCACTTAAGCTGATGATGACTGCCACCTGCACACCTAACCAACAACAAGCTAAACATTTGGTGACTGGCTTATTTCGGGTGTACGAAGTTAGTAAATTATGGCCAAGAGCACGTCTGGTCATTAAGCCAAATAAAACCAAAATAAGATTTATGAGACTACTGTGGGCGCTGCAAATGCAAAACGAAGCGCAGGAGGACGACAGACAATAATAGACGGCTGTGGATTAAATAATACATTGATAAGAGTATATATATATAAGAGAATCTGGATAATTTTATATATGGCCAGGTAATTTTTTGCTCCTTCAGCTTACTCGCATTTAGGTACATTCGATAATTATATTTGTTGCTCTCGCTTTTATTTTTACCATATTTTTTCTGTTTTTTTTCTTTTTCTTTTTATTAACTGCTAAACGGTGAGAAGCAGTAAGTAGCCTAAGCGCACCTACGCAAAATCCAAAGTTTAGCAGAGAGTTTCGCTTATTCTCAGGAAAAAGAAAAGAAAAGCCAATGCGAATTGCAACTTTAATGAGATCACGTGTATATTAATTGCGTGCGTAGGTTTAGATACTTCCTAAAATATGCATAAAACATGTGAATACCTATATATATGTATATTTCTATGCTCAGTTGGGAATTTTAATTTTTACCAAGATTTTGCCAACTAGTAGTCGTGTCTAAAGTTGTGATAACCGTTGGGATACTTACGAAAGTCTCCATACACTATCGTTTATCGAGAAGAAAAGCAACGGTTGGACTGGTTTTAAATCACAATTTTTTTTCCTAAGGTATGTATGTACCAAAAGGCAAAGAAATGTATCAAAGCAATTTAAAAAAGTAATGTAAAAAAAATATTTTTTTAAAAATAAGCTTTTATTTAACATGTTTAATCAAAGGAATAAAATAAAGTAGTGAAACAAAAGATTTTTTAGCAAGGAAATTTTGTCAAAACTGCACTAAAATGAATAAAATAAAATAAGTTAAGGTCTCGTTAAAGTTACTAAAAGCCATTTAGTGAAAGGAGTTATTCAAACTCTAAAGAAAAATAACTACCAATTTCTACTAGTTTACTTCGTTATTAAAAAAAGCTTGTCGCGCGAATAGCAAACCGGCATTTAAATATCTGCATACATACATATAAATGCATACATACCTAACCAAGTATGCATGTACGCTGAATTCGCCGACAAGCTTTTTTAAAAACGAAGTAAATTAGTACAAATTGTTAGTAATTTCCATTAGAGTTTGAATAACTCCTTTCACTAAATGGCTTTTAGTAACTTTAACGAGTAGTGAAACTTTATTTTATTCCTTTGATTAAACATGTTAAATAAAAGCTTATTTTTAAAAAAATATTTTTTTACATTGCTTTATTTTCTAATTTTTAGTCCATTTATAAAAGCGTTGTATATTAAATAGTTTTATTTTATTTTATGTACAAAATTTTGCAATAGATATTAAAATAATTCAACTTGCAATGAAAGAGAACAGAAGACTATGCAAGCAAAATGTTGTTTGCTTACGTTTTGTATAAACATACATATATACATACATACATATAGCAGCAGTTAATTTCATTTAAAGAAATGGCGTGTCGTCCACTTCCGCTGTAGCATGGCATATATTTAGGCGCAATATTAAAGTTCTTCTGGCGGGGAAACTTCTCGAGTCTTCTAATTGTATCTCCTTGATATGATGCCTACAACGAGGTTCATATCTAGACTAGGTTGATATCTAGAATTTGCCATAAATAGCTTTGCTCTCGTTTTACGTTCTTTGGCAAATTACGCTCTGTTAGCCATAAATTTTACTAATTTTTGACCGACTTTGAATCAAGACCCCTGGACCATATAGGGAATTCATTTATATTTTAAATTGCATTGTCATCGTGATTGGAACTATGCTGAAAATTTCAAGTCTCTAACTTGTCGGGAAGTTAGTTTAAAATCGATTGGAAATTTCCACGATTTGCGCGGGATGACCAAGTTAAATAAAAGCTTATAATTATAATAAAAAGTGCCAATCTTATTACGTTAAACGAGCATTTCTTGTATATATGTATATATATCCATAGGGTTCTCGGAAACGGCTCTAACGATTTTGATGAAATTTTGTCTTAGGTTTTAAGGTTATCTGAAAAGGCATTATCTCCGAGAAGACTCGTATAAGGTTGCCACCTATTCGAAATTAGTTACAAATTAATTAAAACATCATAATATGTGCATCAAATGAAAGGTATTTGAAAGATCCTTAATTTAAAAATATTTTTAATAGGGTTGCCACCTATTTTGAATCTCATATTTATTAATTTTTTTTACTGTTGATTTTAGCGACCTTTCTACTTGCAATTTAGTATTTTGCCGGCTCGAGGTCAATTTTAAAAAAGTTTATGAAAACATAAGTTTTTTTGGTGCTTGTTTCCGATATATTTCGATTACGCTTCGGTAACCGTCCTCAGGGCAACTATTGACAAACATGTAAAACATAAAATATACGTAAATACAAATTTCAAAACAATAATTGTGTTTTCATAAAATTTTTTTAATTTAAATTATTTAATTTTTTGTTTAGAAAAAAAGGTAAAATTTTACTATTCACTGGTATAAAGAAGAAGGTTAAACAATGCTTTCCCAATATATACAAAGTGGTATCCCTTAGGATAGTAGTGAAAGGTTGCCACTTATTTTTGATTATACACATTTTATCTAAAACATCGAAATATGGATATCAAATTACAGGTATTGTTGAGGACTTTGGTCAGAAAATATTTTCGATCAGGGTTGCCACGCTTCAAAAAAAATGAAGTCGGAATTTTAATGCACTCACCCTTAGAATTGTTTTAAATCGAAAGCCCCTGTTTTTTATATTTTGAAATAAATAAATATTAGGTTACCACAAGCCGCTCAAAGTTTTCCATATATATTATATGGGGAAAACGACAATTTTCGTAGATATGTTATTGAATTCTGAAAATCAATATTTTTCAATCGCAAAACTCTAATTCTCTTCAGGAGACTTCTAATTAGTAATAATATCCTATTGTTTATTTTACCATTTTTTAATAGCAACTACTTTGTGTATGCCTCCCAAAACCCCATAAAATGCAAAGTTCGGACTTCACTTTTTCACACGCATTTTTGAACCACCCTAAGGAAAACCTATGCAAACAAATAAATGCGTCTGCCAGTCGACTAATTTTTCTTATAAATTAATTTAGTGGCAGTTAACGGTACCGCAGTTAGAAACAATTTTCATCATAAAGAGTAAATAAACTTTGAAGCAAGAAACACTAAAATATATGTACACACATAAATATAGACGCATTTAACCAAATGTGTATGTACGTAGATATGCAACAAAATGAAAGATAACAATGAGCTGCACTGAAAGCCAAACAAATGAAGTAAAGTTCGTAAAGCAACTTTAGTAGAAAGCAATCCGTTGAGAATTTGAAGAGGAGCAGCAGCAATTGGTGGTAGGTGCTCGAAATTGTGGCTGTCGGTTGCAAGCGCTGAGCACAGAGATGAGGAAGATGCGGCCTAGCATAGAGAAAAAAAAAACAATAAATAAATAGAGCAGAAGAAGCTCCATAGCGGCTGC
>NW_023458566.1:5346650-5348569 GCF_013731165.1 Rhagoletis pomonella | reverse complement strand
TTGTACGTACATATGTATGTATACATATTATGTAAATGTAGCTAGACGTCTGTGCTGCCACCAAATCACAAATTAAGAACTAATTGGCTAGCACAAATATAGAAGGACAACCGTCAGCAGAACATAGTTGTTCTAACCGCTGGCTATCCTTGCGGGAAAAAGTGCAGTCTAACTCATAAAAAAGATAGAAAAAACGTGGTTAGCCTTTGCATTTGCAGTTTATCGTGCAAATGCAGAAAAACTCAAAACTCGCTTCATTGGTCAAGGCGATATTGCGCTTGAATACGCACGAAAGGTAGATAGACGTAATTGCAAACACTGTAAAAATATTTATAATTCATACACCTGTACAGATAAGTACTTCAAAACCAACTCAATTGGATAGCGCTTAGACTTTGATTAAAGACTTATGGCCTCATTCATAAAAAATAAAGTAGCTTTACAAAAGGTTTATAAATTGAAAAATTTATGAAAACGTCAATTTGTAAAGCTCTTTAAACCTACTTTATTTTTTATGAATAAGGCCATTAGTGTATGTTAGTGCGAATCCATATTACATATATTACGAGTTATAATGGGTACACAGGTTAGGAGCGCGTGTATGGAGAGTTCCATATTTTAACTCGGAGAAATTGTTGTCGATTGTGGGTCATAATGAGTATAACTTATCAAGTGCTTCACGAAATATCAATTCCTCTTTGAGATAAATTTAAGGATACCCGATAGTTCAACTAACATTAATTCTGCTAAGTTGGGAAAAGTCAAATTGTTTTAGATGAATAAATTGGTAAACGTTTTGTCCTTTTATTGGTTATAATTGATGCGTTAAAATATTTAATAATTTAATAATGCTGAATTGAGCGCTAAAAATATTGATAAAGAGCGCGCTTTTCAGATAGATAAGCGAAAATTCAACTTCTCTCCAACAGGAGTATGCTGGGTAACAAATCACAGAAGATTTTTAGGAAAGCAAATCGACGACAACCTCTGAATTCGAAAGCATACTGACAGGTCATAAACGGAATTCCGAGGAAGTCGGTTTACATTGACTGCCGACTTGTGACTGCCGTTTTGGGAACACAACCACCCGATGCGGATGGGATAGAGATTTGCTTGCCTCGGGAGACTCGCAACAGCATAACCGAACTTCGCTCTGAATACTGCAGCAGGATAAACTCGTACTTGAGCATAATATACGAAGATATGCCTAACGAGTGCCCGGCATGCGGACTCACGGCACCTTCTCGCATACCCCCAAAACCCCACTAAGCTAACGCCCTTGTCCCATGGACACACCCAGTAGGAGTTGCGCACTTCCTGGGTCTTCCGTTGAGCTTGACGACAACGAGTGATGGGCAAGCCGGTTAAGACAGGGCTAAGTAAGCCGCTACTACATTAACAACGACGAGTTGGCACGAGAAGGAAGCTTAATGAGCTTATAGAACGGGAGCCATGCTTTGACTCCAGTCGGTCTTTTTTGAAAGGCAATAAGAAACAAGAAGAGGGTCGGACTCTTCGACTGTCGTTGCGATTGCAAGGATTTTATTTTATGGAACAGGTATTAGGTTACCTTCTAGACCGTAAATATTAAATTTTAATAAGTACCGAACTGATGTGACCAGAACGGAATTGAGAATGACAGCTCTGGTACTGGTACATACTATATAGCAAATATAACTTTCGAAAGAAAATCTTCATGATAGCATAGCTGACCTTATTGTCGCTCTTTGATACAATGTCCAAGCTTTCGGTATAGAAAAGCAAAACTACCTACATTGTCGCGCGGTTCGTTGCATTAATTTTGACCACTCTCCAGTTGTGTATTGGGTTGAACTATGGCACCAAGTTCTCGCCCAAGCCCGTAATGGAATATCTTGGGCTTAAACTGTTTCCAAGCGAGCAACTGCGTAAACTTCGCT
>NW_023458566.1:5332365-5346550 GCF_013731165.1 Rhagoletis pomonella | reverse complement strand
TACTTCTTCGATAGCTTCTTTGTACCGCTTGACCTTGATTATCTCGCTTCACTTGTGCCACTACTTTTGCTAATGCGGCTCGCGATCAGTTTCATTTGTTCTATCTATTTGTTGTCTATGGCCTATTTAGTAAGGCTTTCCACTTTGTACTGGTTTAGTCTCTGTATGTACTATGTTAGTAACTGTTTTTGAAATTTTTGTATCCACGCAAATCGTTTTTCAGTGTAATTTTGACTGCTATATTCACAAGTTTTAGCAGCAAACATATCTTGGCGATATTATTCCCAACCCAGCGTTGAATAATAATCAACGTCCGCAATGTTGACTTCTATTACTCGGGTTAAGCGGAAAAGTTTGAGAAGCGAGAGCAAAGGAACTTAAAATGAAAGCAAAAAAAAAATTAAAACACAAATACGAAAGCATAAGCAAAGAAGGAACTACAATGTAAAGATTAAATTGAAAATGAGTCGGCAAATGAAAAAAATTGAAAATGTCAACAGAACTGCGACGTGCGGCGCCAAGACGTAGCTGCAATGAATTAACGTTGTTGAAATTGTGCGACTCAACAAATTAAGCAGCTCAAATGATTCACAACTCAAGAGCAGAAGAGAAATATAGAGAAAGCGTCATTTAAATTGAAGAAATAAGTAACGGTTTAATTTATGCAAATATATGTACCTTCAATAAAAAAATATTACAAATATTGAGTGCTCATTTGCTCGAGAAGCGTCACTTCATTTTATAATTACAAGAATATCGCTCATAGGCCGCACTGCTGCCTATCTCTTTACAGCATAAAGCTTGTGAAGAAAAAAAGAAAACCCTAAACAAGTGCGACAATAAGTTCAACAAACATTTACAACTGGCAAAAGTAAAATTGCAAAACCAACTAAAGCAGCAAACTGCTAACAACTAAACTAAGCGTTGCTTTAACGAGAACTCGCAGTTGGCTGATTCAGCCAGATATATGTATGTACGTAGGCGTATACAAACTTACATATATACAAGTTCAACTGTTTATGCCATAACTTATTGCAACAACAGCGCATTGTGCGGAGGACGGGGTCAAGCATAAAAAGGCACACGGTCGACTGTCGACGGTCGCCTGTTGTTAGTTCGTTCACTTTCCGGTCTTTCGCTTTGTTCCTCCAAACCCGTGCTCCATCAGCTAAGCTCCGTTTCTCGTGCTGCTTTCAATGCTTTACAAAAAACTATTTAAAAGTTACCGTCACTGATAAGATAACAACATTGGCAGCAGCAATTCGAGAAACAAATGCAACAGCAACGGCAACAGTCCAAAACAAAAAAAAAAAAAAAAACGGAATGCGACGACACAAAGTGGACGACACTGAATAAAGGCACTTGGCGCTGCGAGTATTAAGTATTAATACCGTTCAGTTTCTAGAGCATTAAAATGAAAATAAGAATAATGAGAAAAAAGTTGAGAAATAGTTGTACGAGTACGAGCTTGAAAAATGTAGTTCGAGTCAATGTTTTTTGCCTTAGTGAAATTAATTAATGCAAGTGGCTACAAAAGTGAAGACATTAGTTTCAAACAATCACAAAGTCTAAAGTCTGATTAAAGGTTAGAAATGATTAAATCAAAGTGGAAAGCAAATGAAGGGATTGTCATTTAATTAAATGAGATTAAAAATTAAAAAAAGGTTAACGATAAGATATTCTTGCCAATGAAAAGTCTGGGAGCTGGCCTTGCATTATATTTTCGTGGAAGGTAGGATATACCTAAGGCATTCGATATTAGCGAAACTTTTTTATGTCCTCTGCAGCTCTAAGAATTTTGAACTTGTTGGCTTACATGCAAAGTGACTATATCATTCCTACTCGAAGATTAGTAGCTCTTTTGCTATTTAAATTTCGGCCAAACAGTAACGATTTGGCAAGACCCCATTTTTCGTGTACTACATAAATATGTAGATATTAAGGGATAGATATGTATATCTATAGCTCTTCCAAAAAAAGAACCTATACTTTTTATTTATCATTGTCGCTGAACCCGGTCCGGATTCGAAGAAAGAGAATTCAACTTTTGTATGGTATTTTCTCTAACCCCTAAAGAGATTTCTACTTCAGTACGGGCTTGGTGTTGACCTATTAGAACTCCCAACAACAACGATATATTTTTAAACTTTTGTCCGCTGATTCTTTTATTGCGGCTACCTCCTCGCAGACGACAGGCAAGGGCAATGGTAATATGTAGTTGTAGTAATGGCTTTGGTAATGGTGGTAATGTTGATGGTAATTTTAATGGTAGATTAGATTAATCTAATGGAAACGCTAATGGTAATGTTAATGATAATGATTAGATGTGGTATTGGTATTGGTAATGGTAAAGATAATGGTGATGATAATGTTAATGGTAATGATAATAATAATAATGGTAATGGTAGTAGTAATGGTCATGTAATGGTAATGGTAATTGTAATAGTAATGGTTATGACAATGGTAATGTTAATTTTAATGGTCATGATTATGGTGGAGGTATCTAGTGATTGATGTTCGTAAAGGCAATGATAATCGTAATGGTAATGGTAATGGTACTAGTAATGATACATAACAGTAATGGTAATGGTAACAGTGTTACAAGTAATAATTTCTGGTTTGAGTGTCTAAGAAAAATTCCACTTAGCCACAAGCACAAGGAAGAGGAAGGCGGGAATATCTACATAATTGGTGCAAGCTAGTGAGAAATAGGGAGGAGGGATAGATTTCGAGCTAATTATATTAAACTTGGCCAAAATTTCTTAAACATTTATAGCACCAATCAAAAAGTAGAAGATAAACCTGACCTGAAAGTTAACTACCGAACGAGACTTTGCTCGCATGGTGAACGCACCCCTGTTTCCTTCAACACATCCTCATGCTAAACACAGTCAATCTGGAACACTCTACAGGTTTATCCTCGAATGATATCCAAACAGATAAAGAATATGAATCGGAGAGTTATGCTGATTAAAATAACGAAAGGTCCAGTAATAGATTTAAGAGATATCAAAAATAACAATATGGGAAACAAACGAAAGAGAAAATTTTGTAGACTTTAAAGAAACTACATTTTTCGAGGATGTGGTCATGTACATATATAATGGCCCTTAACGTCTAATTCTTTCAAAATATATATGCATGTATATTAGAAATTTCCGGGTATATTCAAGGAAATAATTTTAAAAGGAAATTTTCAATACCTATTCGTCCCTGTGCACCAAAAACGTTAATCTTTTCCAATTCTGCAGAATTTTCTGTTTTCTCTGTTACCTAAATCCTTATTCTGCATTGCATTTAATTTTTTAAATAATTTGAAACTTCAAAGTCCTTTTAAAAAATTCCGCGCGTCAGAGAGAAAAACTAAAAACCGAGTTTTACTATATTTGGTGCCTAGTTTCGCGAGTAGATGAATTTTTTGTTTGTGGAAATTTTACTGTTGCACGGTTGTAATATATATAGTTAATTAACGTTTCTCGTTCATTGAGTCGAAATGGAAGAAATATCGTTTCGTAGGGGAAGAAATTCCCTAAAAACTTGAAGTGGGAAGCGCAATGCTGCGGCTAATTCTTTTGTCGTAATCCATTGGTAATGTATTCAAATTTAGTTCGATGAAACGCGTGGTTACGTGGCGTATGAGTAACATTATGAAAAACAAAAATCTTTTCTAACCGACTTCCAAGAAAGGAGGAGGTTATCAGTTCGTCGGAATATTTTTTTTTTTACCACGTCAACCGATTTCGATAATTCTTTTTGCAGCGGAAAGGTAGTGTCTCACAGGTGGTCCCATACTAATGGTTTAGATCCGAACATTGGATCATGAAATATATAGATATATTTTTTTTTTAAGTCGGTTTTTTGTGCCAAAATTTATTTGTTATTTAACTAACAGGACATTTAGTTATTTCAATCAGCGTAATTTTCTATGAAATACGTTTTGTGTTTTATTCGTTAGAGAATTGTTTATTATTTATTATAGAGAAAATTGCCACAATTGAAAATTTTTTGGCTGGTTGGCAGATGTGGAAGAATATTAGAGGACCTTTGTTAACTCCAGATTTTGGAAATTATTTTAAAAGCTTGTGAACTCAGCGAATACAATAAAATTTTTCATTTCTTACCTTGATCTCTGCAACGCTAATATCTACGCAGCTGCCTGAAAAGATACAAAAAAATTCAAAAAATTATACATGTGTATGTAGGTGCATATCATTAACTATTTCAATAAACTAAAAATTTGTAGTTCATTCGTATGCATTTCAACTAATGATTCACCTGCTACAAGCTTAGGTATTCCAAAATTAAGACCCAACGCATTGCACTGCAAGCAAGAGTACAAATAGAGGAAGCTTTGACTTTTAATCAAGAACTCATTTCATAAATCAGCAACATTATAATTTATGCCTCATAAAGAAGATTTCGAAATTAAAGCATTTTCATGCAGAGTCTTCACATGAATGCAAATATTTGCATTTCTCCGTGCAAAGTGAAAATGTAGAAGCACAGGATGCTGCATAAGATGCAAGTCGAGAATCTTTGATTAGCTGGCGCATGTGGCAAACCAGTGCACTTTGCCAACCAATAACTTAATGAGAGCCTAATTATCAAGAAACACACATACTGGAGCACTGTAATACATATATGTAGGTATATTTATGTGTGTATGTGCATATACATACATATATGCTCATTTGCATTGCTAAGTTTTGCTTGGTTGTATAGAAAATTCTGCTCTGAAAAAAAACCTGTGCTTGTGTGTGTGAACACAGCTTAATCTGAGTAGATTGAAGTGGTATTTA
Source organism: Rhagoletis pomonella (assembly GCF_013731165.1). Taxonomy (NCBI): domain Eukaryota; kingdom Metazoa; phylum Arthropoda; class Insecta; order Diptera; family Tephritidae; genus Rhagoletis; species Rhagoletis pomonella. The sequence continues at coordinate 5,341,751 of NW_023458566.1, read as the reverse complement.
TGTGCTACTTAAGAAACACTCTTTGATAATTGATGAGCATTTATGTAGAAGCGCTGCTTAGAGGAAGCAGTTAAAATTGCAAAAGCGCAGGGGCATACATGTGTGTATATATGTATGTAGAATAATTTATCTTTGTGATTGCAAAAATATTTGACGATTTTAAAGAGTATTAAGCTATGACAGTTTATATCTGTGCAAATGAAAACTATGAATAAGTAACGCACGCCACTTAGCTAAATTACAAAAAAAAATTGGTATTCGACAGTAGGCCAGTATCTCTGATTTAAACAGCGTAGAAATCATGAGCTTTGTGATGCGCAAATAAATTTGTTCCTACTCATATATGTTTATCCAAGTATTTGTAAATGTACAATATTTACTACATTCGCTTGTGCGCTTCGAAATTATCAATTAATAATAAATCTTTGCCATAGCTGATAAAAATTTCATTAGGAAGTGACCTAATTTTATTTTAGCTGTTGGGTTTTTAGCAAAAATTAAGTGAATTTTTCTCATAATTTATTGCCAAACTAAACAATGAAAATCAAGCACAAAAAGTTAAGCCACCGGAATCCGATTTAATAAATCAACTGCCAGCTTTGCCGGCCAGCTTGTCAGTTCGCTGCTTGTGCGAGTTGCGGTGCACAATGCTAATAACTAATGATAAAAAATGTGCATATAATTGCCATTAGCAAATGGTTAAATTGAAAAGTACTTATGCCGAATAGTAGATGGCATAGCTCATTTACCGGCTTTTCACACTAGGCGCTTGTTGTGTTAATTGCTCGATAAAAATGTTTAGCCATCACAGGATGTGCAATTTATTATTGCACATGCACAAGTACATGTGTGTGCGTGTGTGTGTGTACGCATGAGATTTAGAATTTTGAAATACGTATTTATGTGTGGCAGTATATACTTATGTATTATGTACATTAGGATGGGTTAAAAAAATTAAAACCTCGGCAAACAAGTTCTACCTTCGGCTCAGCTTAGTGTTTGAAATTTTATAAGGATTATTCAAGAATTGAAGTTACTCAACCTTAAGCGGGTACAAGCTGTTCACCAAGAGGTTGATGGTTTTATGAGCGAAGCATTCAAATGATTAACAATGGCAGTGGCAAAACTCTGAGTGCATATAGAAGCGCTTCTCATAAAAGTCATCCACAGTTTCGAATGAAGAGAAAACGTTATTCCCCTAACTTGAGCCACATTGTATAGCTCCACACCAGATATTCGTTTTTTTTTAGTGGCACTCCCTTCTCTAGCCAGAAAAAAAAACGCTAAAGCATTCCTCTTGCATTTATTTCAATCAATGGATTTCCAGAAACAAGTACAATTAAAAATTAATCAAGTATTTGAACAATTTTAGCCTTTAAGCGTTTATTTAGGCGAAAAAAATCATTCCACTTGAAAAAATCAAAATTGTTTTTTTTTAATAACTTTAGGAAGTTTTAAAATATAATGTTCATATTAAAGACAATGAAAGTTGGCATCAAATTCTGCATATCCTTGAAGTTTCAGGAGTGTGCCATTAAATTGAAAGAATAACAGCATGCAAAATATCTCTCGCAGCTATTTTGTAATTTTTGAAATTAACCAATTTTTTCATTTAAAAAATTTAAGATACTTCAAAATGTCAACAATAAATGCTGAAAATGTTTTCATTGCCAAAACAAACCAATCTAGAGTAATAAAACTAGTGTTCAACCAAATGAAAAACAAATTTGACTATGAGATGAAGATGATGATTTGCCCAACAAAAATTCCAATTTTACAATTTTTCATTCTTAGACCATATACATATATAAGTATGTATATCGACCCAGACTAATGTCAAAATAAGTTCGTTATCCTGTACTTATACCTAATAAATATAAGCACCCACGCTCACAGAGTCTAGTACATACATATGTATTTCAATAAGTTTATAAAAATAATGGTTTTCAGCTAAGTACATTAATCAAAATTGCTTGTTTAAATTTTAATTAAAATTTATTATCATCATGTGTGTATGTATCGGTAAAAAATTCAATTTTGGTGCGATAATAGAGTAATGTGAAAACAAAGCGTGCGGAAGAAGTTTAGTCAAAAGTGTTTTTTATTTTGTAGAAAAAAAAACAGGAATAGGAAGTACAAAAACGTTTAAATTTAAAAAGTTTCATCAAGCTTGTTTGCAAACTAGCTTATGCTTTTAGCAAAACAAATACGCCAAAAACTTGATTCTAAATCTTGTTATTTTTTCGTATTTTTATTTATTTTTTTTGGGGGGGGGGGGGCCTACAGTTTTACGCCGATTACGAACGGCGATTTTAATTTGATGAGAAACTGTTTTTCATGGCAGAAATACACTCGGAGGTTTGCCATTGCCTGCCGAGGGTCGACCAGTGTTAAGAAAAAACTTTTTTCTATATTTTTTCAATATTGCTTTGACCAGGACGCTTACCACTACACTAAAGCGGCCGTCGTATTAGAATTTGAAATTTACTAGCTCCGCCCGCGTGTAAACAAATGGCATGGGGATTTACTGAGTCGAGAACATATTCAATATACCTAATTTCAACTAAAGTGAAACCTGTATCAGTATCATATTGATATATTTTATTTAGCTTAAACAGAATAAATCCATTTAAAATTAGGAAAGGAGGAAAGTCTCTTATAAAATGCTTTCGAAATAAAGACGAAAGATATTCCGATTGCATATGTTTAATTAAGTTTAATTCAATTGCTTAAAAAGATGGTACTCTCTATAAAACAAAACTACTTTCAAAATAAAGCTTTCTTAAGCCTTTTCCCGTGGGCACCTGAAAATTAATGTGTATACTTATAAAAATATTTCCGAATTAAAACTTTCTCAAACCTCTTAAGATTCCAGTTCATATTAAAATATTTAAATTCACAATGATATTTAAACCGGTGGCAACCCTCTTGAAATACATTTGCGATATAAAAATATCACACAGTGTTTTTGTTTGACGTAAATATTCTAATATTTATTTTATTAATATTGAAACTTATTAATGAAAATGAATTGGACTTTTAAACAGGTGGCAACCTTTTTAAATATATTTTCTAAATAAAACATTCTGGAATTTCTTTTAAATATTTGACATACAAATTCCAATATTATATTGAACTTATTGATTAAATAGGATTTGGCTTTCTAAAAGGTGGCAACCATCGTCAAAAACATTTTCTAAATAACGCTAGCTAACGAACGCTGCCTGTGTTTTTGTTTTAAGGTTTACGTTCCTTAAAAAAAAAAAAATTTGTTAAGAAAACAGTAGTTAAATTCTTGTTGTTAAAATAATTTTTTTTTAGCCCCTTACGTTCGACAAAAACTACATTGTCATCGGGTTTTGCGCTAAGTTTAAAGTTTCAAGTCTCTAGCTCATCGGGAAGTTGGTTAGAATTGATAGCAAAATTCCAGGAGATATATGTGTGTAAGTGAAGTTAAATAAAAGCTTGCAAAAACCTAAAATTTGTATTCACTGCGATTAACATAAAACTATTAAAAAACGATAAAAGGTTTTCTATTGAAAGTCTTAAAAAATATTTTGATTTTTGTTTAGAAAGCTTATAAACTAGAAACTAATATTATTTCATTTTACAAACGCCATCATTTTGGTCGCCATCAACCATCGATGTTTGACAAAAATGCAAAAAACATCGACCATCTCTACACGTCATCGAGTTGAACCAAAATACTAGTATACTACAGTTTCAAATGATCAAATGTAAATGAATACTGTTTTTCTTTTTTAACATTAAATCATAAAAGCAGCACTCTCTGTTTAGAACAATAACAACAATTAGCATTGTATTACGGCGTGAAAAGTTTATTTGTTTACAAATGGCTGCTAAAAATATAAACGAACTAAAAATTGTACGCTAATTTAATGTGGCAACAGAAAAATAAAAAAATAAATCCTCTATTAAATAAACAGACACTTATTTTTGTATGTATATCGTTGTGTACATCATCGTGTTTACGAACTCATTATTTAGCAAACAAGCAACTAACAAAAGTTTTACGAATCATATCAGTATGCCGGCGATGTAGTTACTTAGTTTCAACTACTAGCGGTGGCATAGAAGCTATAAATGTGTGGATGTGTGCATCGCGTGCATCGCGCTGTACATGCAAGGTATTTAGTTTAACATATGACTACACAAATATTTATAAAAGCAAAATTGTAGGTGGTTTAATAGCTTTATGTGAATGTTTAATGAAAGTGGAGAAGCAACAGCTAACCTTTAAAGCATTCAACTTTTTAAATTTGTAAATTTTCGCGCATTTAGTATGCAAATATTGCACATTATAAGAGCATACTTTGTACAAAGTTTGAGGTTTTAATAAAAATTGCTCAAACACAAATTTGTACATATACATATGTAGGTATGTACTTTAGATAAAATCAATACTTAGAGCAAGTAAGGGGTCCCTTGTTATTGCGAATTCGGAAGATCTATTGTAACATACCCTTTGACCCACGTATCGTCAAGGAACCTTTCAAGTCCTGTTAGCTGAATGCTATTTTACTAGGTGATGCGCTTGCGGTGATCCTGAAAAGCGAAGTGTACTTAACAGCGGCATGTAATATGCTCAGCCATATCCTATACCTCATGATAGCACCTAGACTGATCAGTGAACACAATCTTCAGGTTTAACAATGGGTCTGATCCAGTGAGAGTAAAAAGGGAGTACAACCAAAAAGGAAGGGAACACAAAAAACATTTTTCCTGTAAAAACGTCAAACTGTTTTCTTTCAAATAAAAAAAAAATCTGAAAAAATTGAAGACAATAAATTAAAAGCTGATTGCTCACCAGGAGTATTAAATAGAATACGAAACAGTAATAAATATTTATGGGAATTTTTTAATATTTTTCCCCTCTGTCTGCCTCTGTCAGAGATTTGCAGTTTCCATTAGCGAAATATTCTAAATATATTACTCTTTTAGATAAATTTGCTTCTAGAAATTTGTCTATTTCCTTTTTCTGTAAAAAATGTTTTGTAGTCTGCTTAGAGCTAGGTTAGTATCTGTGTTCAAAGCACTCTGTAGAATGTTTTGGATGGTGCCATCAAACTAAGTTAACTCAAATTAAGGTGATAATGAGAAGGTAGATTAGTTCGCCTCCTACTGATTCTGAACTTTTCTTCATAGACTTCTCAAGTAAGAATAACTAAGAATTCTGATTTTTAAATCAAAAAGGTATACATACATATGTAGTAGGGTGGTACTTAAAAATCAACATGGGCATTTTTACTTAAAAAATTAATTCACGAACAAAATTCAAAAAATTTCGTGGCCGTTCTAGGGCTTAAAATACAAAATTTTTTTATATCGAAAAAATTCAATAAAATTTTGAAATTAAAACTTATTAATATAAATTCATAAACTCGCTAAGTTATAGCAGGACAAAGTCAAAATTTTGTCCAATGTTTCCGATAAAAAAAAAGATCTATTTTTTCAAACCCTAAGCGAAGATTAACCTTTTTAACCTTTAAGTACCGCCGTTCGGTCTGACAGACACTTTGAGAGTTCCGAAAGTGTAGTTACATGTGTTAGCGAAGACTAATTCCTCCGTGCTTCCCTCTAGCCCACGGGCAGTCGCTCGGAAACGTTCGTGAAGGGTGGCTGTATCGGCGCGTGCGATTTCGGTTAGTTTTGACAACCTTAGTATGTAGTAACAAAGTCTTAGTCCTGCTTTTTTGAAGAAATCAAAGCATAACTATGATATATATCTACATGATCTATATGATCTTCACGTTTTGTGAACCTGAACTCGGAAATTCCCATTGAGACATTGAAACGATTTTTTGTGACTATTCGGGACTTTCTGCGATTCTTATTTATTTTCTTACAGGGACCGTGAGCAAAAAGTATGATCGAAAATAAATATTGGTATTGTACTTTTGTTACCAAGAACGCTTCAAATCCAAAAGCGAAATGAGAACAAAACTATCGAGAGCGTTCTCAATGGGAATTTTATAAGAACAAAACCTTGCGGAACGTTTCCTAAGAGATCAAAAGGTGGCTAATACCTTCGGGAACATTTCTACGAAAAGGAAATTGGGAACAAAGGCTCTTACACGTTTTGGTGAAGTACAAAGTGAGAAAAAAAACTTTTTATCAAAGAACAATTTGGGAACTAAAGTCTAAGGAACTTTATGACAGAGAACGAAACGGGAACAAATCTCTTCTCAACTATTCGCGAGCAACGGAAGCGAGAACAAAATTTTTCACATAGCGTTCATTAGTTTGAAATGTTTGGATATTAAAATTTATCAAGAAAGGGCGGAAAGATGATTCTGCCAATTAAGTCAACGAAAGACTTAAGGTACGAACTTTTCTTGCAAAGAAAATAAAAAACTGTTTTATAAATGGACAGTTCACCCTGATGATAAACGAACTGGAAGTTGAAATTAAACGATTTTTCATCCCTACACGGAAACGTCCCTCTCATTCTTAACGTTAGGTTCTCAAAACTTTTGTTCTCATTTTGTTCTCTAGCAGAACGATCCCCAGACTTTTTTTCTTATTTAGTCCTCCTTCAGAACGTTCTCGATACTTTCATTCTCATTTTATTCTCAATGGAAACGTTCCCGAAAGTTTCGTTCTCATTCTGCTCTTCTTGCGAACGTTCCCGAGAGTTTTTTTTCGCATTTTGTTCTTTACGAAAACCCTTTCCGTTTTTTCTTATTCTTATCTTGCTCCCGTTCAAACTGCTTTCAATATTTATGTTTCGTTTGATTTTTTGTGGGAACGTTCTTGACATTGCATTTTTCCCCTGATTTTTTTATATATTTTCGTGATTTTTCATAATTGTTTCGGAACTTTCAGCGATTTTCAACTTTTTTGGATTTATTCGTGACTTTTATAAAACGATTTTGTTAGAGATACCTAACTCGAGTTTGGAAATGGGCTGCCAATTATGGAATAAGCGCGAGATGAAGTAAAACAAAATTTCTTCCTTTTCACGAAGACAGGGTTTCTTTTCTCAAACATTTAAGTCTCTCACAAAAGAAACCAGTAATCGCAAAACTTCTCGTAAATCACTCTTTGCTGCTTCTGAGTTTGAAGTCATAAAAAGTCATAAAGTTGGGGCTAAAAGGCATTTTACTTTAATTTTGAGTCAACGTCCATATTTAGATAAAAATTTTACTATAAACATTTCCTTTGGGCAAAAGTTTAAACAGAGCTCCATAAACCAAGCATGAAAGATCCTTTGGGCATTGATTACAATCAATCATGCATACCAATTACCAGCACACAAACTAATGCAATTTGAATTTCATTTGTGGACAAACTTGTAAATTTTATACCTCTATATTTACATACATACCTCTATATTTACATACATACATACGTATGAGAACATTCAATTTTATTTGCATATAAAATATCCCGATAGGAATTACCAAGTATTCAAAAAAGTGTTACTATTTTGAGTAGAAATAATTCCAATTAATTTTCTTAATCTCTTAAAAGTTGATATTTTAAATATGTCGATTTAAATCTAAAAAAAAATTTGTAAACACCTGCTGACTTTCCGTTTATACCTACTTTCTTCTCAATTTAAAACGGCTTTTGCGGCAGTAACTGACGGAAAACCCACTAACACGAGAGATGTTAAAACCGTTAAATTTTCAACCAAAAGATTTAAAATACTAGCGATTAGCCCGCCTAATGCAAGTTTTCTCCATTGGGGCTATCATATAAAATGTACGTACATACATACATTCATATATAAGCTGTATTAGCGTGTACTAAATACATATGCATGTTTGTATGTATATGTATGCATGTTTAATAAGTGCCCGACCAACCATAAATGGCAAAGAAAAAAATCACATTTATTATGAAAATATATTATGCATTTACTAGCTTGTTCAAAACATAATTCTATAGTATATATTTCTTACATAAAAAGCGAATATAATATTAATATATTCCGCATATATTGATCCGATATATGTATACGTAAACATATTTGAGCAACGACTTACGCTTGCGGCACTGGCGCATAAACATAGCTTTGACTTCGTTTGGCTTGGCTCTCGCTGGCTGGTTGGCTGGCGAGACTGCAAATTACGCTTCATTGAGTGCAGTTCCAGCTGCTATGAATTTTATGTATGCGTATGTTTGTGAGCTTAATGCAAATTGTTATGTAAATATTTATGAGGCAACTGAAATCTGCAGCACATCGAATACGTCAATTAAATCATAAAATTCAACTCAAAATTGTCGAAAAAAATTCATAATATTTGAATTCAATGTTAATCAATTCTAGAATTTTTTAATTGGCCTATCGCTTTGTGTATTTGCATATTTTCATTATAATTACATTATAAATATTGTGGAAAAACTCAGCAGAAGTATTTGAGAAATTTTTGAACATTTTATATTTTCCTACATATGTATATAGTACATACAAATTACATATGTATATGTATTATTTCGTTCTAGGACGATAAGTATCTCCACTCAACATCGCTCAACTCAGTTCAAAAGAACTCCACTCAAAACGGCTCAAATCAACACAGACCAAATCAACTCAACTCAACTCAACCAGCTGATTTTTCGTAGACGCGAAACAAGACGCGGGAAATGTAAAAATTAAAGGTAATAACTTGTACTTTCTTTACGATATAAATTTTTTATTTGCTGTAATTATGCAATTTTTTCAAAAATGGTTATTATATGAAAAAATAATATTTTTTTCGTTTTTTAGTATTTTTGGATTGATATTAAAAAAAGCATATAAACCTTCAAAAAAATTCCTGACGTCAGAGAGAAAAACTAAAAACATTGATTTCTTCGTGTTTTGCGGATTTTTATTTTTATTTTTTTGTTTTTGTCGCACGGCGTAATGCCTAAATGTATGAAGTATTTTTAAAGTGCATCTAAATTTTTATTATATATTGATATTTACCCCAGATTTTGGTTAGTTGAAAATTTTCACAGAACTGTTAATGATAAACTAAATTTTTTGAGACTCAAACATTTTTTCTGCACTGTATTTGCTTACCAAGGGTCACATTTAAATTTTATGAATCAACTTATACTATTTGCATTCATGCCCATGTGAATTTACTTTGAACCACACAATTAGGCTCACTAATGAAGTAAGTAATTAATGTCGCTAGGGTACGCCTCTGCCTCTATGTAACTTAACTAAATATTTTTCATTTTTTCGCGTTCATATTCCAACATCTGATTTTCGTGTTTTTTTTATATTTTTTATTTCTTCCTTTATATGCGTTTATAGCCTCGACATATAGCAGTTAGTCATACATATATAATTACATACTCAAATGAGCATACCAACTATGTGTATTCATTAAAAAGTTTTGCAGCAAATTCATATTTTTATTTTTTTT
>NW_023458566.1:5329400-5332265 GCF_013731165.1 Rhagoletis pomonella | reverse complement strand
CTCGGCCAAAATCGCTTAGGCGGTTACAGCGCCAAAAAAAGAAGAAAAGAAGTCACAGTTATAAGAGATCCGAGTGCCATCTTTCATCAAAATCGTGCAGCTGTTTCTGAAAGAAGAGCAGTCTCGCATAGTCCATGTTTTTATTTTCATCGAATTTCAAATCACCCTATACCGATGAAAAAACTTCCTAAGTAAAAAAAATAAAACTTTGTCATACAGGCTAAGGTCTCTAATTTGACCTCTCGTTTTGGAAATTCATTTTCAAAAGTATTCTCAAACTAAAATCTCCTTATACTCATATACTTTTTGAATTTGTTAATTGAGTTGGACCTTTCAAACAGGTGGGAGCCCCTCTTCAAGCTTAATCATTGTTAACTCTCCTTTGCCGGACACTGTGATACATATTTTAATTAACTCGTGATTTAAATTAATTAATTTTCAAACATGTGGCAACCCCGCTAAATACAGTCCAGGTATAAAATTTTTTCAAACCCCCTTCGCTTCATACCCGTATTTTAATAATTTATTTAACTTATAAAATAATTTGAATTTAACTTTTTAAACCGGTGGCAACCCACCTCCAACACCTCAAAAATATTCTAAGCATTCAAACTAAATATTTCTTAATACTACTTCGTTTGACATGCTATTTTGATATTTCGTTTAAATTGTGTATAAGTAAACTAAATTCGACATTTCAAGCAGGGGGCAACCCTCTTCAAAATATTTTCAAAGTAATACTTTCGGAAAACCCTTTTGTTTGGCACCCGTATGATGCTATATATTTCTCTTACCTAACATGATTTTTTAAAAAGGTGGCAACCCTCCTATAGTTCAGCTAGAAAACAAGGCTTTTCAAAACCATTTCAATTGATATCCAGTTTGTAATAATTGATTTATTTTTTTAAATAATTTGAATATAATTTTTTAAAAGGTGGCAGCTCTTTTCAAAAAAGTAAAACCTTATTGCACATCTGCAGTCCAACGCTTTTATTTTAATGCCTCATTTTGGAAAACTTGTTTTCTACGCATCGGCGTAGCCAGAATAAAATTTACCTTCTCGTCCTTTTAAACAAAACAATTACTTTTTCAATTTTACTATATTGGGCTCGCTTTTTCGTGACTATGTTGATTTGTGTGAGTGTAAAATTGTTACTTGGTGACTACATTTGTAGACTACCGGCCAAGATTGTAGGTAATTAAAAAAAAAAAAACCAAAACTGCCTAGAATTGATTTTCAGAAGCCTAGTAGTGGAAATAATTTATTTAGTACAAATTTCCGGCAAAATTCCAACAACGTAGACTACCAAACACATAAAAGTTAAACCATTTCGCCTGACTGCAATAAATGATGTGATTTGAAATGAATTCGTTATTAGATTGGAAGTTTTCTTTATAAAATAGCTAGAAGAATATTTTTTTTTTGTAAGTACGAAAATACACAAAAACTGTCACAAAAACTGATCAAATTACCTATAGTATATTCATATTGTCAAATTTGAATGGTGCGACTGAGTTTGTATTAGAGTCGTATTTCGAAAACCTTCGTATATTTAGTAAGCGCGGTAGCGTGCGGTTGATCAATACCGATAATGCCCTCTTCCCCAATTCATGATGAATTACTGAATCTTTTTGCCTCTGTCGTCAATGGTAATGATACACAGTACCGCTGAGCTGATTGCTGTTGTTTTTATTCCTTTGCTTTTTTTATTTTTATTTTTGTTTTTTGTTTTTTATTTTTTTGCTCATGCCACCACAAATATTTGGGTCAGTTTTGCAAGTTTCCATCTTTCGCAATTTTCCCATTTCCTCGTTGCCGGCGTCAGCATCGTCATCGGTGTCGGTGTCGTCATCATCATCGTTTTTCTTTCGGTTGAATTTCACAGCTTCATTGTAGTACATACATACATATATTGTTTGTTCAAGCGCCGAGCGGCCTGTGACTGTGATTGTGGCTGCCGCAGTGCTGCATGCCACCGCATAATATCCAACTCGCAAATGAAGATGTGGCAGTGCTGGCGTGGGTGTGGGAGTGGGCATGGGCGCAGGAGTGGGTGTGCGGATGGGGCGGCACGGCGCCGTTGTTGGTTGTGCCTGTTCATTCATTCCTTTTCAGGCCGGCCGCGTTGTCGCTTTGCTTCTGTTGCATTTGCGCGCAGCTGAACATAGCTTCAAGTGCATTCAACATAATTAAATGTGACTGGCATGTTGTCGTTAGAAGCAATTCCCTCGTTGATCTACGTACATACATACATACATACAGTTTGTACATATACTTCACGCCACATGCCACTACTATCAACTTGCTGCACTTCGTTCAATGCTCAGCGTTGGTTAAATGTAGAAAATTAAAGTTATTTAGTTCATAACCTTAGAAGTGACCTGATGGTGAATAATTGGTGTCAAAAGTTCGTCTCATTTAGGTTGAACTCGAGCAATTAAAATTGAGGTTGAATATTAAATTTGTTGGAAAAGAAAATGTTTCCAAGTTTGTGTGAAGCTTAGGGGCTGTGTGAAATTCTAAGTAAATATAGGAGGCTAGGGAGCAAATGGGGCAGTGTTGCAAAGTACCTAAGGTTTCCGTTTGGGAGACTGGTTTTTAATTGGAAAGCATACGAGTTTTCTGCTTGAGTAAGAGCTTTTAGTTTTGAACTAAATAAAATGTATTCAACGTTGCGGGAAGCTGCAGTTTGGATGGATATTTCAAAAAAAGCTATAATAAATTTAGTCCAGCGTTTTTCATTTTTATATGAGTTAAAGGTCGTCAAGCTCGGAACACTTTGACGACTGCAACTTCACGACGTAACGACAGCGACATCATTTTGTCGACAAATGTCGCCTTGAAGCCAGCTTCTTAAACATTTT
>NW_023458566.1:5319546-5329390 GCF_013731165.1 Rhagoletis pomonella | reverse complement strand
AAATGTCGCCTTGAAGCCAGCTTCTTAAACATTTTGAAGACCTCAGCGACATAGCAAACAGCTGATTTTAAAGTTTTACATTTTGGTATATTTATTTCACAAATTGTGTATTTTTATTTAAGTAAATAAGAAAAACATGAACAATCAAGAATATGTGATTAATTTTGCGACAATTTAATTTTGAAGCACTACATCTACTCATTGTCGCCGGCAAAATTAGAAATAAATTTAATTTGGCGACGTCGACAATTGCAGTCCTGCAGCCAAGATGTCGTGCTGTCGTCGAAATAATTGTGTCCGTAAGAACGTGTGTATTTAAAATTTGACAGATGCTGCTTGTCGCTTGCTGTCGTCAAAGTGTTCCGAGCTTTAAACATGAAGCAAGTGTTGCAAATTAAGGGTAGTAGGGATAAAATTGGAGGTATACGAAAATCGTGTAAGTGTTGCAAAAAATATATATATATAAATGAGCCCATACAGGAATAGGATTTATCAAGCAGAATGGATCTAATTAATAATTAGGCAATCCTTTTAAATCTCCATGACCAGATGGTAATGAAATTGTAAACTCATTGAAAAATTCTCTATGTGACCCCTTTTGATTACCACTGCATCAATACTGAACTGACTCCCCTCGTAGCAGGATACATAAAAATCTATTACTTAACCACAACTCTCACGACCCAGTGTTATCTTGCAGTCTCGTCACTCTACTCGTTACCTGTGACCAAGGCATTTTTTATGTAGAGAAATGCACACTTTTATTCATTGTCAGCCATGTTGCAATGAAAGTATTGGAATCTAAAGTACTGAAATCAAGAATCGTTTGGAACTCCACACACCGCTGGCATGACTGAGTCAAGTCAATGCCTCTCCGTTGAGTTCCTGGGAAAGAAGTTGCCAAGCCATGATTTGCAAATGCGCATCAGCGAAGCGGATAACGCTCTACATTCATCGATATTTGTTCTTCTGTTTTTATGGCCGAGGCTTATCAAAAACTGAGGTGTGAGAATTCTACGAACCTAGTTTCCTATGCAGGATTAGTCGGAATAAGGCGACTAAAGCACTTGAAATCACACTTTTGAGGATATTTGTAGCAAGCAAATATGCTATGATGGATAAGCTCTTTACGAAAATAAGAGCTGGGTAATTTTCTATTGCACATAAACTTCGTATAGTTTTGAATATATACATATAAGTGTCTCAAAATGCCGAAAATCAAAAATCACCGATTATTTAGAAGTTTAGTTCGCCCAGCGGTAGAAATTAGTTAATGAGTTAAGTGGAAGTGATTTGAAGTAAAATGACATAAGGTGACTTGAGTTTAGATAAGTTCAGGTGAGTACGGGTGAGTTGGGCTGAGGTAAAATTAGGTGAGGTGAAGAAACATTAGTTGAGGTGAGTTGAGGTGAATTGTGTTGAGATGAAATGAGGTGAGTTGGGTTGAGGTAAAATTAGTTCAGGTGAGATGAGGTGAGTTGAGGTGAAAAAACATAAGCTGAGGTGAGTTGAGGTGAGGTGAATTGAGTTGAGATGAAATGAGGTGAGTTGGTTTGAGGTGAGTTAAGGTGAGTTGAGGTGAACTGAGAGGATTTGATGTGAGGCCAGTTGATGTGAGATTAGGAGAGTTGAGGTGATATGTACTCGGCTGTGCTGAGTTGAGGTGAAAAACGTTGAGAAACATAACATAACACAAGATAACATAAACAAACATAGGTTAGGTTAGACATAACATAACATAACTTAATATACCATAATAAAATATATCATAACATAACACATCTCATTCTTCAGTTTTATCTTTTTCTTTGTCTCTATTCACCCACACCTTATATTAATGGCCTTATACATAAAAAATATAGTTGATTCAAAGAGCTTTATAAAATGACGTTTTCATAAAGTTTTATGTTTATAAATCCTTTTTAAAGTTACTTTATTTAAATTTACCTTCCTCTCTATCTTTATCTTTAGTTTTACTTTTATTTTAATGTTTGCCTTTATCCCTTTCTTCTTCTATATACTCAACCCAAGCTCCTTCATTAATTAGTATTGAGCCCTACTACCTTTTTTTAAGTAAAATTTTTTCCATTATATTATTAAAGGATCTCTTAATACTAAGAATATGGGTACTATTTAAAACCCAAATATCACTGATCTGCAACTATTTTCAATCTTTAAATCAAAAGTAGATATTCAATAGGGGTTGGTCGCGCATCGCAAAAGGACAACAGACAAATGCTTATGGCAAGGAAGGTTGTGTCCGACTCAATACGACATTGGTGAGGATATTTCAGGCGCAGAGCTAGCAATTTCGTTCCATTATTAAAATTGGTAAGTTGAAATGACTTCACATCACTTTACAAATTTCCCAAATTACGAAAAGGTAGCAAAAAATTTATGCAGTGGGTTTTAATTTAATTAAAAAATTATTATTTTTTGATTAATTTAACTAAGCCATTTGATAGTGATTTGTTCATGTTGTTTGATTAGTTAGAAATAAGACAAAAAAAAAAGATAAATTTGTACTTTATTGACACATGCTTTTTACGTTAGTACACATGTAGTTTATTTTTAACAAAAAATTATTTGTATGTTTCTGTGTATCGGATTGTCCAGTAATTTAATTAGCCATAAATAATGTCAGATATTTTAAGCAGTTTTTTTTTTCTTATTTGCAATTATTTAATTGTTTTCACAGCTACAGCTCGATGACTTTTTTCAGCTCCTTAAAAAAATACGATTCCAATTAAGTGCATATTATTTTTCTAATCAAATATTTAATTCGAGAAAATTAATACATTTTTAATTAGGTGCCCATCCTGCATATACGCTTATTTAAATACATATTTGTGTGTGTTTTGTGGTGTCTGTGACACAAAAAGTCCATACAAAACGCATAATTCAAATGCAACCATGCAAATATTCATTGCATGTTTTCATTACAGGTTCAAAAAAAAAATTCTGTTTATAAAAAACTAAACAATTAATTATAGCTAAACTGTGAATAAACATTATTGTAAAACACGCGACTTACAAATGCATAGATATGTAGAATTGTAGATGTACAATAAACAACAAAATTCTTAGTAATTGTTAATAAACATAAATCTATGCTTTACACGTAGGTACAACAGCTAATCACAGCATAGTTATTTGTTTGCCAAAAATTTAAATAAAACATGAAAAAGCTCAACAAAACTGAAAATCAAAGTGAGCCATAAGCGCAAAAAGCATATGAAAGGAATCATAAATAATTGGCCGCTTTTTTTTTTGTTCATATGTATGTAAATACACGTTTGCTCCTTTCACTACATAGCCGTGCATTCATTGCCAAAAAGCGAATAAAAAAAAACCCCTCGTGGCAGCTCTTTTACAGCAAAAGCTTTACACTCGCAAAAGCGCGGATTACTTTTACGTCAAAAGCACATAGTGCGGTGCGTTCAAAGGACATTTGTGCCTCTCTAAATATTAGGTATGTATGTACATATGTACATGTTCAATGGTTCATATGCCGACATATGTATGCGTGTATGTGCCAATACAGACATGTGCAGCCTCCGGCAAAGGTTGCTTGCTGCACCGAAAGAAAGAAGGGCACAACCTGACGAAGCGTCTTGCATAGCAATTGCAGCGCAAATATCATCCAAAGCTCAAAGGATTATGCAGCGCTTGTTGGCAAAGGTAGTCAAATAAAAAACGTATGTACGTGTAGGTGTCTATGCATGACCCTGCAGGAAACAACTCAATTTGCTGGGAGAGCTTTTTTGTTAGCTTTGGTACTGAAATTAATGTTGGCCAAGGATTATAAAATATTTAGAACACAGCTTTCAGAGTAGTGACTTTTTAAGAAAGGCACAAACATTTTGGAAAGTGCATACCTGAAAAGTATATATGTATATACCTATATCATGACGATATCCTTAATATTGCACACCAATGAATGATATCGGAGTTGTGAGTAATCCTTAAATGTATCGATATGTCTAGGGGTTGAGATGCAAAATACAATTTTATCGAAAAATTTACTAACAGACTATGCAAAAAACTTTATTTTTAATTTCCAAAAACATTGCCATAGTTTTATCTATATATTATCGAAGTTTAAAATATCGCTTTTTTATCGAAAGGAATAGAAAAATATAAAATATATCTTTTTATGGCGATCAAGATTTTCTAAGGCGATAAACCTGTTGAAAAGAATATTAAAAAAAAAAATATCTATAAAAAACTGTATTGACTTTATGTGGCAACTGATAAAGTTTTTTTCTATAATAATTGAGGCTAATATCCTACTTTCTACCCTCGCTTGCTATTGAAACTTATCTGGCCTTTAAATAAATATTTTGAGAAATCACACAGCGTTCATCGACCAGCCATATGGCCAATCTTTCCAAGAACATTTCGTAAGTAGGCAAAGGAGCCGCCGATCTACGTTTTCTCAGTAAGACCTACACGTGGGCGCATTTCCTGGCCAGCTCATCAGCCACGCAGTTTTCTCCAATATCACTTTAGCGTGGAACTCATACACATATAATAATCTGACAAGAAAATACCAGACGCGACCGAAATTGAGGTCAGTCATTCTCTAACTACCGCTTGGCTATCGGAGTACATATTTACGACCCTTGCGAAAATCCACTACCAATCGATTAGTTCCTTAATGACAGCTATGTATATCTTCTTATTTGGAGGCACACAATTTTTTATGGACGAGGAAGTTTCTCTGCTAAAGTCGCTCCACCGACCATTCTGTCAAGTTTTCCATCCAGCCACTTTCTGCCATCCACTCATGCCTGGAGGAAATGTCCAGTCACGCAATGCTCCATGTTATCCGTGATAATGTTGGAACTTCCAAGAATGTCATAGTGTCTAGTTCTTGAGCCGATAAAGCACTCAGCACTCGTAAATCTGCCTGCAGCTACTGCAGGATGTTAGGAGCCAGTGGTTCTAAGTGCGCTACTGATTTACTTGAGGGCGGACCGTTGTATACGCAAAGATATCTGAGTAGCGATCCCATAAATTTGTTTTCAAAACGAGCCCGTCAAATTACCTTGGAAGAGCGGTTAAAGAGCTTACCAATTCTTCCTCGACAGCAGCCTCATGCCTTCTTTACTCTTTTCCCAATTTCGGGCTTCAACGACAGCTTTCTATCTAGCTGGAATTCAGCTGAAGATCTAAGCTTCCTCGACGTAGCCTATACTTTCTAGTGAGCAAGACGAGTTTAACCTTAATGGGATCTACAGAAAGACAGCTGTTTGCAGCACGCTTAGTACTGAAGTTCAGGTGTTTTCTGGTCAAAAAGGGTATGCAATAATCTTCCTACAACTAAAATTGCAGGTCAGCCGTATAGGAAAATAACCTAGCCAGTGCGTCCAGCAGTTCGTTTACGACCACAATTCAAAGAAGGGGTGAGAGAGGTTTTTTAACCCTTTATTATCGATCGTTATTTAAGCCACAAAAACACAGCTGTTTTGGATGCTTGCAAATATCGACTAGTTTAAAAGCAGTAAAGCTTATAGTTCAATGGAACTTTGGTGAAATACACATTGCGCTTTTTGTGGACTTCTTGAGAGCTGTTTGGAGATACGTCCAGCTTAGATATTAGCGAGTGACTGGATATTTCAACAAGTTCCTTCGCCTCCATAAATTCGTTAAGGCAACCTTTATGGCCCCCCAAATGTTTTAATGCTTGGCTATTTGAGAAATTTGCTATGAATTCTATAGAGTATTCTATCACTACGCCAGTAATTATTTACATAAAAATTAATACTTAATTAATTACTTAATTTCCCTAGTGGGTACACTATCCCTTGCACACTACCCCACCGTTTATGATTTGCTTGTTTACATGAGCATCAAATATGCGCTTTTACTATTCACTTTACTTCTCTCTCAAGCGTTGATATTTCAATTTTGCACGTATTTTTATTAGCAAACGTTTTAATTTCTATTTAAGAGGAATAATCGCACCCGGCTAAGTGGCATTGCAAAGGGACATACATAATTATGCTTAGAAGCCAATTTGATTAGCAATCAAATAGTGAGTTGAATGTTAAGGTTAATTTGCGTGAAATAAATAATTAAAGCTATATCAAAAATGCTTTTGACTTAATAAAGGACTATTTGACTGGAGTAATAGTTATTGCATGCAATGTATAAGACCTCGAAAGCAAACAGTAATTCTAGACTTCTACTTAGGCTGAGTGGTTTAGAGATGTGTACTGCAACTTCGTAGGATCTGGATTCGATCCCCGGACCGAGAAGCATCTACAGCGGCAAAAATAGCAAAAACGGACTAGCGAATTCAGACAAAGCAGTTACGCAGATTCATAGTAAAAAATAACCAACTAACACAAATCAAAAAGAATTTTGATAAAAATTCATATTTATTGAATAAAAAATTATATTCAATAAATTTAATAAATTTAATTTTTTAATTGAATTACTGCAATATGGGTGTCAATCCAACAGTTTTTGAAAAGGGTTTTAGTTCTAAACTACATGAAGGACGGTTGCCACCTGTTTGAAAAACCAAATTTTTCTTTGAATTAAGGGAATTAGATAATTGGAATATTTATAACAACAATATGGGTGTCAGACCAAAGATCTTTAATAAGGTTTCAGTTGGAAAACATTTTGGAGAGGGTTGCCACTTTTTTTAAAAGTAGAATCATTAAAATAACTATACTCAATTTAAGTGTCAAACGTAAGAGTGTTTAGATATGTTCAGCTTGAACATGTAGAATCTTATGAGGCATTTGAAGAGGGTTACCACCTGTCTTAAAATTAAATACAGTTTTATTATATATAAGTTAAATGACTTATTAAAATATTTGTAGGTATTAATCGAATGTCTTGAAAAAGCCTTCTTAGAACTTTACTGAAACCCCAAGTAAGGGAAATTTTGAGTGCTCTATTCTTTGTTCAGAAAAAATTTCATAGAAAATATAATTTGCTCCAACAAACAAAAGGAAAGTTCACGATGTAATTAAAATATTATTCAGCCTTTCGACTTTCGCTTCTTAACTTAGTTGAAAAGTTCTTAGTAAGTTAGCTCATTTTCACAATAATTTTCGATCAGAAATAAAAAAAATATACTTACTTGCAGTTACTGTTCAATCATGCTGCACTTCGAAATGAGTTTCTTAGCACACGATTTAATTCGTTTGCGAATATTTTATCTTTGCTTCGTTACATTTTGCTAGCTTTAAAGCTTGCAAGTACATTCGTTTGCATGGTCTGTTTGTGCCTCATTTATCGAAGAAGTTTTTCACGATGAACTTTCCCAGCGAAACGCTTAGCACCTTCTCGTTCGCTTGCTGTCTTATTCCATAATGTTGTATAGGTACGATTAGTTAGGGTGCGTAAGCAGTTTTCGGAATTATAGTCAAATAAAAAAAATTAATATTTTTAATAAATCCAATCTGAACATTGAATTTCTAATTATATGTAGATGCCTAGTGAAGAGGTAATACGCTGACACAATACAATTTCTGTACCAAAGTAGTTGATAGACAAAAAGTACAGTTACTTTATAGGAAAAATCGCAATTAACATATCACATCTGTGGAGTTACATCCGGATAAAGAGAATGTCTGACTTCCATTGGATTGCAATGTGATTAAGACTCTCTGATCATGGATTAGTTGGAGGTGGTCTAAGGATCGCTTAAGGCTGAGCAAGGCCCACCTCTCCTATTTGAATCCATATGAAGCTCAACATTACGCATGAAGAACAAAGAGGTGAAAGAATTCTGGGAATCTGCTTCTGGGGTGTGCACCACCCTTAGATCATCAAAAGTTTTGAAAATATTCCTTTTTTTACCCAAAAAAAAAAAATGCAGTACCCTAATACGCCATACATATATTAAAAAAAATTCATCTAAACATTGTAACAGTATCCAGCATAAGTCTTGATTTACTGTCCTTTATTTACGCCAGCAAATGAAAGTTTACAGCAGACAAATTCCAACAATTTCACGGGCATTTATCAATTAACACTGCCAAAGCTATTTTGCTCTGTTGCTCTGTTGCCATCTAGAGTGGTAAGTTCACGCTGCTTCACGCTACACATACTACTTTAGACACAGTTGGTGAATAAGTGTACATAGCCAACTGCATGGGTAGCAGCTAGCTGACGGTTGGCAGACGGCAACATAAAAAAAAAATGCAATTAAAAATGCCACAGCATGGGCGAAGACACAGCAGTCAAGCGTTTCGCTTGCTTGCAAGCAGCGGCAACCAAGTCGAAGGTGTGACTATGAAGCTGATGGCTATATTGCAAAGTTGTGCCGCCGAATAGCAAGAATAAACTACGGAAAAGATAATAAGCCAACTTGTCGTGTAACAGACGCATCGAATGCTTTCCTATGCAAGCGCTTGCAAACACTTACAAAAGGGATAACAGAAAAAGTTTTTGCGAAGTCAAAGTGCACAAGAAAGTATGTACAGCAGAGTTAGTGGATAGCGTAGTCAATTTTCAATGATGACCGCCGGAAAGGGTAGCAGCCACAGTGGCATGTAAGAGCATAAATGTGCTTAGCGCTTGTCGATTTTTGGAAAGCAATGTTTTTTTTTTGCATTCATTTCGCATCAAGGAAATTATGTATAGAATTGGAATGGGCATTCCGATCTAACAGCATAGGAGCAGGCATCTCTTTTGGCTGCTTGTTGACTTATGAACTTTTTTTTGTCTTAAATACAACGACGCTTCAGCGTGTTACTTGAGGTATTTATGTTTGTATGAGTCTATGTATGTACGTATGTGTAAAAGTGCATTGCATTTCACAAAATAGCCGAGTGTAGATGAGCAAAATTGGGTTAGCCTTTCTTTGCCGGCAATAGTTATTTGCTTGCGTTGTTTTCGACGCTGTTGACGCCACTCGTGAAACTGGAGCATTTCGTATAAGACTTTTTCACTTAAATACATACATACCTACATACTTAACATTTTTTCTTTCGCTAAGCTTCACTTTCTCGCTGTTTGCCGAAAAAGTTTCTCATCGCACTTTTTTGTTTCCACAATATTTTTGCTTTCTTGATACCCTTTCTCCCCTTGCCTGCATTTGTTCGTATGCATGCCTGGCTTCGGCAGAAATAACATTAAGTCAATATAATAAATTACCGAAAGTTTAATAGTTTACCAGTTGCAAGCAAGAAGTCAGTTGCAAGTGTTGGCATCAGAGGTTAAAAATGAAATAAATTTCAATGTGTGTGGCGGAAGTGGGTCAATATGGAATCGATTTTGAAGTCACCTAGCTGGAGTCATTTAGGAAGTTAAAAGTAAAAGTTACAAATGCTAATGCCGTTTAACCAAAGGCCGCAAGTATTTAATGAAAACTAAAATTTTCAATTATTTAAGGTTGGAAGAAATTACCAAATTATCATATGAAGAGCAAATAAATAGACGCAAAATAAATCTAATTCCAAACCTCTATAATAAAAATGTATGTTTTAGTTTCAGCAAAAAATATATAAATAATTGGTGAAACCATTAAAGTTTGATGCGTTCTAGATTAAAATAGATTTTACAATATTTTTTATAAAGCAAAAGCTACAGCGCTACTTTTTCACAAACAAAAAGTATAGCTCATTAACGCGAAAGCAGCAAATGACAAGCCTCTTTGTGCAAATCAAAAACTCTAATTATTTATTTACTTTTTTTCTGATAAAATAGCAAAATTTATGCGCACATACATAAATACAAAGTTAATTATGTGCAAACCAAACGAATTAAAAATTCACTCAAATGTTAGCTGTCATAGAAAATGTATGCAAACTAACACCAATGAAATAAATAAAAAAAATAAAAATATGAATTTGCTGCAAAACTTTTTAATGAATAC
>NW_023458566.1:5253619-5319446 GCF_013731165.1 Rhagoletis pomonella | reverse complement strand
GTATTCATTAAAAAGTTTTGCAGCAAATTCATATTTTTATTTTTTTTTATTTTTTTCATTGGTGTTAGTTTGCATACATTTTCTATGACAGCTAACATTTGAGTGAATTTTTAATTCGTTTGGTTTGCACATAATTAACTTTGTAATTATGTATGTGCGCGGAAATTTTGCTATTTTATCAGAAAAAAAAAGTAAATATATAATTAGAGTTTTTGATTTGCACAAAGAGGCTTGTCATTTGCTGTTTTCGCGTTAATGAGCTATACTTTTTGTTTGTGAAAAAGTAGCGCTGTAGTTTTTGCCTTATAAAAAATATTGTAAAATTTTGTTTAATCTAGAGCGCATCAAACTTTAATGGTTTCATTAATTATTATATTTTTTTTTATCTGAAACTAATAAATACATTTTTTATAGAGGTTTAGAATTAGATTTATTTTAGAATATTAAATTTTCTTCGTTTAGGTTGAGTACGTAATATCGTGAAATTTCAGAACAATAAGTCTCACCTGAAAACTTTTCGGGATATGAGAAATATAGCTCCAGCGAATTATCCAGTACTTATCCTGGATACTAAATTTCTCTCAAATTGCGTCTATTTATTTGCTTTTCAAATGATAATTTGGTAATTTCTTCCAACCTTAAATAATTGAAAATTTTAGTTTTCATTAAATATTTGCGGCCTTTGGTTAAACGGCATTAGCATATGTAACTTTTACTTTTAACTTCCTAAATGACTGCAGCTAGGTGGCTTCAAAATCGATTCCATATTGACCCACTTCCTCCACACACATTGAAATTTATTTCATTTTTAACCTCTGATGCCAACACTTGCAACTGACTTCTTGCTTGCAACTGGTAAACTATTAAACTTTCGGTAATTTATTATATTGACTTAATGTTATTTCTGCCGAAGGCAGGCATGCATACGAACAAATGCAGGCAAGGGGAGAAAGGGTAACTAGAAATAAAAAATATTGTGGAAACAAAAAAGTGCGATGAGAAACTTTTTCGGCAAACAGCGAGAAAGTGAAGCTTAGCGAAAGAAAAAATGTTAAGTATGTAGGTATGTCAATACGTATATAAGTGAAAAAGTCTTATACGAAATGCTCCAGTTTCTCGAGTGGCGTCAACAGCGCCGAAAACAACGCAAGCAAATAACTATTGCCGGCAAAGAAAGGCTAACCCAATTTTGCTCATCTACACTCGGCTATTTTGGGAAATGCACTGCACTTTTACACATACATACATACATAAACTTATACATACATACACACCTCAAGTACCACGCTGAAGCGTCGTCGTATTTAAGACACAAAAAGTTGATAAGTCAACTAGCAGCCGAAAGAGATGCCTGCTCCTATGCTGTTAGATCAGAATGCCCATTCCACTTCTACTATACATAATTTCCTTGATGCGAAATGAATGCAAAAAAAAAACAATGCTTTCCAAAAATCGACAAGCGCTAAGCACATTTATGCTCTTACATGCCACTGTGGCTGCTACCCTTTCCGGTGGTCATCATTGAAAATTGACTACGCTATCCACTAACTCTGCTGTACGTACTTTCTTGTGCACTTTGACTTCGCAAAAACTTTTCCTGTTATCCCTTTTGTAAGTGTATGCGAGCGCCTGCATAGGAAAGCATTCGATGCGTCTGTTATACGACAAGTTGGCTTATTATCTTTTCCGTAGTTTATTCTTGCTATTCGGCGGCACAAGTTTGCAATATAGCCATCAGCTTCATAGTCACACCTCTGACTTGGTTGCCGCTGCTTGCAAGCAAGCGAAACGCTTGGCTGCCTCTTCGCCTATGCTGTGGCATTTTTAATTGCATTTTTTTGTTATATTGCCGTCTGCCAACAGTCAGCTAGCTAGCTACCCATGCAGTTGGCTATGTACACTTATTCACCAACGGTCCTAAAGTAGTATGTGTAGCGTGAAGCAGCGTGAACTTACCGCTCTAGATGGCAACAGAGCAACAGAGCAAAATAGCTTTGGCAGTGTTAATTGATAAATGCCCGTGAAATTGTTGGAATTTGTCTGCTGTAAACTTTCATTTGCTGGCGTAAAGGACAGTAAATCAAGACTTATGCTGGATACTGTTACAATGTTTAGATGAATTTTTTTTTAATATATGTATGGCGTATTAGGGTACTGCATTTTTTTGCCGGGGTAAAAAAAAGGAATATTTTCAAAACTTTCGATGATCTAAGGGTGGTGCACACCCCAGAAGCAGATTCCCAGAATTCTTCCACCTCTTTGTTCTTCATGCGTAATGTTGAGCTTCATATGGATTCAAATAGGAGAGGCGGGCCTTGCTCAGCCCTAAGCGATCCTTAGACCAGCTCCAGCTTATTCATGGTCAGAGAGTCTTAATCACATTGCAATCCAATGGAAGTCAGACATTCTCTTTATCCGGATGTAACTCCACAGAAGTGATATGTTATTTGTGATTTTGTCTATAAAGTAACTGTACTTTTTGTCTATCAACTACTTAGGTACAGACATTATATTGTGTCAGCGTATTACCTCTTCACTAGGCATCTACTTATAAACCTACTTATTTGACTATAATTCCGAGAACTGCTTACGCACCCTAACTAAGCGTACCTATAAAACATTATGGAATAAGACAGCAAGCGAACGAGAAAGTGCTAAGCGTTTCGCTGTGAAAGTTCATCGTGAAAAACTTCTTCGATAAATGAGGCACAAACAGACCCACGAAAAGGAATGTACTTGCAAGCTTTAAAGCTAGCAAAATGTAACGAAGCAAAGATTAAATATTCGCAAATTTGTTAAGCTACAAACGAATTAAATCGTGTGCTAAGAAACTCATTTCGAAGTGCAGCATGATTGAACAGTAACTGCAAGTAAGTATATTTTTTTTATTTCTGATCGAAAATTATTGTGAAAATGAGCTAACTACTAGCAACTTTTCAACTTAGTTAAGAAGCGAAAGTCGAAAGGCTGAATAATATTTTAATTACATTGTGAACTTTCCATTTGTTTGTTGGAGCAAATTATATCTGCTATGAAATTTTTTCTGAACAAAGAATAGAGCACTCAAAATTTCCCATACTTGGGGTTTCAGTAAAGTTCTACTACATGCAGACTAAAAGGTTATAGAATATAATTCAGAGTATATGCTGGTTTTAACCAGAAATGAAAAAAATCTGAAATAACGTAAATATCGGTTAGTAGGACCTTCGCCGTCAAAGCTTTCAGCTAAATACTGAATCTCATTATAAGATTTGCGAGCTATGTACACCATCTTACATTTCAATTTTATGGTGCATACCATTTACTTTATGTATAGTATGTACATATTGGAGTGTTTTCCTTTAGCTGTACAATAGAAATTTAATAAACTTTACAGAACGTGTGCCTATAAACAGAAGAATAGAAGCTAAACTCGCAGTGTCGCGCCGCTGGAACCATTTCAAATAAGATACGCAAACCTAAGGTTTACTTTTCCGAAGAATAATTCCTTCCTTTGCCCTTTTCAAATATTTTATCTATCATATGTAGCTTAGAAAGAAGGCTTTTTCAAGACTTTCGATTAATACCTAAAAATATTTTAATAATTCATTTAACTTATATATAATAAAACTGTATTTAGTTTTAAGAGAGGTGGTAACCCTCTTCAAATACCTCATAAGATCCTACATGTTCAAGCTGAACATTTCTAAACACTCTTACATTTGACACTTAAATTGAGTATAATTATTTTAATTATTCTACTTTTAAAATAGGTGGCAACCCTCTCCAAAATATTTTCCAACTGAAACCTTATTAAGACCTTTGGTCTGACACCCATATTGTTGTTATACATATTCCCATTATCTAATTCCCTTAATTCAAAGTAAAATTTGATTTTTCAAACAGGTGGCAACCGTCCTTTATGTAGTTTAGAACTAAAACCCTTTTCAGTTAGATTGACACCCATATTGCAGTAATTCATTTAAATGTATTTAATATAATTTTTTAATCAACAAATACGAATTTTTATCAAAATTCTTTTTGATTTGTGTTAGTTGGTTATTTTGCTATGAAACTGCGTAATTGCTTTGTCTGAATTCGCTAGTCCGTTTTTACTATTTTTTTCCGCTGTAGACGCTTCTCGGACCAGGGATCGAATCCAGGTCCTACGAAGTTGCAGTACACATCTCTAAACCACTCAGCCTCAGTGGAAGTCTAGAATTACTGTTTACTTTCGAGGTCTTACACATTGCATGCAATAACTATTACTCCACCCAAATAGTCCTTTATTAAGTCAAAAGCATTTTTGATATAGCTTTAATTATTCATTTCACGCAAATTAGCCTTAACATTCAACTCACTATTTGATTGCTAATCAAATTGGCTTCTAAGCATAATTATGTATGTCCCTTTGCAATGCCACTTAGCCGCGTGCGATTATCCCTCTTAAATAGAAATTAAAACGTTTGCTAATAAAAACACGTGCAAAATTGAAATATCAACGCTTGAGAGAGAAGTAAAGTGAATAGTAAAAGCGCATATTTGATGCTCATGTAAACAAGCAAATCATAAACGGAGGGGTAGCGTGCAAGGGATAGTGTACCCACTAGGGAAATTAAGTAATAATTTTTATGTAAATAATTACTGGTGTAGTGATTGAGTACTCTATAGAATTTATAGCAAACTTGTATAGCCAAACGTTCAACTATTTGGGGTTCATGAAGGTTGCCTTGACGAATTTATGGGGGCGAAGGCACTTGTTGAAATAGCCAGTCACTCGCACCGAAATTTTGTGATTCCTAAAGGCTTTAAAATGTCTCTATACGTATAATTTTCACAATAGGAATTCGAACTAAATTAACACAATTTCATCTGTATCATCCAAAATTATTCTAAGAGAATGTGTAAGCTGTAAGCGGTGGAGGGACTTTAGCAGAGAAACCCTCGTCCATAAGAAATTTGGGCCTCCAAATAAATGTTGTACTCTCCAGGAAGATATAAAAGGTTTTTTTAGACGTGTGGTTTTCAATGAGGCCATATATTTTTTTCGGAGTTGGTCTTTTTGACAGCTGTTACTTGATTTATAATTAGTACTCAGGTTTGCCATTTCAAAATGAACAGACTTACTACGGAACAACGTTTGCAAGTCGTGCAAATTTATTACCAAAATAATGGTTCGGTTCGAGCGACGCATCGCGCGCTGAGTCGAATATTCGGTCGATATAATCGCCCAGCAGAGTCGGTAATTCGAGCAACCATGGATCGGTGTCACCCCAAGATTACTCTAATAGATAATGCGCATCCTCGGAGATGCCGTACAGTGCGCACGGAAGACGCTATTGCTGCTGTCGAGCAGAGTATCGAAGAAGACCCGAATGAGTCCATCCGCCATCGCGCGCAACAACTGGATCTGTGCCCATCTACTTTATGGAAGATTTTGCGGAAGGAACTTAGTTTGCGGGCTTACAAAATCCAACTCGGGCAAGAATTGAAGCCGAAAGACCATCAAGCGCGTCGCACGTTCAGTGAATGGGCCCAAAACGAGATGGCCACCGATCCCGATTTTCACAAGAAAATGTTGTTCAGCGATGAATCTCACTTTTGGCTGAATGGGTACGTTAATAAACAAAATGGTCGCATGGGGTAATGATAATCCACAAGCCATTGTTGAGACGCCGTTACATCATCAACAAGTCACTGTTTGGTGTGCTCTATGGGCAGAGGGGATCATTGATCCATATGTCTTCAAAAATGAAGCCGGTTATAATGTTACAGTCAATGGGTAAAGCTATAGAGCCATGATTAATGACTTTTTCGTGCTTGAATTGCAGGATGTTGAAGTGGACGACCTTTGGTTCCAACAAGACGGCACCACATGTTATACAGCCAACGAAACAATCAATTTATTGAAGGAAACTTTTGATGAGCGCATTATCTCGCGTCTGGCGTGGCCTCCAAGATCGTGCGATTTAACTCCGCTGGACTATTTTTTGTGAGGTTATGTGAAGTCGCTTGTCTACGCAGATAAGCCCGAGACGATTGACGCCTTGGAGGAGAATATTCGGCGCGTTATTGCTGACCTACGGCCCCAATTGCTGCAAAAAGTGGTCGAAAATTGGGCCAGCCGCGGCGGTGACTTGCCCTAAATCATTTTTAAAACATAATGGCAAAGCCTTATCTTTATAACAAAGCCAAAATCTTGGCCATAACATTAAACTATATGCATTTTATTTCTTCTTGAAAACCACATGTCTAACTAATCGACTGCCAATAAGAAACTAATCGACTGGTGGTGGTTTTTGCAAGGGTAGTGAATATGTACTCCGATAGCCAAGCGATAGTTAGAGAATGACTGACCTCAATTAAGGTCACGTCTGGTATTTCCTTGTCAGATTAACATTTGTGTATGAGCTCCAGGCTAAAGTGATTTTGGACAAAACTGCGTAGCTGATGAGCTGGCCAGGAAATGCGCCCACGTGTAGGTCTTACTACGAAAGCGTGGAACGGCGGCTCCTTTGCCTACCTACGAAATGTTATTGGAAAGATCGACTATATGGCTGGTCGTCGAACATTGGGCGGAAACAAGGACTGGATAAGGACAGATAAGTTGTAATAGCAAGACAGGGTAGAAAATATGATATTAGCCTAAATTATTATAGAAAATAACTTTATGAGTTGTGACATAAAGTCGATACATTTCAAATATTAGATATTTTCTCAACAAGTTTATCGCCTTAGAAATTCTTATCGACATAAAAAGATATATTTTATATTCTTCTACTCCTTTCGATAAAAAAGCGATATTTTAAACTTCGATAATATATCGATAAAACTATGGCTATATTTATAAAAATTAAAAATACGATTTTATGCATAGTTTGTTAGTAAATTTTTTACAAAAAATTAAAATTAAATCTCAACCCTTAGACATATCGATACATTTATCGATTACTCACAACTTCGATATCATTCATTGGTGTGTAATATTAAGGATATCGTCATGATATAGGTATATACATCTATTCTTTTTCAGGTATGCACTTTCCAACATGTTTGTGCCTTTCTTAAAAAGTCACTACTCTGAAAGCTGTGTTCTAAATATTTTGTAATCCTTGGCCAAAATTAATTTCAGTAGCAAAGCTATCAAAAAAGCTCTCCCAGCAAATTGGGCTGTTTCCTGCAGGGTCATGCATAGACACCTACACGTACATAAATACTTATTTGACTACCTTTGCCAACAAGCTGCATAATCCTTTGAGCTTTGGATGATATTTGCGCTGCAATTGCTATGCAAGACGCTTCGTCAGGTTGTGCCCTTCTTTCTTTCGGTGCAGCTAGCAACCTTGCCACATACATGCATACATATGTCGGTATATGAACCATTGAACATGTACATATGTACACACCTAATATTTAGAAAGGCACAAATGTCCTTTGAACGTATTTTGACGTAAAAGTAATCCGCGCTTTTGCGAGTGTAAAGCTTTTACTGTAAAAGAGCCGCCACGAGGGTTTTTTTTTATTCGCCTTTTGGCAATGAATGCACGACTATGTAGTGCAAGGAGAAAACGTGTATTTACATGAATATGAACAAAAAAAAAGCTGCCAATTATTTATGATTCCTTTCATATGCCTTTTGCGCGTATGGCTCACTTTGATTTTCAGTTTTGTTGAGCTTTTTCATGTTTTATTTAAATTTTTGGCAAACAAATAACTATGCTGTGATTAGCTGTTGTACCTACGTGTAAAGCATAGATTTATGTTTATTAACAATTACTAATAATTTTGTTGTTTATTGTACATCTACAATTCTACATATCTATGCATTTGTAAGTCGCGTGTTTTACAATAATGTTTATTCACAGTTTAGCTATAATTAATTGTTTAGTTTTTTATAAACGGAAATTTATTTGAACCTGTAATGAAAACATGCAATGAATATTTGCATGGTTGCATTTGAATTATTCGTTTTGTATGGACTTTTTGTGTCACAGACACCACAAAACACACACAAATATGTATTTAAATAAGCGTATATGCAGGATGGGCACCTAATTAAAAATGTATTAATTTTCTCGAATTAAATATTTGATTAGAAAAATAATATGCACTTAATTGGAATCGTATTTTTATACGAAGTGAAAAAAGTAATAAAGTAGTAGCTGTGAAAACAATTAAATAATATTGCAAATAAGATAAAAAAAAACTGCTTAAAATAGCTGACATTATTTATGGCTAATTAAATTACTGCACAATCCGATGCACAGAAACATACAAATAATTTTTTGCTAAAAACAAACTACATGTGTACTAATGTAAAAAGCCTGTGTCAATAAAGTAAAAATTTATCTTTTTTTTTGTCTTATTTTTAACTAATCAAACAACATGAACAAATCACTATCAAATTGGTTAGTTAAATTAATAAAAAAATTATAATTTTTTAATAATAATAATAATAATTTTTTAATTAAATTAAAACCCACTGCATAAATTTTTTGCTGCCTTTTCGCAATTTGGAAAATTTGTAATGTAATGTGAAGTCATTTCAACTTACAAATTTTACTCATGGAACGAAATTGCTAGCTCTGCGCCTGAAATATCCTCACCAATGTCGTATTGAGTCGGACACAACCCGCCTTGCTATAGGAATTTGTCTGTTGTCCTTTTGCGATGCGCGACCAACCCCTATTGAATATCTACTTTTGATTTAAAGATTGAAAATAGTTGCAGATCAGTGATGTTTGGGTATTAAATAGTACCCATATTCTTAGGTTTAAGAGATCCTTTAATAATATTATGGAAAAAATTTTACTTAAAAAAAGGTAGTAGGGCTCAATACTAATTAATGAAGAAGCTTAGGTTGAGTATATAGAAGAAGGAAGGGATAAAGGCAAACATTAAAATAAAAGTAAAGAAAACTAAAGATAAAGACAGAGAGGAAGGTAATTTTAAATACTTATGGCCTTATTCATAAATAAATAAAGTAACTTTAAAATGGGTTTATAAACTGAAAAATTTATGAAAACCTCATTTTATAAAGCTCTTTAAACCTACTTTATTTTTTATGAATATGGCCATTAATATAATGACAAAGATGTGGGTGAATAGAGGCAAAGAAAAAGATAAAACTGAAGAATAAGATGTGTTATGTTATGTCTAACCTAACCTATGTTTGTTTATGTTATCTTTTGTTACGTTATGTTTCTCAACGTTTTTCATCTCAACTCACCACAGCTCACTACATATCATCTCAACTCCCCTCATCTCACATCAACTAGCCTCACATCAAATCCTCTCAGTTCACCTCAACTCACCTTAACTCACCTCATTTCATCTCAATTTCATTTCATTTCAGCTCAATTCACCTCAGCTAATGTTTTTTCATCTCAACTCATCTCATCTAATGTTTTTTCACCTCAACTCTAATGTTTTTTCACCTCAACTTATCTCACCTCAGCTAATTTCACTTCAGCTCAACTCACCGTTACTCACCTTAACTTGTCTAAACTCAAGTCACCTTAACACATTTTACTTCCACTTAACTCAAATCAGCTCATTTCACCTTTACTCACCGCAACTCCTCTTAACTTTAGTAGTTAAATTTCTACCGCTGGGCGAAACAAAAGTTCTAAATAATCGGTGATTTTTGATTTTCGGCATTTTGAGAAACTTATATGTATATATTCACAATTATACGAAGTTTATGTGCAATAGAAAATTACCCAGCTATTTTTTTCGTAAAGAGCTTATCCATCATAGCATATTTGCTCGTTACAAATATCCTCAAAAGTGTGATCCCAAGTGCTTTAGCCGCCTTATTCCGACTAATCCTGCATAGGAAACAAGATTCGTAGAATTCTTACTGCACACTTTTTCCCAAAAAGTTCCACATTTCAGTTTCTGATAAGCTTCGGCCATAAAAACAGAAGAATAAATATAAGAATAAATTCGTTGATGTGCATTTGCAAATCATGCCTTAGCAACTTCTTTCCCAGGAACCCAACGGAGAGGCATTGACTTGACTGTCATGCCAGCGGCGTATGGAATTTCCAAACGATTCTTGATTGCAGTACTTTGGATTCCAATGCTTTCATATTCCTATTCATATTCATATTCATCTTTATTCAGTCTACGATTTACAATCTTACAGACTGGAAGTAGGCTAAATGGCTGGCAATGAATAAAAGTGTGCATTTCTCTACATAAAAAATGCCTTGGTCACAGGTAACGAGTAGAGTGACGAGACTGCAAGATAACACTGGGTCGTGAGAGTTGTGGTTAAGTAATAGATTTTTATGTATCCTGCTACGAGGGGAGTCAGTTCAGTATTGATGCAGTGGTAATAAAAACGGTTTACAATTTCATGACCATCTGGTCATGGAGATTTAAAAGGATTGCCTAGTTATTAATTAGAACCATTCTGCTTTATATATC
This sequence comes from Rhagoletis pomonella, assembly GCF_013731165.1. NCBI lineage: Eukaryota > Metazoa > Arthropoda > Insecta > Diptera > Tephritidae > Rhagoletis > Rhagoletis pomonella. Next base: position 5,309,033 of record NW_023458566.1, on the reverse strand, counting down.
CTATTCCTGTATGGGCTCATTTATAGTCTCTAATATTTCACAGAATCTCTGCCAGAAATATTTTTTGCATCCCTTACACGATTTTCGTATACCTCCAATTTTATCCCTACAACCCTCACTTGCTTCATGTTTGACGACCTTTAACTCATATAAAAATGAAAAAAGCTGGACTAAATTTATTATACCTTTTTTTGAAATATCCATCCAAACTGCAGCTTCCCGCAACATTGAATACAACTTATTTAGTTCAAAACTAAAAGCTCTTACTCAAGCAGAAAACTCGTATGCTTTCCAATTAAAATCCAGTCTCCCAAACGGAAACCTTAGGTACTTTGCAACACTGCCCCATTTGCTCCCTAGCCTCCTATATTTACTTAGAATTTCACACAGCCCCTAAGCTTCGCACAAACTTGGAAACATTTTCTTTTCCAACAAATTTAATATTCAACCTCAATTTTAATTGCTCGAGTTCAACCTAAATGAGACGAACTTTTGACACCAATTATTCACCATCAGGTCACTTCTAAGGTTATGAACTAAATAACTTTAATTTTCTACATTTAACCAACGCTGAGCATTGAACGAAGTGCAGCAAGTTGATATTTAGTAGTGGCATGTGGCGTGAAGTGTATGTACAAACTGTATGTATGTATGTATGTACGTAGAACAACGAGGGAATTGCTTCTAACGACAACATGCCAGTCACATTTAATTATGTTGAATGCACTTGAAGCTATGTTCAGCTGCGCGCAAATGCAACAGAAGCAAAGCGACAACGCGGCCGGCCTGAAAAGGAATGAATGAACCGGCACAACCAACAACGGCGCCATGCCGCCCCATCCGCACACCCACACCCACGCCAGCACTGCCACATCTTCATTTGCGAGTTGGATATTATGCGGTGGCATGCAGCACTGCGGCAGCCACAATCACAGTCACCGGCCGCTCGACGCTTGAACAAACAATATACGTATATACTACAATGAAGCTGTGAAATTCAACCGAAAGAAAAACGATGATGATGACGACACCGACACCGATGACGATGCTGACGCCGGCAACGAGGAAATGGGAAAATTGCGAAATATGGAAACTTGCAAAACTGACCCAAATATTTGTGGTGGCATGAGCAAAAAAAAAATAAAAAACAAAAACACAAAATGAAAAAAGGAAATTATATAAAAACAACAGCAATCAGCTCAGCGGTACTGTGTATCATTATCATTGACGACAGAGGCAAAAAGAATCAGTAATTCATCATGAATTGGGGAAGAGGGCATTAGCGGTATTGATAGACCGCACGCTACCGCGCTTACTAAATATACGAAGGTTTTCGAAATACGACTCTAACACAAATTCAGTCGCACCATTCAAATTTGACAAGATGAATATACTATAGGTAATTTGATCAGTTTTTGTGACAGTTTTTGTGTATTTTCGTACTTACAAAAAAAAAATATTCTTCTAGCTATTTTATAAAGAAAACTTCCAATCTAATAACGAATTCACCTCAACTCACCACAACTCATTTCAAATCACATCATTTACTGCAGTCAGGCGAAATGGTTTAACTTTTATGTGTTTGGTAGTCTACGTTGTTGGAATTTTGCCGGAAATTTGTACTAAATAAATTATTTCCACTACTAGGCTTCTGAAAATCAATTCTAGGCAGTTTTGGTTTTTTTTTTTTAATTACCTACAATCTTGGCCGGTAGTCTACAAATGTAGTCACCAAGTAACAATTTTACACTCACACAAATCAACATAGTCACGAAAAAGCGAGCCCAATATAGTAAAATTGAAAAAGTAATTGTTTTGTTTAAAAGGACGAGAAGGTAAATTTTATTCTGGCTACGCCGATGCGTAGAAAACAAGTTTTCCAAAATGAGGCATTAAAATAAAAGCGTTGGACTGCAGATGTGCAATAAGGTTTTACTTTTTTGAAAAGAGCTGCCACCTTTTAAAAAATTATATTCAAATTATTTAAAAAAATAAATCAATTATTACAAACTGGATATCAATTGAAATGGTTTTGAAAAGCCTTGTTTTCTAGCTGAACTATAGGAGGGTTGCCACCTTTTTAAAAAATCATGTTAGGTAAGAGAAATATATAGCATCATACGGGTGCCAAACAAAAGGGTTTTCCGAAAGTATTACTTTGAAAATATCTTGAAGAGGGTTGCCACCTTCTTGAAATGTCGAATTTAGTTTACTTATACAAAAGTTAAACGAAATATCAAAATAAGGATGTCAAACGAAGGAATGTTAAGAATGAACTTTATTGAGGAGGGTTGTCATTTGTTCGAGCAATCAGATTCGAGTTAGTTCATCAGTTTATTGAAATACGTGTGTATCGCAATGTCAGACGAAAGTGATTTAAGGAGATTCTAGTTTGGGAAGACTTTTGAAAATGTATTTCCAAAACGAGAGGTCAAATTAGAGACCTTAGCCTGCAGATGTATGACAAAGTTTTATTTTTTTAATTAAGAATTTTTTTCATCGGTATAGGGTGATTTGACTGATTTGATAGGGTAAGACTGCTCTTAACTCAGAAACGGCTGCACGATTTTGATGAAATATGACACTCGGATCTCTTATAACTGTGACTAACATTTGGAATATTTTTTAAGTTTTTGATATTCAATTTTAGGTGTTTTAACGCCATGCAGGTTCATTAGTTATTATTATTGACACCAACGGTTGCCCTCCTCCCGCCAATCCGCACCAGGGCTGAGTCCAGATGGCGGATGGAACCTTTTTTCATTTTTTCGCCGGGTCACAAAAGGCAGGCGTTTAAAACTATTCAGCTGCGCAACCAAATTTATCAGCTGATTATTATATCTTTATATAACTCAGTCATTTATTTAGAGAGCATAGTATCGCTTTCTTAATGCTGAAAAGCGAATCTGGTATATCAAACGTGCTGGAATGACAGTTAAAATCCTGGCATAAGCAACAGAGTGGTTTGTGTAATTCAAAATTTTTTTACAAGCTTACAGAAATAGGGGGCAAAAGTGTCTCGGCTACAATTTTCCTTAGTTATAAATTTTTAGTTTGAAGTTGGTCTGTAAGTAATATGTATTAACAGCGGAGTTCAAGCTGGGTAGAATGATCCATAATATGGTTGAACAGCGTACTAAGAAATATGCGGAGGGCTCACTTGAAATAATATTCCATTCTCTACGTGGTAAATTCTTAAAACGAAATCTTACACAACTTTGCCTAAACAGGCAAAAGCGTAACTCAAATAAGAACGTTCCTCATTTATAAGAAGGCCTCTAAAGCATACGGTGTACCAAGCCTCAGCATAGGCGATCAAATTAATAACCTCCTCTTTTTCTCCGCCTAAACTGATGAATGACATCGACACGCTGCTACGCCCGCCAAACGGTTAGGTGGCGGTCTGTCAAAGTGATAACCACCAGCATAACCAACGATAACGAAGCGCGAAGACAAAGTATCCTGCCTGTTTTGGCAAGTGTTTTCAACTACTACACACTATTCCAGCATGCGACGCGTCACCATCAAAAACGCCATGATTGCGTTTCACAGTTCATTTGAGCTCATCGCCGCGCACTCAGTGGCAATTTCCATTCACATCTAGCGAACCGATGGCAGACAAACTACTTACATATGTATGTATGTACGAGTATGTACGTTGGCCTGGTGATGACTCTGGCTAGCAGACTGATGAGCCCATAGGTTCGCTAGGCGACAGCAAGGAGTGTACGGTTGCATCGATTGATGGAGTGCTACTAGATTGGTGCATATCCAAGGCTTATAATTTTTTGGCGATTGAGCGTTGGCTGATGAGGTAAGGTTACAAAAAAAGGGGGGGGGCGGCACGGTGTTTGCATTGTATTTTCACTGTTGTTTACATTTCATATATGTCGGTATGTATGCGAATTCGCGCTTACTTACACACACTTACATACATACATACTCGCACATGGGGTTGGCACATGTTTTAATACCCTGTAGGAAATAGGAGCACGTAACAATGCCTTGCCATCAATTTATACCTCACCTGCCGAATCTCCCTTTCTTTTGCAAAGGAGTGACTGCCTTGTGAAAGTAGGAATTTAGAATGTACATTCGGTATAAGACATACTTATGAGCACTTCTTTCTTTGTTTATTTCCCTGTTTTGGTAGCGGTCCAGCCGAGTTAGAGCTTTCGATCGCCTTGCATCAGGTTGGCCAATTTTGCCTGGTATTTACCTCCTCGATGAGTTCAGAGTTTAGTCTGTGTTTGCAGGAGGTTATAGGATTGCTCGCATTTTGAGCAGAATTGACTTTAGATATTTCCGTCCCCCTCCTTGCCAGCTCGTCGGCTAGGTAGTTGCCAGGAGCATTCCTGTGTCACGGGTCCCATACAATAGTCTAGGGGCATTTTGATGCCAGCAAATTAGGGGTATTTCTGCAAAATAAATAGCGACTGGCCGTCCTGGAGAGGTGAAGGTTATGAGCCACCGATCCACCTCCATTATGACGTTTAGCTGTTCCTGGAATACTGAGGTGAATCCCGCCAGCCACTGTTTTGTTAAGCCTAGCCCCTGGGCTTTAGTCCGCGGGCGCTTTACATTCGTTCCTCTCTGGGATTCTTATGGATAATTTGTTGTCTAAACATAGGAGAGGAGTGCTATAATCTAAATGTCTGTGTGTGTGTGTCTAGTACTTTTGCGTGCCCGAATCTGAGGTTTAGCCACGTTTAAATCGTATTTAACCTGACCGCACTGCAGTTTGCCCGAAATTGGCCCTAGAATATCACAGGTGGAATATTTAACATTATTTCCAGAGATGTGGTGGTGCGATTTTGTGGAATGCGGTCTCCACGGTCTAAATATTTTTTGATTTCAAAATAAAAAAAGGGATGTACTTTTTTTCGACATAGAACAATCCTATGGGGTGATAGCATTAAAATTCCGGCTTCCCTTATTTTGGACCACCCTAATGTACATACATACATATGCATGTACTATGCGTGAGAGTGTGTGCGTATGATTCAACGTGAAAAGTAGCAATGCAATACACTGCAATCATGTTAGCTGGTCGTTACTAGAGCTGGTCATTGCCCGCTGACGGCGAAACTTGCGCGCAAATATGTTGTTTTTTTTTCTTGTTGGCAACGGCGGCACTGCACTGAGTAATTGAACACGCGGTGCGGCAACAGACAAAGTGCGAGGCTGCGCGGCGCTATAACGATTACCAGCGCGCGTCGGTGTCTTTGCACTTAACGCCTTGCAGGCGCGCACGCCATTCTCGTTGAATTTCAATTTTTGTCAATTTTCACTTTGACACAGACATTTATGATGGCCACCATCAGTGGAACGTCAGCATCCTTGCCTATTTCACGCTCTGCTTCTAGCCGGCAGCACTTTGCTTTGTGGCAAGACAGTAAGTAGTGAAGCGACAGAGTGCGACGCCGCGAAATGCATTAAGAAACGCATCAAAGAATTATTTCGATATTCGCACGACTCAAGACTGTGTTTGGCGAGTATGAGAAAGTGAATGTAGGACACATACATACATATACATATGTACATATTCATATATGTATAACTTCGTCTATTGCACAATAGCCTCCTTGCGGCGTAGGTTGCATGTTTGGCTTGTTGCACAAAGTCATAAAAGTGGTTGTGCAAATTTAATTCCACTTCTTTCTCTTCTTCTATTTTGCAATTGTTATTATATACGCATATAGATATACATACATACATATGTTTGTATAGTTTTAGTGAGTGTGTAGCAAATGCGATTTGAAAGCACAATGACTAAATGTTTCCTTTTTTTATTTTCTCGCTGCAATAAGTGCTTTTGTGTAAGAATATCATGTAAGTCAACGTTGCGCTCGCAACAGAAAAGCATAGAATGCAATAAACTATGGAAGGGAAGTTGTTTATTGGAGAAATGAAAAATAAATTAAAGGCCTTTGTTCGTGTAAAATGGAGCAGCGTGCAATTATGTGCATACATTTATGTATATAGTATAAATATGCATGTATGTATGTACATTAGGGTGGAGCGGAAAAAAATTTTGTGTGTCGAAATTCGAATAGCGGGAAAATTTTCTGTTCCCTGTTTCGATTGAAATTTTGAGATTCTTAACGTAACGTATGTAACGTAATTTCTCATAATAATTTTTAGAAAACTCAGGTAAGTATTAATTTTTAGCGCAATAAAGTAAAGATTAAAATAGCTAAGACTTACTCATGTTTTTTAATAATTTTTTTTTTGGTAAAGGTGTTTCTAATATTTCCACATAAAGCACTGTCGAACATAATTTGCATGGAACAAAGCTAGTAACACCGACAACAACAAAATTACAAAAGTCATCCATTAGACGTGTGCACTTTATTATATTGATTTTAAATAGCCCACAAAACTGCATACCCAGAATTTTTTTATAAATTATGTTACTTTTTATAATGTACGAATCTCAACTTTCTCAATTTTCTCAAATTTCAATCAGAAAGGGGAGGTAGAATGTAGATTGTGGTATTCTATTGGCGTCTAAAAGCAATGATCTTCCGCTGTTACTATTTCGAAGCGCAATTTTTTTGTATCCGCTCCACCCTAACGTACACGCCTTGCCTAGCAATAAGTGAGCAATTCAAAGCGTTTTTAAATTGAATTGTGGTGTAGAAAAGCAAGCGAATTCATTTCAATTATCTTCGAATCTGCAATTGTATCGCTAATCTAAAATTAGTACGGTTCACAAGAAAATCAAAACGCCCTTAAACTCCCTTTGCCAAAAATTTAAACAAACGATTCCTTAACTCGCTGCTTAAATGTCTCTCCTTTTCTTGTTTTCCTTATTTCGGGTCTTTTCAAGCGATCGACTTTCTTTAGCCGATTCTTTACAGCTTTCATTTTTTATGAGAAAGCTTCACTTAGAAGCGTAAAATTGTTATGGAATAATAATGCACTAATCACATTATTTTTTCTCGCATAGACACGTTTACGCGATTTTTTCTTTTATTTGACTTTCGTTGCCTTGGAAACACTGCTTGTCTGACTTCAAATTTAAAAGCTATTAAAATGTCTTCTAATGAAGCTTTCAAAAAGAAGGCATTAATTGAAAAGGCCCTGCCTGAAAGCAACTATTTAGAAGCTTTCTTAATTTTTCTGACTGGGTGCTGGGACCTAGTACGGAGGGAAACTGTATCCCAATTAAAAAAAAAAAAACTTTGGAAAAGTTTTAAGACCCTTTTGGCTCGACATATCGGCATATGGTTTAATTACCCTCACACTTAACGACGGCAGAATTCAGACATGCATATTCCGAAGTAAATTATCTAGCAGTGATTTTTGGATGCAAATTTTAAGTAGAAATTTCTCATGGAGCAAAAGCCTTGGCGAAATTTTCGTAATATAAAAAGGTCATTGGTAGAGCGTGTGGTCTGTCACCAAAGTGAATACCTTGGAGCAACATATTTATGGTGAAATCCATTATCAGTTATAAGTTAGTGAAGCGTAAAATATATTTTCAATCAATAGCGTAAGAAATCTGCTTGCCAAGCTTCAAAAAGCAATAGTCTTCTCTTCAACGTCTTGATGCACCGCTACACTTGACATCACTTTCCACATTTATATATCGAAAGACCTTACTGCAGGCTTTAAGAACAGACTAAGTGGGAAGGGACGGAAATGGCTAGTGGAAGGGATATATAAACTCGAGTCCTTTCAATACCCAAAGTAAATAAGTTAATATTCGGCTTTCTCTAGAGTTTTTTCAAAATGCATTACTATAACATTGAGCCCGGGTATGCTTAATGCCGCATCTTTAATGATAACTTCAAAGCGGGCACTGAAAATCTATGTATCACCTTCAGTTTTCTCTTGAGGAAAATGACTCGACAAGGTATTTGCAATCCTTAAGGCCATTTACACATTGCGACCAACTGCCTCATGCAAAGGCGGGGCAGAAGCAAATATAGTTGTGCCACGTGAAGTGAGCAATGAGGGAAAAAAACTAGATAGAGCTTCTGAGATTGAGAATTCAACATGAATTTTGTCCATGTACAATCCCCTGATGCAGTTCTGATGGTGGCTTCGATGGCCGAAGTGGGGAGTGCTACATATAACTGATTACGGACCGGGGAATGCTTGATCTGAGCCATCTCTGGCCAGGCACAAAGGGTAAAGCAAGCTCCTAATTTAGTCGAGGCTTGCATTGCCGAACTAGTTTGGCTAGCCCTTTAGCCTGCAGACACGTAAACTCTTTCCCCTCCACCTATTTTCCACCATAAAGTCCATGGCATTGAGGATTGCAAATACCTGAGCTTGGAAGACAGAAGCATATTTCACAAGATAAAACTGAAGCGTATCCCTATTATCTTCGATCAATACCGCGAAAATTCTGACCCAGAGTCAGTTTTCGAGCCATGAATAAAGATCTGACAATGTGTGAGCTCGGGCTCAGTGTCGGATTCAGCTTCAGGGAACTCAATATTACAGAATCTCTTAAACAAAGGTGAGGGTGGCGTACAATCCTGTTGCATTAAAAAACCCAGTCACTGCTCAGATCTCTGCCGCCAGCAATTACGGTCTCGCCCCAATCGGTTTTATACCAACATACGTTTCTTTTTAGTCTCCAAGTGGTCTTCAACATGATGGGAAGTGCAGCAATGCATCAAGAGCCGCGCCAGTTGCTAATACCCCTAGCTTTGAATGTCTTGTGGCTCCTTTTCGATAGAATATAATCGTGGAACAAATGACAATATGACCTAAAGCATCATAAAACAGCCGTAGAGGCCTATTTTTGTGCAACTTCGGTCAGCTGATATTATTCGAAATCACTTTAAACCTCGAAAAATCTCCCACACTTTCGATTAACCTCTACCAAAAATTTAATTAGGAATTTAAAAATCTTTTAAAGTTAAACCTGTCCCTTATTTTTATGTTTTACTTAAAGCTAAAGTGCCCATTTACGTACATTAAGAAAGATTAAAATTTTACGCTTTCCTTTAAAGGCGACCTCAACAACAGTTTTAGTAATTATGACTTTGAATTACAACAAATGCTCAGAAATATAGCTGGCAATGAAAAGGAGAATCGAAAATAATATAAAATAAATGAAAATTATATCCACTCTAAGAAAAGAATGAAAAATTAAACAAAACGAGAAAGAACTACTCATTCACAGCCTAACAGCCTAATGCTTAGTAGTAGAGCAAAGGGAGCAACAAAAGCGCGTCACTGAAAAGTCGTAAATTTTTACACTTCTCCGCACCCGTCATTACTCGTTGTCATGGAGTTTGTTTTCAATTTTTTTTTTGTTTTTGTATTTTGTCCGCTTTCCTTGTTACAGTTGTCAGTGCGACATTTTGTGGCAACATTCGCAAAAGTTAGCGTCAACAAAACAAATGGCAACGCATCAATCTTAATCCGCGTAATTATTAAAAACTGCCTCATCGCCACCAACCACCAAACACCAAACAGACAGTCATCAACGACTCTGTCAAATATGTATGTATGTATGTATGTATGTAAGCAACAGTCGTCGTTGCCGATGCTTTGTTGTTGGAATATTAATGTGCAACTTTTGACTTGGCTCATTTAAATTAAGAACGATACTCTCAAATGCGATACACTTATATACATACATACACTCTTCTCATTCCCGTTGGCATTACTCAACGCTCCAATTCGACATGGACTATAACTATTTTGTTGATAAATATGCGAAAAAAAACACTGTCAAGGCTGGTCATTTGTATAGGCAGCGCGATAATGACAACAGCCAAGCAGTTTAAGCTCGCAAGGAAATGTATTGCATAAACATGGCGAATATTTCGGTAGAGTTGAAAAAGGGTTGTCACCTTTTTTACACAAGCTACTTCGTCAAATTATATATTCTTCATAACCGTTACAATGAGACTAATAATGTCGATTTAATTTAACTTATTATGCTTATGGTTCCACATGAATTTCTTCTCCTGGTTTACCCATGTCACGCAACTTGTATTCCATTGGCCAGGCTCAGATAAAATAAAATCAATGCGAAGGTAGGCAAAAGTACCGGTACTTGACATATCTCATACTGATCACAGAGAGAACATACCGGCCTAATTTCTGGTTCTTATGTATGAAAACGACCGGCAATTTTAAAATAAGTTTCTCGGAAGCATGTTCTTTTAATCTCGCTGGCTTCGAACTTTTTCTGTTCAATCGGCTTCTTCGGCCGAGTTTACAATTATAAATTCCCACCGCCTGAAGCGCCAAGAGTGGGCGAAATAGTGGCACCATTTTCTTCTATCAACTGACACGGTGGTATTGCCACCGTTTGCCTGAAGGCAAGTCGCACCTAGCCGTTTTGATCTCCACAAGTTCTAGCAAGACTTCTTAAATGCACCGCAAGGAAGACAGGACGGCTACGTAGCTGGCAAGCGGTGCAGGTAAACTTGAAGGAAGAAAAGGTCAAACCCTGTGCACGTAGAAAACAGATGTCATCCCCCGTCCGGTTACATAAAGATCTGCTTTCCGCGAGCTTAAACTAAGCACCGAATACCTCAAGCTGGCACATGGGCTTTGACAAAGACTCAGTCGACAGTATCAGCCACGACGGCTCCGAAAAGAACTACAGATTCTGCAGCGTAAAGGTTAAATCCTGGAGGCAAACTACTACAGTGAATTTGTGTCTGCATCAGAGGAGATACAGACAGCAGTTGCTCCTTTCTTTATGGAAGCAGGATGTTATGGAGGCAGTCGATTCAGAAAGTGACCAGCCAACCTAGTATAAGCCTAGCTTATGTTAACCTATATTACACCATTATTAAAAGGTTCGCTTCGGATGATTTAGACATTATAGCAGTTGGTAAGCCATTTACGAAGGTCAAGCGAGAGGCTTAAAGGAGTTTGGTAATAAAGTAATGTGGCATCTCCCGCAAGAGAGACCCAGAACTTGTGCTTTCCGTAGACATTACATTGACTATTTCCGCATTACAGAGAACCCCAACGTGAATGAGTACTCTAGCTCTCGATGGCCCAGATGTAGGCGCTGTGTCGAAAGTGAAAGGCATCAACTAGAATAGCATCAATGGGATACAAATGTCTTGTGAGAAAATCACGAGACTGCAGCCCACTAATACTTAGGTTGGTGTAAGCTATAACTGTTAAGTCTTTAACCCTTAATTAGGCGCATAAAGAAATTCACACAATTAGTCGCATGGGGTCCCCAGTGACCCCAATAAAAGTGTTGAAAAAAAGAGTTTTCAAAATAAAAAAATTAAGTGTGTATTATTTAAAAATTATGAATTATTAAAGTACTCTATTATCGTCAACTTAAAAAGAAAAACAAAATCATCAAAAACTTAAAAAAAAAAAAATTAAAAACTTACCTCCCCAAAAAATGCTTTGAATGCGATGCAGTGAAGAGCTGAGCTTTCTTATTTCACTTGCAACGAATATCGAATAGAAAGTTGCAAATTAGCATGCAAATTTTTTCGAATTTTCCTGAGTTTTGCACAAAGTTTAGAGATTTTGGTTTTATGTTTTTTGGTGAAGTATGAACTACGTTTTCGTTACAAAATATTGAAAATAAATTAGAGCAAAAAAATTTTGCATATATTGCGAAAAATTCTCTGTGAAAATACTTTTATTCGGCACTGTATATGTAATATGCAAAACAAACGTTTCAAGTGCGCCTTCATTATAAAGATACATACATATCTCTGCCAGTAAACGCATTTGTCTTGCTTTTTCCGAAATAAATATATGCATTAAATATTTCCACTAAATATTGGCACATTGGTAGTGGGACTACTTTGTATGTCCATACGTTTGTATATACACAATGCTTTAGAAAATTTAACTGCTGCCTGCTAGTATTTCTTTGCTTCTGTAAAATTTATATCCACTTGTTTCAAGAATGATGACATTTTTGATTGACGTTGTATTTCTTAAAATGAATTCTTATAAATAATTATGTAGTGAAGTCAAAGTGATGATATCAATTAATTTGCAAGATTTCGGGTGAAATACATAAATAATGAAATAAATCTTTTATCGTGATGATGAGTGACTTTTTGCTATGCGAAACAAATGAATAATTGAGCGCTTGGAAATTTTTAAATTTTTGTTATTTCTTAGACGAATCGTACCAAATTAATATTATACACTTTAATAAAAATTTACTTTAAGTATTAAAATTTGTGCATGCAATACTAAAAAAGCACTATAAAAATGAACAGTTTATTCCAAATGACCTTCACCATTATCAGAAATTATTGAGTTTTATAATTTTAGAACTCAGGTCCTACGAAATGTTAGTGCGCCGATAGTTTATTGATAATGAAAATTAGTAGAAGCCTCTATTATTATTTATAAATAAGAGTTGCACATTTGGTAGAGGTTGTTTAACGATTCCTTATACCTCATTCCCTGGCTGATGTAATTTATGGTTTGGGTTTTGAGATCCATCGAAAAATGTATCGTTTAGCTAGCAACATAATGCAGCGCTTTATACAGTTAAATAGTCCAGATTTCGAAAGAAGTTATTTTTGATTGGCTACCTACATAGTATGTAGGCAATGGTTGATTATAACAAGAATAAAATTACCAGCCTCCACATCTAAAAGCCACGTGTAAGCTTTTCATAAATCCACAAGGCACTCACAACAAATTTCAGATTATTGCTAAAGTCCACTTAATAATTTTAACATAACATTAAATCAAATTAAAGCAGCTGCATTTTCTCGGAAATTATGATTAAATATAAAAATATTTCTGACATTTTTTTCATACAAGTAGAAAAAAGATGACTGAACGAAAAAAATATTAAACAATAAATATCTCTCTCTCCTCAGCAGCATGGCGAAATGAGGCGTACAATGCGAAAAATATAAAGTGTGTGGCCACGCCACAAGTCATTCCTTACATTTACCAAGAAATTTGTTTTTCGTTGCCAGCAAAAATGACACAGAAGGAAGTGAGCAATTCATTACGGCTGCTGTGGAGGCGAGTGTCACTGACAGTTTCTTTCAATCATTGTTAGCATATTCAACTGGAGGGGGGCGGTAAATGTCACTTTTGCTTAAACAACCACTGATTAAAACAACGCACAGAGCGGTTGGCTTGCCATCACTTATGCCATATGAAACGTGCGTGGTTGGAGATCAAAAAGAGGGCAGCAGCGAAAAGCGGTTGAAAATGATGGCTGCGCTGCAGATCGTAAAGATCTATTAATTTGAATACGGGAAAGTCTACTTGGAAATTTAGAAAATCGACAGGAACGATTTTTTTGTGCACATATGCAGGTATATAAGTATTTGAGAACTGATTTAAGGAAATCAGAAGTTGCTCGAAAAATTTTAAAATTCGCAGAAACTAAAAAAAATCTATGTATTTCGAAAGTGTCATACACTAATTAGCACGTTTTTGCTTCAAAACTTTTTTGGTATCGTCATTTTTGCAATTTTTCGAGACTGATTTTTTAATAAATTATTCAGAATTTTCCGAAAATTCAGGGAATTTCAATTTAAGCAAAATTTTTGTTTAATTTTTCAGCTAATACAATTTTTCTAGCTTTTCTTTAGTCTTTTTTGGAATTTTGGCAAAAATTGTTTGACAATTTTTCTTCGAAATAATTCTACAATTTTTGGCATTTCCTTAAAGTTTGTTTTAGAATTTCATCAAAATTTAGTTTTCATCGTTTTATGTAATTAAAAAATATTTCACAGATATTATTTACCCAAAGAACCATCTTTTGTTTGTTTTTCATCGCCTGCGTTGACTAATGGATAGCACAAACATTGCGAGCGCTTCCGGCCATCAAAAAATGTGTGAATGCAGTCAGAGAAAGAAGGGTAATCCGCAGTACAAAAAAAAGACTAATAACAGTAGCGGCCGCTAGGCCATTTGGTAAGAGATAAAAAAAGCTCAATGTACAACTTAAATAACAGAGGCAACCACTGGGGGCGTGCAAATGTGGCAGCAAAATATAATTGACTTTGTGCCGCACAGTGGTGCCCAAGAGGAAAAAAATAATATTCGTATAAAGTTGCCACCTATTCGATATTAGTTGCCAACTGAATAAAAAAAATAATATGGTATCCAATGGAAAGTAGTTTAAAACCCTTCTTCAGAAATATCTATGAATAGGGTTGCCACGTATTTTCCGTAGTATATTTTTTAATTTTTTTTTATAAAATTTAGATACAATATTACTTATTATCGGTAGCAAAAGAAAGCTCTGCCAATATAGTAAGTGTTAACCCTTAGGATATTGGTGTAAGGTGGCCACTTATTTTCGATTCAACAAAATTTAACGAAAATTACCTAAGTAAACTGGATATCAAATTAAAAATATATTTTTGTGAGAAGTTTAATCCAGAAACATGTTTGCTTAGGGTTGCTACGTTTCTTTTTTTTTGTATCTTATAAATTCCCCTGCAGGAAATGTATCTACCCAAAAATTAGCTTGAAGATGATTAGGAAGAAATTAAAGGTCGCTATTATCTGTATATTTTCTTTGAGGAAATCTAGCTATATTTGTATGGCGTAATGGTGGATACCACTGCATTAGATGACAACTAACTTGTAATCAACTACTTTTGGACACAAAATATAAATAAGGAAAACTATATTTTTCCATTTTTTTACTTGTTTATTTATTTACTTGTTTTACTTTTCCACTAGTTTCAAGTTAGTTTTTTGGTAGTTAAATGCAAGTTATATATTTTATCGAAATCGCGCAAAAAAGCTAACTACAAGTTCGTTATTTTCTATCACTTGAAAATTTTTTGTCTGCAGGGTATATGGTGAATTTCTTTATAGAATTGGAACTTAATTTTTAATGCAGAATATTTATTAAATTTGTTAGTTTCGCACAGCATTTTTTTTTTCAAAGTATTTGTTTTTTAAGAATAGTGAGGTACTGAGTAAGGTAATATTTTTGTTTATCAACATTATTTTTTTTAATTTTCATTTTGTTTCACTGACTACTGACGTACTTATTAGGGTAAAATATTAACGGATTGATTGTCAAAATAATTTATTTGAGGTATTGTATAGTTGTAATGTTAAAGCAATATTTTTTTAAATTAAAGCAATCGAATTGACACGAAAACCTTGAAATCTTTTAAAATTATATAGGTACGCTCCAAGAAAAGCTGATCAACCTGATGCTGTACCTTAATTTGACAACTTGATAGGGGTTTTATTCATACTCACATATTTACTAATAATGGCGTTTTAGTTTAGCTTTGTAAGGCAGGTATGCTTTAAAATAAACCGATAACGTTAATTCGTTTTTTCTTCTTAAAGGTTTCATCCGAAAAATTGCAGCCCTACTTCAGGTACATCAAATTTTTCCTAAAAATTTATGAGCCGGCACCACTGTGCGCTGTAGCCGTCACCGTAAAATTTCCCATTAAATTACTTTGACATGGCAGCGTGGAAACAAAAAAAATGTGTGGGCTCTTAATTAAGGCCAGTTAAAATGACACGTTCGCATGACACGCGTAATATTTTTATCCACTTGCTGTTGATTTTTTTACTTAAAACGTATCTACATACAAACGTTTCGACACTCATAGTTTTTTTTTTGTTTTAATATGTCGAACATAATAATATATCTTACCGCCATTTTAAACGAAATGTAAGCTTTGCGTTTATTTTCCCCTTATCCCTTTCGCACACATCTGCAAATTTTTCTGTGTAAATTTCACGCTGTGCTAAACGGCGGCAAGTCAATCACCTTCAAACTCAAATAAATGTCCAACCAGCAACTTTGTCCTCCACTCATTTCAACTGAAAATGCTACTTTCTTGCAAGTTTTCGCACTTAAACCATTTCACTTTTTAATAATTCGTTTTTCTTTTACGTGTTTCCATTTGAGTTGTGTGTATGTATTAGTAAAGTAAAGTTGCATGTCGCGGTGTTGCCTAAGATACGTATGTATGTATGTACGTAGCAAACAGCCAGCGTCACTGTTAATACACTGCACACATACACACACAATCTTAAGTTACATTTCACATTGCGTGCTGGCATACTTTGAGGTCATTATATGTTTAAGTTTGGCATTTTCACGCTATTAAAAGTGCAGATCCTTGGCACTTTGCACAAATTATTCAAATTGTCTTTTGTATGGAATTCTCTTTGTATTCATATTTGCAATTCAAACCGCAAAAGTTCAAATAGCGCAAATATGGTACATAATTAAGTAGGTCGGTAGGTATGTATATAAGTAACCATATACAGAACTCAAAAGTAGTTAAGGTGTAAATTTTTTTTGAAGGTAAAGTTGTGATAAGTTACTGAACGCGAAGGCCATGGAAAGTTTGGTGTGCGTAATGTTCATTTGCACAGTTCAAGACAAAGATTACCTACTAAAGGCCGACGTGCGTTTCTGGAAGGTTACTAGTTTCAGCAGTGAGAGTAGTGAAGACTTATATAAATCTTTAAAAAAAAGTGAGTCGGCCTGGGCCACACTAGAGAAGTGAAACCTAAGTTACATGTCTAGCTTACGTCTTTGTTTTTATCTTTTATATCCTTGCTTATATCCTTTTCTTCATCTACATATTCTTCTAGATGATGTGAGGTGCGATGACGTGATAAGATGTAATGTGCAGTTATAGGATGTCATGTTATGTCAAATGATGTCATACCATTCGATGTTCTGTCATATGATGTCACATCATGTGTATCGATAACAAAATCGATAGTTACATTGATAAAAATATCGATAACAAAACAGACAAAATTACCGAAAACAAATTCGAAAAAAAATTAGTTACCAACATCGATAACCAAATCAATAAAAATTTCGAAATCAAAATCTATAAAAACATCGATAGAAAAATAGACAAAAATATCAATAACAAATGGATAAAAAATATCGATAACAAATCGATAAAAATTTCGCTAAAAAATCGATAAAAATTTCGATAGGAAAATCAGTAACAATATCGATAACAAAATCGATAAAAATATTAATATAAAAATCGATAACAAAATCGATAACAAAACCGATGAAAACATCGGAAACGAATTCGATAGTTAAGTCGATAAAAAAATTGATAAAAATATCGATAACAAAATCTATAAAAATTCCGAGAACAAAATACATAAAAATATTGATAACAGAATCGATAAATAATCGTTAAAAATATCGATAATAAAAACCAACAAAATATCGATAACATAATCGATAAAAATATCGGTAACAAAATCGATAAGAATATTGATAAAAAAAATTTATAAAAATATTGATGACAAAATCGATAACAAAACCGATAAAAATATCGATTATTATATCGATAAGTTCCGAGAATCCCGAAAATTTCTAAAATTCCGAAATGCATAGTTCCCAGATTGAGTCTCTGTGTCTCCGTCTATATCCTTTTCTCTATAATTACCTTTTAATCTTTCTTCCTCAATCTTCACCTTGACTTTTATGGGTAGGCTCAACTTTTTCTTTATATTTACCTTCGTTTTAACTTTCGTGTTTATCACCCCTAACCCCAACTATTTCCGTTGCACCATTTCCGTGTGCAATTTCCGTTGAATTTGCCAACTTGCTCCCAACCAACCAAACGCCGGTAAAGAAGTTTTACTTCAAAAATTAGTTTTTAATACCTTTTATGAGAAAACATGAATTCGACTCTTAAGATATTTGCAGCGTTTTTGACAGATTTTGCCTTGAAAACTATATTAAGCTACAAGTAACTTAAGTGTCAGCTTTATTTTGACTATGAATATGCCCTATAAGGATTTACGTGAGCTAGACCGATTTAAAAACACCTCCAAAAATTTTCATTATTTTTAATGCGTTGAAATAATTTTTAAAAATTTTTATGCAGACCTTTTGCCCTTGAAATCTAATTTTTGGTGGTATTGAACCATTGTGCGTAGTTATTGATTGAAGTCTCAACACATAATTAATTGTATAATACCGATTGAAAAATAGTAAAATTTTTTTTTTTGTGTGTAAAGTGATGCAACCTAATTCAAATATGAGCGAAAAACTATTTTGCGCACCAAACATTTAGTAAAAGTGTTAGCGCCAGAGATATAAAAAAAAATATATAAGGTTTCTCCAAAATTATTTGGCTTCGCTGGTGAGGCTCCAATCAGCAGTTGCTTCCTTGGAAACGAGTCTTGTAATATAAATTACTTATTCAAAATATAAACATTATTTTCATATTCAGAATAATAATATCAGGCCGAAAAGGCGCTTACGCTGAAAAACTATGTAAATAGTGCTTTCACATTTCACTCATATTTTTTATGTGACAAGCCTCTGTTGCCTGCTAATTTTTTCTGCCACCTTGTGACAATAATCATCAGCTAAGTTATAATTACAGCTGGAAATCAGATATTTATTTTACTACAAATATATGTATCTACATATTTATATACATACATAAATTACCGACCTGTAGCAGGCGATGCCGCATACATACATATTTTTGTAAACATTTTCATACATACTCGTATGTGAACATACGCCCGTTTTTATGTTTAAACACACAAAAACGAAAATATGGTGGCTCGCATAAGGACATTTATTTTTTGTATTTATGTGCTTTATGCCAACTGACAGCGATTTTATTTTTTCAAAATAGATTTTATTTAAAATACTCGTTGCAATAAAATAGCTGAGCGTTATTTAAACGATGTATGTCTGATTCCTTTCTGATGTTTGATTGTTGCATAAACGCAAATAATTATGTATATACTTTTTTAATTATTTTTTTTTTAATTTTTAAATGGTGTTTATTTTGGCGCGGCTTATAATGAGGTTTCTGTCTATGTAATTTTCTCATTTTCATTATGTTTTTATGTCATTAATTTTTGCTTTTGTTTACACATTAAACAGCGCTTAAATCACGAAAAAAGCGCACGGCAATGCGCTGAAATAAAATCCATTTTACATTAAGAGTTTTAAATTACTTTATAATTAGCAATAAACATATTTTACGTGTGCAGCGTATTTTTTTAATATATATTTTTTATTTATTTTATACTGCAAAATGCCTATTTTAGCTTGTCACTATTGATTGTGAAAAACTCAATGTGGCATTTAAATTCCTAGTAAATTTAATAAAATTAAGCGTTGAGCATTTCTTTCACTGAAATTAAAAATCGTATGCAGTACTATGTTTGTACAAGTGTATAAAATAGAATATGATATGACCACAATTACATATCTATTAGAAAAACTGTATGAATTGTAAAGCCATTTTGCAACAAGCGCCAAGTTGTCAAAAAAATAAAAATAAAATTAAAACATCAAAAAGGTTCCACTAACAAGTCATTGGATGAAAATAGATTTGTGCGTATTGATTAATTAATTCAAAAACAATAAATTAAAAAATGTTTTGCGAATGTAAATACATTCCGGCAGGAGGTTTTCCATAAGACCTCTTTCGAAACTGTTTAAGTAGATCTTCCAGTAGCTTTTAAGCAGCAACAAATGGAGAAAATATATGCAGAAGGCAACATAAGCGAATTAAAGGAGAAACGCAGTGAGGTATTGATGCATCTGGAGAAAAGCTGAATATGAGCTTTATATGTTCCCATTCTAAGAGATACTGAATCAAAAGGCCGTACACTCTTGCTATTCCAAGCGCCAAGACCAAATTGAATTTCACATTAGACTTTAAATGTGGATTAAGCAAATAGATCCGGAGGACCATGCCACAGCTAATGTGAACAAGTCTTTTTAAGAAAAGATACATACGTGTCTATGGAGACTAGATGAATGACTAGTAGCTTAATCCATTGGCCTAAAAAAAATTCATTTTACTTAGGTTTAACTGTCTCGAAAAGAGAAAAGGTTTAAACCCTAGAGTACTCACCATATTTTTCATATGCTAGTTCTAATGATCGTCGATTCGACGAAGTCTTGTTGAAACCCTGTTGTTTTACAAATAAAAGTAAATTTTATGTTATTCGTATTATTAAACTTATAAATCTGATATTTGAGCTTAATAATAAAATTACGTGCAGGTCCATAAAAAATCGAAAATATTGTTCATTCAATACATTTTACATAGGTTTCTATTTCATGTATTTTGTATGAGCGTATCAAAAAAGAACTAAGTTTTCTCTTGGACTTCACAAACGAGATCAATATAAGGTAAAAAGTAACAGATTATATTTGTATTAATACAAAAAACAGCAAACATTTTTATTACAAATTCATTTTGCGCAACTCAGTCTCAACTTTCGTTTCGTCGAGCAGTAAAGGCGAAAAAAATCACATTGTGATAGTCCGAAAAAAAAACATCTCTTTTCTCAACAACACAAGATAAAGCACTAACCGCACATAAAATCTGACCGCAAATCAAACCACGGTGCAAAGAGAAAATAAATAAAATGAGAGTGGTAGTCGTCGAATCGACGAACATTGGTAGATACTCTAGGGTTAAGTTTATTAATCTTCAAACTTGCAGTCGGAAATAATTTTAATGTCGCAATTATCGATGATTGGGAAGCGTCACAAGAGGGCATTGAGAATAAAGAGCCGAAATGCTGAAGTTTTAATCAATATTCCTGCGATCACAAACTCTGCATTTTCCAGATCTGCTTCAATTTACCATACAACTATGTATTAGCAAAAATGAGCGTGATTTTGGTTTTGTTTTCTTTTTCGACTGATATTATTTGTAGTAACACACCCTTCGAAATCAATCACAAATCTTAGTAACCATACGCGCATAATAGGTAGACATCATAATAATGTTACTCATACGTCATGTCGCACAGTTGCTTAAAAATATCTATGAAAATTACTGAACGATTTCATAAGCGTTAGAAGTCACAGTTTTCATTAATTTATATGTTACATAGATACATCTGATGTACTTATGTATGTGTATAGATGTATACATCAAAGTTTTAATTTTCGCGCTTGTTAAAATGTTTCCATATGCATTCTTAATTTTTTCTCCATACATGGTTAGGTACGCCGTTTGGCAAGCGTACTAAATAAATTTAAATGGCTTTGAATGTATTTTGTACACCAACAAATTTCTATGCATTACTGCGGTTAAAGTTGGTCAAACTGACTGTTGGTCATATCGCCACACCAGCCATTAACCATCAACCATGAACCACAAAAAGGACCAGCGGGCAGCCAACCAGCGCCGGCTTATATGGCCCGCAGTCGGCTAAACTTCACTCTTCACTTTCTCTATACATATATACTAGGTATATAAATAAATTGTTTAATATTTTTGTTGGCCAACTGAGTTACTCTTCCTGGTGGCTAATAACCGCTGGCTATTGGTTGTTGGCTGTTGGCTGCTGGCTGCTCACTGCTCACTGCTGTTGAGTGTATTTAAGTGCTGAGTGTCACTGCTGCCTGCTGTTGCTGCCACAATTATTGCTGAACTTAATTGCCGTTAAAACTTTTTGTTGTTGATGTTGTCTGCTTTATGGTTGAAATGGATTTTGTTGGTTGACAGCTGATCGCTGGTGGCCACTTGTTTGTCGCTTTTGACAATAAAATTTTGTTACTCCGACTCAACAGGACCCCGTCTGTCTACTTATAGAGAAAGTGGTAAAATTAGTGGTTTCACAGTTGATGATTCTAAACTTGCATTGAGTTGAGCTGAAATTGGCAAATTTAATTCAATTGAATTTTCGGTAACAAAATGTTTTACACAGCGTTTCGTTCGACTACATATAAATTTGTGCACATATACATATTTACATTTATATGTATGCAGGTCTATTCGCCAGTTGACTAAATTTAATTCCGCTGATTCAGTAATCAGTCAATCAGTAATAGTTTGTTGTAGAAGTTTGCAATTTCAGAGGTCATTTCACTTTATAATTTTTCAACAAAAGCTTCCAAAGGCAGCTTAACGGATTACACAAAAAAATGTTTCGAATTCGTTTTTTTTTACAATAATCTAACTCGCTCAGACAGGCTTAGACCAGCTTGATTAAAAGCATTCTAGCTTGGTATTGAAAACTATAATATACAGGCAAAAAAATTTAATTGCAATAGTGAGGATTAGAATATGTTCCAGCAGACACAAAGGGAATTCTAAGCGGCAATGCCAGCGGAAAATTTATATATATGTAGGTACTAAATCTTTCGGCATATTAGTTTAGATATTGGTACCTTGGTTGCTTTTGATCCAAGCTAGATTGGTATTGAAAATAGATAAAATCGGAGTGAAATCACGCCTACCTCCCATATAATGATATTTAAAAAAAAATAAAAATAAAATGGGACTAGAACTCCGGCGTTTAAGGCCAGTGATCGTAGTTGGATTGCAAAAATGAAAAAAATGGAAACCGCAGTAATAGTTTACATAGCGAACTTAGCTCAGTGGGTCACACCACTAGCTTTGAATGCCGGAGTTGCTGGTTAAAGTCGCAGTGCACTCGACTAATTCCGAAATAGCAGCTACAACTTTAACCAAATGTAAATTATGGTTGTTTTTCATAAAAAATTTCGTTAAAAAGTCGACATAAATTAAGTAGTTTCTTAGAAGTTTCTTTTGAAGGAGAGATACATTTTTTGGCTTGGCGCTGCCTGTTAAACATTTTTCTACAAACGGGTCAGGAACATAAAAAGCAGCTGCAGCTCCTTATTTTGTTAAGCAATCTGCCACCTCCTTATTTCGCTAAGCAGTTCGCCACCTGACTGCGATCATATTCTTCAAACCCCGTTACCTATCTTAATAAAATTATACTTTAAAAACCAAAACCTCCCTATTATAATTGCCATTCGTACTGTCATCAGGTATGTAACTTGAGAATAGAAATCGCTGCATCTTTTAGGAGCATAAATATTAACATAGTTACATCCCGAGCTAATAAAAGGAAGGTAATAATAAAAAAGACTGTGATTTTGGCTCCAAGAGCATTTAGGTCATTCGAGCAATCATATACTAGCTTAGAATTTATTTTATGGGACTTCAGCGCAAAGATCTCTGCTTTAAATATGGTGGGGTAGCTACTTGAAATATGGTGTGATTGACTCGATTTTTTTTATATTGTATGCGATTTTTTTTGAAATGCTGATTTTTCGAACGCCGAGTGAACCAAATTTTTACAATCACATAAACAGGGCTTTCACCTACATACATACATGGCGTATGAGTAACATTCGTTGCTGCTCAAATTTCATACCAAAAAAATCTTTGCGCATTTTTATTTGAATAGTCCTTCCTTTTGTATTTCTCCACCGATTTTCGTCATTAGTGGCTTGATTATTTTGTTGCACAGAATCTGTTATTTTTTTATTTTTTTCTCCGTTAACGTGTGAATTTTTTTCATTCTTTCATCAAAAAAACAAAAAAATCTAAAATTATTAATCACTTTCTCAGAAACTATCAAGCCGATTGAAAAGTAATGTATACACAGGTTATGGAGAATTTTATTAGCTTTTATTTGCCACATTCTATATTATTAGGAGCGTTCAATCGCTTCTTAAGATTTGCGAGATTGAGTAAAACCACTTTTCTTATTTGGCTAAAAAACGTTAAACTGCAAATATCTCGAAAACTTATCCATGGAAAAAATTGAATCAATTTTCGGAATTAACAAGCAATTCTACAAAGGATTTGGATAGTGGCATCCAGTGTGCATTTCTGATGTAAGCCACTGCAATCAGTAAGTGCAACCAGATCATGCTAATGGCCATGCTTTTTAAAGTCTTGGCTATTCAGTTCGTCTATAACCAAAGGGAGTAGATTTGTCCTATGTCCTTTCATCAAAAAAGGACTCACCGCTTGCAAATCAATCCTACCATGTGACTGTTTAATGTCAACATTTTAAATATATAGGGAAATCGTTTGAGTTGCCATCTTTTGAAAAGTTTTATTCAAATTATTAAAAAAGTTAAATCAATTAGTACAATATAGGTATTAATCGAAATGATTGTGAAAAGGTTGAATTTTTTTGACCACACGTAGGAGGGCTGCCATCTCTTAAAAAATTCAAATTTATCTCCAGTTAAGGAAATATGTTATTGAAATATGGCTCATTTACTTTTTGGATGTGCTTATTGTTTAATTTTTCTCAACAACACTGTCCAATATTTAGATGTTGATAAATTATTTTTCACTTATTCCATTTGGTGTTCGCAAATGATGCAGACAGCGATTTGCATCAGTATTTAGCTCAATAATAGCCCACTTCTACCAAAAGCTTAACTGCAGTTAAGATCTTAGATAAGTCAAAATAATTTTAACATTGTATGATCGGCAAGGTTAAATTCGTTTTACTTTTTGCTTTTTTGTGTTCATTTTCTTGTACCTACTATCTGCAATTACGACCTTCAAGTTGTAATCTCTTTTTCCAAATGTCATAAACTGCAGTAAATGCTTCGTGGAAATGAACTCTTAATTTTGATGCAAAAAGGTTTACAGATTTACAAATCCAACCAAAAATAAACCCTTAAAGCCATAAGGTTATTGTGGATCTCATAAATTACTTTAGTGAAAATTCAAATTTTAAGCCATATCACTCATCTTCCAAATTATTTTCTTGTTTACTACTGTAATAGGTTAATCCGTTTGGCAAAAATAATAAAACACATTTAGCATAAAACCCTACTGGATTCCTAGAGCACGCTTTGTTCTAAAGCTGCAGCGATACAAATGCAACTCTGACAATATCAATAAGTAAATCACAAATGCTACCAACACAGTTACATATGTATGGCTGCACTTTCTCTCACAGTCATGCAAGTACATACATACATACATATATAGATACCTATTAGGGTGATTGAGTCGGTTTTTTTTTCAAACCGGTTTCCACTAGTTTTTTGGATATCAGTAGGCGGTTTTTATGAAATCTTGATTTCTCGAATATCGAATAAACCGGACTTGTCGATCGAACAAATCGGTTTTTTTTTTATTTTCTGCAAATATTAGCCTCTGAATAATAGTTTTGAGTTTTTCGTAGTTAGAGGGAAACCCCTAAATCGTTTAAACTTATTTGCTAGCTTATTTCAGGATGAAAAGGATCATTACAGGAAAACGGGATCATATTTGATTGCGTCTGCCGAGTGGCGACCGCTATTTTAAAAAAACTTGTTTAATGTTGCAGGGACCAGAAATTGAATCATGGGCCTCTCGAGTAGCAATAGGTACCTCTAAGCACTCAGCTACGGCGGCAATACCACTACTCGAAACCGAAAAAGGTCAGAAAAAATTCAATAAATTATTAAAAAGAGTTAAAATAGGACCAAACGTGAATTTTTCACAGATTTTTATTCACTTTGCTTTTTATATAAAAAAAACTCTGTACTTATTTTGCTTTACTATTTTCCAAATAAAAGCTTTTTAAACTGTTAATAGTTTTATTGTAATTTTTGGTCACCGGTTTATCCGGGTTTTTAAATTTCAAAATCGGAAACCGGTTATTTTCAAATTGTAATTTTTCGAATAACTCGAAAACCGGTTTCGGAAAAAATGCGGATATTCGTACACCCTAATACCTATGCTCACATAAAGAGCACACTTGCAAGTCGGTATGTATGTATGTATGTATGTGTGCCTGCCTTTGCGTGTTTACATGAGCAACAAAATTGTACGGATAAGCGGAGGATTATGCAAAATTACAAAACATAAATGGCGTAAAGAGACTAAGCCGCACTTAAAATGATTTCAATAAAATTCAATGTTGCTACTTTACAGCCATGCTGCCGTCAATCGGTGGGAAGGCACTTGTCTAGCGGCAGTCAGTGCTCACTGCTGCTGCTGATGCTCATTGCCAAAGATATCTAACGACACAAGGACTTCTCAAGCGCACGCTATATTTGGTCGTTATTATTATACTCGCTTACGAGTGTCTGGTTTCCGGACAGCATATAAATTATTTTCACTAAACTATGGTGCCTAGTATCTAGTCGAGCAGGTGCATTTAAACACAATTACAAATATACAGTATTTTATACATACATATAGCGACATGAATACTTATCTATCTATAAATTTATCTTTCCACTGACTAACAAGTACATAGCTTAAGTGAATGGCAATGGACCGAAATTATGCTTATGCTGCAACAAAAGCAACATCAAAGTACAGCAACAAGTTAAGTGGTTCGCTTTTTGCAACATGTAGCTTTAATGCTTTTTCATACCTACATATTTGTTGTAGCTCTGCTGTATGCTGTGTGCTGTGCAGAGCCCTCTAACAAATTGCTTACAATAATTTATTGTAAAAACAGGTAGAGATTTTCATAAAATAGTAATAAAGGGATTAAAATGTACTTAAGAACCTGACGTTGTGAGTGCATTTTTCGTTGCAGACATTTGCTGCTCGACTTAAGTACTCATTTATTCAGTGATTTAAGGAAAAATGTTATTTTCAATGCTAGCAAAGATTATGTTTTTGCTCAGCTGTGAAATATTATATTCAATTCTAAAATTTACATGCATACATTATTTTCAAAAATTTCAATTTTGCAAAACTTTGAATCATTAAAATTGGTTTTTAATTGTAATTTAACTGGGTTTTATGTGCGTATATAGTCCTTTTAATTTTATATTTTAAAAAGGTTTAAGCTGGATTTTGAAGTGAAACTTCTTAGCGCTCAGTTCGAAGTAAATGCAAACATCGAGGTAACGAAAACGCGAAAAATTTTTTGGGCCCTAAATCCAGGCGAAAAAGCGACAGAGGAAAGTAGTGGATGGCGGGGGAGACTAATCACAATTAAAAGTAAGAAAGTAACGGTCCATTATTATGCAGAAAAATATTCCTTCATCTGCAAATATGTACTGAGGTTTTATTTATCGAAAATAGTTGCCGCTTGTTAAAAAATTTAATTCAAATTATTTAACCCTTTGTTTACCGGCCAGGTCCAATTGGCCCGAACGATATTTGATTGTGTATCGGTATTGCTAATGTAAATCTGGCGGTAACTACCTTCCCTGATCCTTTGGATCCACATTATTACTTACATAGAGGTCCAATGGACCCGAACGGTAGGTAATGCTAGTTTTTTCCGCGGTAGGTAAAGGGTTAATAAGTTAAATCAATTACAGCAATATGGGTATCAATCGAAATCATTTTAAAAATGGATTCATTTCTTAACCACATGTAAGAGGTTTGCCACCTCTTTAAAAAAATTACAAATACAATTTAAATGTATGCACTTAAACAGTGGAGCTATGTAACAAAATCTGGGTATCATATGAAAGAGATTTACAAAGCTTATAGTTTGAAAATATTTTGAGAAGGATTGCTACCTGTTTAAAAACGGGAATTTTATAAAATTATATTCAAATTATTTAAAAAAATATAAAAATATGGGTGTCAAACTAAAGAGGGTTAAGAAATTTTTTATTTGAATATTTAGACGTTTTTGAAGCTATTTGAAGATGTTGCCTCCGGTCTAGTAAGTTAAATTCAAATTACTTTAAAAGCTAAATGAATCATTTGCAAAGGCTGTATTTTAAAAGTATATTTAGGTGCTTTTACACGTAACTACACTTAATTCATCATATTCCATGTAGTTCTATTTACATAAATATCAGTGTCAAACAAATGAGTTCAATGAAAATTTTAGTTTGAAAATACTTTTGATTAGTGTTGCTATTTATTCGAAAAGTCATATCGATCTTACCATGTATAGACATAAATAATACGCGAAAAAATTGTTTACGAAGGTCATCAGATCTGTACATTTCCTTCGAATTTAAAAAACGAGTTGTCAAATTAAAGAGCTTAGACTGCAGGTGTGAAAGAACGTTTTATTTTTTTATTTTTAAGTACGGAAATACGGATAATAGAGAAAGAAGAAGAAGTTTCACTTCAGTCGTGCGTGAGATTAACTCACGGTACTGAAGGAATTCACTGCCTAAATATGGCTGACCTAACTCGGGCTATCGAATAAGTCAGGCTTCGTCGTCGCGAGTGCCTGCTTGTCACCGTCAGTAAAATTAGTTTGCAAAGTCCTAATTCAAATTAATTCGGTGTCCTAGGTACATATCGTCGTTTAAAGTACAAAACCGCGTATCAACAAAATGCAAAACCGCGTATGTGAAGTTGTAGAAATTATTTTCTAGGGCGTAAAAACACTAATATTGTAAAATGGTTATCTTTTTTATAAAGCAATCGCATTTCTGGCTAGTATATTTCTGGACGAATGGATAAAGATTGAGCCAAGAGCTTGTGTGAGCAAACCCAATTTTTGGTAGCCAATGTCAGTTACGCGGTTTTGCAGAATGACGATGCGCGGGTTTGTACTTTAAACGACGATATGTACATTTAACAACAATTTCTGGGTCATTGTCAGGGGACGCAATGATTCCAACTCAGGATGTAAGATGCGTATACATATAGTAAAACCTCCAAATCTTTTTTTTGCATTCTCAGGTAACACTTTTTTATGGCACTGTTACCTGAGTTTGCAATTTTTTCGTGAGGGTTTTTAAAATAAGTAGGACAAGGCGTTAAAATTCTTATCGGGGCGAAATATTTAGTTAGGGTACATGTAGTAAAATTTCACGAAGAATAATTTCCTAGAACATCTTAACCCATGAGATTTCCCACGAAAGGGTCGTTTTGGGCCCTTTCTCGGAAGGTCTGAATAAACTGCATTTTGGAGAACGCTAAAGAACTTCTCTAGAGGTATTATCAGATCAAATCTTTATACAAAGAACATAAAAGTACGCAGAAAAAAAAATTTTCGCCTGGAAATATGCAATATTTTCCCTATGCCTGCTTTTATAATTTTTTTTTTGTAAATATAACTCTAGCTCTTTTTGAGAGTGATAGCTCGGAGCTTGGCTCATCAGTATAGCAGAAAGGAAAATATTTCTGAATTTTGAAGTTAAATTGAATGATAGATTTGTTCAAGAAACATTAATCCTGGGTGCTACATAGCTACAACTGCTCATCTGCGACTGATTTTCAAAATATAGGCGTTTTAGAAGCCTATATTAAGTCGTACATTTTTGTTTAATTATTGACTTCAACTCAAATCAAACACAAAGTCAAATACTTTGAAATTACGTTGCACATGCTTCGTCTACTTAAGGTACGACTACACTTTCCGTACCCAAAAAAAAAAATCATCGCTTCTTACAAAATACAATAAAGTTTCTAACATTATTGCAAAATGACAAACACATTTGGCAAATAGTCCTAACATTTTCCTGCCAAACCACAATTTATAAGTAAATTACTTGTTGTAATAATTGGAAAAGTAGTAGAAAATTGTTGGCTACATTCAAACTGAACGATATCAACCGCAAAAATTTACAAACAAAGCGAATACGTACTTTGGTATGTATGTAGGTATGTAGCCAAATTGTTCCTTATAATCAAAAAACTTAAACTCCCACAAAAAGTAAACCGCAGCGAATGCACAAAAATCTGTGCATTAGGGTGGTCCAAAAAAAAAGCTTAAAATGTTAAGTTCCGTCAAGGATTTTTCTAAGTGGAAAAAAATAATATCCGTATTTCTTTGTTTAAAAACAAAAAATTATGTTTAGAACTGCCACAATGTCCATAAATCAATATTTTTCCATTGGAAATCTCTGCTTATCTTCAGGAGACTGCTAATAATAATACCCAATTTTTTTTTTGCCCCGCATGTGTTTTTCAACCATCCTAATGTTCATCCATATACACATAAATACATTTGTGTATGTACGTATGCAGCGATTGGCACGGCGAGACAATGCAATGGCCCAAAATAATATGTTGACATTTCCGGCTTTTCCAACAGACATGTTTGCTCTAACTACCCAACCAACCAACTCATCTACTCGTACAACGGCTTCATTCGCCTTCAATTGCCTTTGCCGTCTTCTTCGTTTTTCGCAACTAAACACAAAAATGCTGCAGACATGCCAATAACTAAAGTGGCAGTAAAAATAAATTGTACGTGTACAAAGAACGCTTCCTGGCAATTTACATGTAAAAATATTGGCAACAGCAGCGTTGCCACTTCAGCGCTACTCGTACAAAGGGGGAGTGAGTTGAAGCTCTTCCTCCTTATTACCATTAACTAGTTTGGCTGTTGCCGATGCCGAGTTGTTCGTTCCTTTTGCCACACATTGATAACTTCATATGTTGTTATGATAATTTTGCATTGTTGTTGTACTTTATACACATGCATGCACGGAGAGACAGACAGACAGACAGACATGCGCCTAAAAAAGTGAAATGTCAGCAAAAGTACTAAAAATTCGCTGCTCGGCAATCAAATAAATTCAAACGTGACCAAAAATATTGAAAGAAGTTCGGCGATATTGCAAATACACTTGAAAAAATATTTCCATTTTCATAATCGGTTAAGAATCTCTGATGTCTGGACATTATATATAAAAAAAAATAATAATATGGGGTTTCTTTATTAGAGCAACACTCGAAAACTAATGCGTGGAATTGAATGCCGTTATCACCGATGTATTTCTAGAGGTCTAGCCTAAAATATAGAAGGAGAAAAAATTTAAGAGTTGCCACCTGTTTGAAAATTGCTGTTCAAGAAAATTGATAAAATAAAGTAAATTTTTCAATATGGTTGTCAAAAGAAAGAGGTTAAAGAAGGCCTACAGCCGAAAATATTTTTGTGAAAAGTTGCCACTTGTTTGAAATATTTAGCTTAATTTCATTGATGAGATAAATTGAATAATCCAATATGTGTATCAAACTGAAGAAGTTTATGAAAGTTTACTATCGAATATTTTTTAGAAGCATTGCCACATGATAATATAAATTAAAAATTGATAAAATAAATTAAATATTATAATACGTGTATCAAACAACACAAAAACAATTTTAAGGCACAGTGAAGCCCGCCGTGCATTTGCCAGTTTCAAATATAAGCAGGTGAATTGTTGTTGCTTCATAGAAAATAAGTTCGCGCGAAATTATCATATGTGCCAGAAATCAAATTTTAAATGAGATCGATTTTTCCAATTTTCAAAATTTATTGAATTTTTGCAAAATAATTTTGTATGGCACACAGGATAATTTGGCCCACAAGGAAAAATGCATTGTAATATACCACAAATTATACATTAAATTGTTCCCGTCACTATAGGGATTTTAGCTACAATATATGTATGTATATATTACCGGGTGATTCGTTGTGGGTTGTAGAACAAATTTGCATCAAAAAATCAATTTGGAAAAAATATCACATACGATAATTTCATGCACAGGCGTCGATATGCATACATATGTATGTTTCCACAGCAACTTTTCAGGAAAGTTAGGAGCAGCGAGTTTGCCAACCCTGGTAAATGAAAGTCAATCATTACACTTTGAAGGGCCTACCACATGAAATCCTTGCTAAGCCTTTTCAAGCTATTTAAGTCGCCGAGACCCGTCAACATCACTCCTACTCAGCTACTATAATCTGTGGGCGGTGGTAGGCGCTTCCCTGAAGTATTAATATAGTTGCATTTATTTCCTTAACATAGTGCAGTTTTTAATTATTCTACCAGGCTTCCATACTTTTAACTAAAGGTCGATTTACCTATGTATCAGATATAGGATTCCTCAGCTACGACTATCATTTTCTCGACACACCTACTTGAATGCAGGTGAGTGGACTTTGTCGTATAAGCAAACATAAAATGGTGAGAAGAGCTTTCGTTCACAAGAAATTTGTGGTTGTTGATTATTTGAAGGCTTTTAATAAAGTTTTGTCCTAGGCAACTGTAAGATTCCCGGATAAGCTTCAAGTTGAAAACAACTGAGTTAGTTTTATGTACCGCATGCTCTACGACAAAACTGTCGTTGCAAGGTGGAGCAGTGAATCCTTCTCTTCTCTCAATGGTTGTCATCTACAATGTTTTGTGGTAACTAAACTGATTGGCGGTCCGATTAAAGCCCCGTGGCACTAATAAACACAGAGTCCGGGCACCCACCCATTGAAATAATCAATATTACTGAAGAATCTGAGAGAGGGCCTTCCATCCATAATATTATTTATGATATATTTTGGAACAAATTTTCGTCATCCTTTGTCAAAGGAGACAAACCAGTTTCGCCGGCGTGCCATCTTCAGTATATTTTTGCGTATTCTCGGAAACAACAACAAAGAAAACCAATTATTTGTATTTTAGAAGGTGCAACTCACTAGAGAAAGCTGAGTTAGTTAACTTGCCTAAGTAGGCAGCCTTGGGCAATTCCTACTCTTGCATTTCAGTCAGTTTAAAAGTCCTCTTTTTACGAAGCGTACAAATGCTTTACTTCAACTCCAAAGGAATCGAAGTGTTCCGGTGTTTGCATCGAGTGGATTTTTCCCCATCCACACAGTGCTGTTCCGATGAAGTTATGCTAGGAAAAAATATAAATTGGATGGTAGGGTCAGAGGAGATGGATATGCACATATGTTCTGTGGGAAACTCTCTAGCTCTCAGCTAGCTTCCAGCAGAGCTTCTCGCTTTTGAACACGCATTCACGGGGCTTATCAATATGGTGACAGTTTTTTGAATATGTAATGAAAGTCCCTAAAGCAGTATGACCAAGATACCTTCGGATCCACTAATGCATTCTGAGAAGACCAACGCCGAATTGCTTATTTTGAAGGGTTTTGACTAAAGGAAGTTTGAAATAAGTTAATGTTTGCCTAGCTAAAACCGGAAGTTTTCCCGCCTCTTAGGTAGAGCCAGCATTTCAGCTTTGTTGTTTTCGGTCCTAAGAACACAGTTAAGTATCCTTCTTGCTATATCCTCAAACCGCCGGTGCATAAATGTACATATCTTCGATCAAGGATAGTGTGTTCGTTTTACCGATCTTCGCGATTTGGGTTTTTCACTAGGAATTTTTTGCCCTTCTTTGTAATTTATTCAGAATACGTGCAAAACAATCGGTTGGACGATCAAGGTAAAGCCACTCTATCCTCTTTGAGTTCCGTCACCGTGTTCTCCGTGTGGCTGTAACAAGCGTTTTTTCATGATGAGGGTTCCAATTAAGTCTCTTGTCTGGTATCATCCCTAGATATTTGAGCTAATCGGAGTATTCAAGCCACTTTCCTCCAAGAGCGACCGAACTAAGGTTTGGTTTATATATTGTGGTAAATTTACAAGAACAGCCTTCTACGGATTCATGCTGAGGCCCCCATTGGCACAACAATTAGAGACCACACGACGAGCTGCTCTTGAAACCCCTAAGAGAGTACTGCCAAATTTTCCCCCAACTATAGCTGCTAGATCATCAGCATGCCCAACAGGCATTGCAACCGCGCTAATGTAGTCTGATACAAGTAATCAGAGAAAGGGGAGAGTAGCCTTTCCTGCGGGCAACCTGTCATGGCTCTGAGCTTCATTTGAGTATTACCCAAGCACGATGTGTTTTCACGAAGTCTATAATCGGTCCAGCCTGCTATAAATGAATCTTTGTATGCCTCTTTGGACGAATGCCCTTAGGATAGACACTATTACTGAAAGTACCGTCAATGCCCCAGACGGTTCAAAGAGTAGCCTTTTTGGCCTCAAAGGCGCTTGCGATCTTACTAACCAGACACTATAAAGCCTATATATCACTTTTTTCCCTTTTACGTAAGTGAATTTAGCGTAGTTTAAGGGAGTGAATAAGTTTAAGTTTAGTTTGTCCCTAATGTGGAATTCTAACAGTCTGTTTGTTGTTTTTTGAGAGTGAAGTAAGTCACTGGCCTGTTACCCGCTCTTGGAATAAATAACACTGACACCTTCTTATTCCTGGTGCTATTGAAATTAGCCAGGGAATGCTTGACTCAACTTTCTGTAGATTTTATAAAACAGTCTTTTGTGAGCCCAGGGACACTGCGAAATTAAAGAAAAGTACAAAGCAATTGAAGCGTCAAGGCAATACAGCTAAGTCTTTCCTATAGACAGGGAGTTTGTTTTGACTATCGAACCTTTTTTGGCATGCATATTTTGTGCAGTAAATGGTCATCCAGTTACCACCTCTATCTTTGCAGTGAGAATAAAAATTGTTTACGAAAACGAGGCTGAATTCGAACAAGAATCATAAATTGGTAGTTTTCATACACGCCAGTAATAAGTTTATATGTACGTAAATGCTTATGTACGAGTATGTCAAACGCACCTGCATAGTATTTGCTTAACTTAGTTTTACTTGATTGAAAAATGCATACATCTAAAACTTAATAGAATTTCAACTTCAGCTAAGCACCAGTTTGTTATAGCCAAACATTTCCGCCTAATGTTCAATAAATATTCGTGGGTCACAAATGTTTTTGTCAGTGTATTTAGGTCACGGTAATAATAAACTTTTTTGTGTGACTTCTAATAACGCCATTGCAACACTGTGTATGTGATTGAGTATATTTTTGCCTCTGCATTTGGGTGAAAACAATCAAATTATTAGCGCACATACCACAGTGATGGAAAATAAAATTTTCAGTTTGTATGTACTTAATTTGCGGCAAAAAAAAATTTTACCTAAAAAATCTAAAAAGTCAATGTACAAATGTGGGTAAATATTTCACCGTGCGATAAAACCCAAAAAATTTTTAAAACATACGAAAAATTCAATGTATTCACAAAACTAACTGCGTTTTTAATTTTTCTCTCTGACGTCAGGATTTTTTTTAAAAGACTTTGAAATTTCTGGGATATGATTGAATATATAAATATGGGTATCAATTAAAAGGAAAAATTCCATAGAGATAAACACAAAAATTAATTTTTTGGTGCACCAGGACGAACAAGTGTGGAAAATGTCCTTTTAAAACTTTATACTTGAATATCCTTGGAAATTTCCAGTATTTATTTTTGAAAAAATATATATCAAGGACTAATATGTAAACTACCACATCCTCGAATTTCGCCCTTCTACCTTTATTAGTTTTAGATTAAAAAAAAACTAAACATTTTTGTACATTTTATTACATTAAATTATTATAACATTAAATTACACATTTCTGTACCTTCAAACTTAATTTGAGAATTTAGCGAAAAGTAAAGTTCTACAGTTTCGAATTTCGTCGCAGTGCTCATTTTTATTAAGCATAATAATTTTGTCCAACGCTGCAATATTTCTTTTTAATTTCTATTAAATATATTGCGAGATCTTTGATAGATTTCGTATAAACCTGGATTCGAAATGAAAATGTAGTGAAATGAGCCTTTCCATATTAAGGTAACGATATGAAAGTCAGGATTGCCAGTATTTTCATATATTCGTTCGGTGCGTCTTTCTACGTCGCGAAAATTTTGATGCCGCCAGCTTTTGATGATGCCAATGATGTACGCAAATGACACTACTACCGTTAGATTTAACATCAGTATGACGCAAATCTTTCATCGTTTTCATCCTTATTCTGTTAAAAAGTTTTTTGCTTTGGATCTACACCGCCGAACGGTACATTGAAATGCTAATAAAAATGTGGATTGCTTGAGAGCAGTTTATCTTAGTTCAAAATTTGTGTATGCACATAGAAGGGTGTATTGCTACCAAATATACTTTCAAATTAAAAAAGTGCTGAAAAAAGTACAATTGTACCTAATCTTCCATCACTGGCATACATACACTACTTACTTTCCGGCAAACACCTACTTTCACCAGCAAGCGAAGTTGACAAAATTTCCACACTTGCACTGTATACATACAAATGTATATGTACCTACTATTTGGTAGGCTGTTTGGTTGCAAGGACGGCCGTGCCTTTGGTGCAGTGCAGAATTTTGTGCGCCACATTTATTTGCTGTCAAAGTAAATTCAGGTGGATTTGCAGCTTACTGCGCAGTGGACAGACAGAAAAAATAGAAAGCCATCGCTTGTATATGTGGTTATAGGTCTGTAAATAATAAGTGAATTCAGCTGGTGGAGGCATAAGGTTAGCGCATAGACAATCTGGCGACACTGATCGAATATACGCGTACATGATTGCTTTGATTTTATTGAGCAAAAAATTACGTTTTACATTGAATGGAAAAAAATTTTTAGATTATCTAATAAAACTTTTTCTTGAACAAGCTTTGTCTCTCCAAAAGATGGGTTTCGAATGCATTGACAGCTTTTTCACGCAAATAAAATGATTCATTGATTAGACTGGTTTACAGCAAAAATTCACTCCGGATGTCAGTCTCCAATTCATTTGTAGAAGCACACGCTGATTCCAAAAGTAGGAGTGACAGGTTTTCGTGATATTTGCAATTTACTAAAATGGTTCCACTTAATCACGGGCGGGCAATATGAATACGAAATATAGCAACTAAGTTTCCCATAAAGGGCGTACAGGGTGTCCTAAACCACTAAATGGAGAAAAATATTTTTTTTTTATTGGAAAGCGCAAAACTTCGAGGAAGTTTTAAACAGAAGTTACGTTTTTTTTGGACTTCCGCCAGATTTACTCAGTTGCAGTCCAAAAAAAAACAACATTTTCCTCCTTCCTTCACTCTTTTAATTTGACCACAGATTTTCTTCGTTAGTAGCTGGATTGTTTTTGCATAAAAAGAGGCTTTAATACAAATGAAAAAAAATTACAAAAGTCTATTATTTTTAAAAAAAATTAATCGGAATATTTAAAAACATTTTTTTATGTATGTAGACTGAAGCCGAATACCAGAGATTCGCCTTTGTAGAAACCATCGAAGGGAAGGGATACTCATACTAAGCGATGGTCAGGCGTCATTAATGGTTCTCTTATTCTTCGAGGTCAAATCTTCTGCATCGACAAGCTGAATGCCCTTGATGAGGACAGTACCATCCCACTAATATGGCTACCAGGGCACATGAGAGTCGAAACGGAGCCAACCATTTTTAGGCACTCAGCTACAGCCAGACATAAATGTGCTTTCAAATGTTGAATTTCTATCAACACCACAGCACGCGATTTGTACGGATAAACACCCTGCAAGAAATGCGAGTAATCCGGGATGACTCCGAGGGCAATCGCAAAGGAACTTGTGACTAATACCACTTTTGATCTCTTTATATGGAAGGAACTGTTCGCTTTTGTTCGAGCATGTCATATGGAGAGACTAATTGTTCCCTTTTATACCTGTACGGGTATAAAAAGCGTCCAGTTAGTTAAAAAAATAAATATATAAACTTTCGCCAGTAGCGATTCGAACTGCGATTCTCAGTTTTGTTAAGCGAATACTCTCTCTCTGTGCCATCGCCGCACATGAAATTTCATTGACAAAGTGCCTACATATCATTAAATCGTTAAAAATACCCGTTAGAGATGAGTCGGGGACTAATTGATCTCCAATAATACCCGTATGAAACTAGTTGCGACTAATTAATTCCCAATTGTACCCGATTGAGAGTAAGCTCGGAATACTCTTAGAGATTAGTCGCACAATTCTTTGCAGGGCATGTATAGGGCTGCCAGATATCTCCGTTGCCAAACCGGGATACTTTGGTAAATCTAACACAACAACACCCCTCCCTTTCCTTTCCTGTAGACAAAAATTACTTACGTACGAAAGTATGTAGTAAAATTTTATTTTGACAAAGCAAAAACAAAAACATAAAAAGATGAGATAATTTCAAAGTTCACCAACAAACCAAAACAACTTATCACAACTAAGGTTCAAAATAAAACAGTGCTGCCCAAAATTATTGGCGCAGAGAATTTTTCACAATCCATGCAACATTTTTTTGTTTTAATTTTTTATAAAAATACAGTTTGTACCATACAAATATACAAAAAAAAAAAAAAGAAATATAAAATTTCTAAACTTTGTGCAAACTCGGAAAATTTCAATAAATTTGCATACAAACTTTCATTTTTCTAATCAGAGTTTTTGTAAAAATTTTAAAAATGAACTTTTGTAGCCCAAACTTTTAGTTGATTTTTGGTAATTTTTTTGCTGACAGTTTTTTCCGTACAAACTATGTTCTACAACTCTTTTTGTATGGAAGACACTGTCAGCAAAAACAAAATTGCTAAACATCAACGCGATTTCTAGTAACTTCAGACTTGCACTTAATTAATTGGCTAAAAAGCTACATTTTCAACAATTTTCTAAAAGATCAGATGAAAAATTCTCTGAGCTAATAATTTTATAAGTACACTAAGATTCATGAAAAAAGTAAGTACAAGATAAAATTGTGAAATCAGTCATATTTTTCGTTGCTGTGAATATGTTTCAAAACTTCTGACTTTTCCTTAATATAATTGTAAAACTCTGTATACGTAATTTTTAACGTATGTACTTTTGTATATTGAGCGAATTTCTTTCCTTAGTCCATTGAGATGATATATGAGAAAAAATATATTTACATTAGAGTTATGACTAGGTATGGCCAAGGTGTATTAAACAAGGTATGATGGACAACTCAGTGAGGCTCTCTTTTAATTAAAACACTATAAACACACATTTTTGTACGCTATAAACTTTGTTGCGAAAACTTACATTGGAAGTAAACCACGCACGAAAAACAAACGAGCAAAATAAATCAAAAAGAGCTAATCAGCATCAGGGAGGGCACTTTGCACTTAATGATTTGCATTATGGGTATATCGATCATCAAATATTACTTGTTCCAATTTCAACTATCTGGAGATGTAACTATTTCACAAATGGCATTGGTAGTGATTTTTGAACTTTTATTCGAATTTCTGCAATTAAAGTCTGGACACTTAAACGAAACCCGGGACATTTTAAGGTTGCACTGGGACAAATAGTCTAAAACCGGGACATATACGGGAAAACCGGGTCGTCTGGCAGTCCTAGGCATTTACTATGTATGTATGTATGTGAGTGTTGTCACCGCTCGCCATGCTTGGTACATTCAAATATGTGCATGCGTGCTAAATTTTGATATGAAAATATTATTTTTAAATACGAGCATATTTAAACGATAATCTTATATAAAGTATTCATTTTTACTGTGCATTATTTCCCCCCGTGTATGTACGTACATAGCCCATAGAAAATTGTCAATGACCAGTTAAAAACACAACATTTCTATGATTCTATTAAACATTCTCTTCAAATAAACAAAATTAATAGAAGCCATTAATCACAATTTAGGCATAAGTATCATTAAATATTTATGTATATACACAAGCGCGAAGTAAAGAATATACATACATACAAAGTCATATCTGCTAAAAGTATTTTTTACCATCCGCACTCATTTGAGTCGCGTTAGGCCCATACGTTTTCACCTTACTTTTGCTTTTGCCTTTTCACGCTTCTGACGCAAACGTAAATCATGTTTGAGTTTGTAAAGAGTTGCATAGCCTTTTCACATAAAAAAAAATTGTTTACTGATCTCTCTGAGTGAGTAATCAAAAATCTACAAAACTGGCCATTCACCAGCGTGAAATTGGTCATCAAAGATATGCTACCGCCAGACACGCACGTGGGCACACGTTTTAGGAAAATTTTTTTCACTTCAGCTGGGTTTTATGTATGGATTAGAGAATGGATTAGAGAGAGGCACACGCAAGTTATGCACGCATACACATAGCGCACAAATCGCGTACATTATGAGCTGCTACACAACGAGCGAGTTAAATGTGAAAAATTTGCTTATCACGCGCCTATTAACTTAATTTCCGGTGAGCGAGCCTAGATGATTTTTTTTTTGCAAGGCCATAAATGCTAATA
This sequence comes from Rhagoletis pomonella, assembly GCF_013731165.1. Classification (NCBI taxonomy): domain Eukaryota; kingdom Metazoa; phylum Arthropoda; class Insecta; order Diptera; family Tephritidae; genus Rhagoletis; species Rhagoletis pomonella. The sequence goes on along the minus strand of NW_023458566.1, from coordinate 5,269,576 downwards.
TAAATCATAATAATTTTTTTTTTTTAAGGAATAAAATGGAAATTGCTATAAATTGCAAAAGGAAATGAGATTTCAAAAGGGGAAGTGAAGAAAAATTGCCAAAGAACGCTCTGTTGCTAGGAAATAACCTTCGAATAAATGTATATCTAAATTTATATATTTACTAAGCGTGAAAGCAAAAATACGCTCCAAATAAAAGCATGACGGTGTTAGATGTCAATGTTGATAATATTAAAATAAATTAGTGCCGGGTTAAATGCATTTTTATTGTCACAACAAAATACGTGGCGGATAAAATCTAAAAAAAATACAAAAAAAAGTAAACAAACAAACAATTCAAAAGGAATTACCCCAAAACTGAGGGTAAGGCTTAGAGTTGATGATAAACACATTATAAGTAAACATACCGTACAATGCCTTTATGTTCTTTTTTTTTATTATTTGCTTACGAAAGCAACAGTTTCCGTTTGAATGACAAATGCGGAAAAAATAAATTTGTTTTGCATAATGCATATTTCATGCTAATAAAAATGCTACGGTATGACAAGTGTGAGAGCACACAATCAATATGTTAAACATTATGAAAAATTGGGTAGCCGAAAGTTTTCCCTTTATGAGGTAGTGCTGGGGATTGACAAAGCCTTTCATATTTGTACTCGATCAACAAATATTTTTTTGGGTATATTCGTTTGTATGTATATTAGAGATAAGAGTTCTTTTGAGATTCCGGTTTCGAAAATTCGAATATCTGATTAAAAAATCCGAATATCCGATAGCAAAATTAACGGATATTAACCGGATATTCGGATAACAAAATAGGATGGATAATATACCAAATCCATACATGAATTTTATCCGTTTACATGAATATCCGAATGGATATTCGGATATCTAAACACACGGATAGGACCAGCCCTAATGTACAGTATTGGCCATATCTATAGCACACCCATTTCAGAGTGATATTGTTTGCCACTTATAGTTAATTATTAATTTTTTTAGAATTTTCAAATAAAATACAGTTCATTCTCTAACAAAATTCATATAGACCCAAGTTTTAAACTTTGTAAAAGACTACAAAATAAATTCAAAAAAATTGCATCAATATTTCCAACTTTTTTCTGGGAAGGGTTAGAATTTGTTTCACAATGTGTAAGTTCCAAGTGGCTAAATATTACCGTTTTTTTTTTTTTTTTTTTTTCTTGTGGCATTTGCTTCCAAATTGACTTTTAATTAGGCAATTGGAGTGCTGGCAAATTTTTCCTCATACAAAACGGCTGAGGGTATAGTAGAGTTCGACTTTTTAGACTTAATAAAATGCTAAGCGGCCTTTGGATTTGGTTTAATGTTCTCCTCCATTCAATAAATATATAGTTTTTTTAAACAAATTGGTCAAAAAGTCGTTTGAGTGGTGTTGAAAAAAGGTACGCAACACCTTCGACAAAAAAAATCGAAAAAAAATCTAAGATAATTTGTAGCCACTTGAAACTTGCACATAGTTAGACTAAAATTTAATGGGTTACAAAATTGTGCACTCAAAAAAATGCTAACACTACTGAGAAAAAATTTTGAAATTTGGGTAAAAATTTGTTGCATTTTTTTGTAGTTTGCTACAAAGCTTTAAACTTGGGTCTATATGGGTTTTGTTAGAGAATGAACTGTATTTTAATTTCCCAAAAATAAATAAATAAACATGAGTGGCAAACAATATTACTTTGAAAAGGGGGTGCTATTGTGCTGGCCAAAACTGTATATGTATACTAGCGTATTAGCGTATGTTCAAATAATTTTTCTCCATGTCATAATGTGCGCTAATGAGCATGTTCCGCCATAAGAAAATGCTGAAAGAACTTGACTTTGATTTAACTACGTATAGAAAAATGTTTACAACTTCTTCATTGCATGTCAAAGCATAATTTCAAGAAATGAAATGAAGCAAAAATAATTTAACTTTTAATTGACAAAAAGCTGATGATATGCAATGAAAATAATAATAAAGTGCAAACAAGTAAAAGTGGGTAGAGGCAAACCAGAAATATCAACATATATTTTTCGGAACCATGCTGGCAAGTCGTTTAAGAAACTCAAATACAGACAAAAAGTCAATGAAATGGTAAACAAAACAAAGTTATTATGTGCACGCCCAGAAAATATGAATTTCATGAAGTCAACAAACCATTTATGCAAAGGTTACTTACATGAATAAATGTGTGAAAACGCGAAAAATGTATGCACACATACATACATATCGTTACGTTAATATACAAAAGGCTCTAAAAATTTCATTTCTTGACGGAGTAATAAAAAAACTCCATACAAAATCAAGTACTTTTGGCGCGAATTTCTGTTAAAGGCCGTTTTTGTTCGAGAATGTAAATAATTTTGTGTTGTAGAAGCTATTTTTAAAATCCAGTAGTTGCTTAGCGGGTTATCGGCAGTTTTTTGAGAAGAAAATGAGTTAGGATCTGCCTTTATTAAAGTAACGGTATTATGCTAACAGTCACACGTTTCATATAAATCGACAATCGACTGAGTCCAAACTGCTGGGACTTTCATAAATTTGGCACCAGCAGGTATTGCTTGGCCACCTAATGTTATAAAAAATTATCAGGATAGAAAAATATAAATAAAATATTTATTTTGTCTGCACCATTTTTAGTCATTTACTGAACAAAAAACGATTTGAAAGTGGCATATGACACTTCAAACCTCTTGTGCTTAAATTACTGGTTGCTCTTATCTGAAAGCGTCGGTTATTCATTCAACTTCATCAAACAAAGGTAGAAGGTATTGTCGTCAGTTTATTATATTATAGCGATTTGCAGATACATTCGGTTACAAGAAACCGGTTATTTAAGCACAAGAGGTACGAATTGACTTATGCCATTTCCACACTAAACGGCGCTGAATGATGTCTTCAAATATGATGATGGAGAAGATAATAAGAGCCGCGATACTAACCTTTCCTGAAATTTTTTTACAAGACCGTACAAATATTCAAGAAAGATTTTGTTTTGAAAGCGAAAGAAGAAAAATACAAAAACAGTCAAAGTAGGCTGGCTACTTCATCAAAAAAAGAATAAAGGATCCAGGCCAAAATCGATATTTCCTCCAAATATTTAAATTTTTGACTCGATTTCAAAATGTGATATACAGGGAACGAATTTTTATGATCTAAAAATAGGGGGTGATGTGCTTTCCCCATTACTGCTTAACTACTACATTTCAAAGGTCCCTCACCCAACAGAAGGAGTCTCTATTGTCTCCTACGCCGACGATTGCTCGATGATTGCGTCTGGGAACGTTGGAATTGATGACGTGTGCTCGAAAGTAAACGGGTATCTCTCCGAGCTTTGTCGCTTCTTCACTGCAAGGAGCCTAATCCTCCCCCCAACAAAATCCTCTGCGACCTTGTTCACCACCTGGCCGAAGGAGGTCAGACTACCGCTGGGAATTCACGTCGATGATTCACCAATTCCGACGGTGAATAACTCCAAAATACTTGGAGTACCTTCGACAGTCTGCTCTCCTTCTCTGAGCACGCAACCGCTATTGTCAATAAAGTACAGAGCCGCAACAATGTGCTCAAGTCGCTAGCCTGCAGTACGTTGCTGGCAACATACAAGGCAATAAGCCGGCCGGTTTTAAATTTCGCAGCACCAATGTGGTCTCCGGGGACTAGTAGGATGCAGTGGATGAAGCTACAGCCGGCACGAAACACTGCACCTAGGACAGTGACTGGATGCCTTCAGATGTCACCAGAACACCACCTGCACGACGAGTCCAAAATGTTGCCTGTTAACGAACATAACACAATGCTCTGCAAGCAGTTTCTAGTTGGAGCCACAGACTTGGTTACCCAAACGGACAACTGCTTGCAGAAGAGCCCTCGCCCAAGTACGTCCGTAGGCATCTCTACGAACTGACGGACAAAGTCCAGAAGTTCATTAAGCAACCTCTGGACCCGTCAGCATATCGACAGGCCTTGAACGGCATTCACAGGGAGTCAGTCTCGAGTTATGTAGACTCCAGTCTTGTGAATACCGTTCTAGGCGCACAACCACCGGACATCGACGAGACGAAGCTTCATCTGCATCGGGAGACTAGAACCACAATAGCCCAACTTCGCTCTGGCTACTGCAGCAGGTTAAACGCATACCTGAACAGATTAGACGTAGATGTGCAAAATGAGTGTTCGGCATGCGGAGAGACACCCCACGACTAGAAACATCTCATCGTAAAAGGCAAAAAAAGGCAACATCAAAAGTGTATATATGGAATCAGGGAAAGCCAAATCGTGACATTATTAATCGAATATACTCTATCTCCTTAGCAGAAAATAAGGCAATTTCCATAAAATCCGTTGCCTGGTGATATATCATTGAAAATATATTTTTAAGTACTAAACAAGCACTTAGATCCTAGGGGGAGTAAATGCAAAAGTTTATACAAATAGCAGTAAATTTCTTTAATAATAATTTCTGATTTACAAAATTAATTTGTGTGTATATAGAGGAGACATATACGTACATACATACGTATATAAATTTGCTATCCTAAAATATTTAGCAAAATGACATAGACCCAGAGAAAATTCACATATTTCTGTAAATGCATATCTGTAGGTACGTACCATGAGTTCACTCTCTTGCGTGCAAATTAAATTGTCAATGAAGTAGCAATGTTCAAAGTATAATAAACAAACAAAGGAAAAATGTGACGCTGATTTTGACAGCAGATATATTGAACGTGTAAGGTGTGGAAAGTGAAGACAAAGTACTGCCGTAATGGCATGCCGCATGCCACATGGGGTACGTTACATGCCACACTGTGCAAATATGTAAAAGCATGCCTGTGTGCATGAATGTGCGAAATTGTGCAAATATGAAAGCTGCAATTCTACCTTGTTTGTGAATTGTTTCTTCCAAATATTTTGCATGCTCATTTCTTTTGACTTTCGTTTCTGTGATTTTTTGTTTTTTTTTCGCTTTCTACATTACATTCAATTTGAATATTTTTGCATACATATGAGTACGCAAGTATGTATTTAAGTATGCATGTCTTTATCCATTTCATTTACTTTTAAATGTTTCGTATGCTTAGCTATATTGTTGTAGAACACAGCATAAAATTGTAATATTTCATTACAACTGGCTACAAACAGCATGAGGCAGCATGTGACAACATGTACATACTCGTATATTTGTTTGTGTGTCGCTAACATTGCATGCCATGTTCTAGCCTATTGACATTGAAACCTGTCAGCTGCTACAGTAAACATATAATATTTCCAAGTTAGTTACTAAATTTTGGCTAATATGCATTAGGATTTATTTGATTTTGTCACGAGTGTTGAAAAGCGTTGCACAACTAACATTTTAACAAATCACTTCCGGTTGGTTTTTTTTATTTATATTTTTTAGGAAAAATTTGCAGGTGAAGTCATATATGGGTATGTATGTAAATATGTACATACGTATGTACATCACCTCGATATGAAGTAACTCGACATGCACTAACTCAAACCAAAACTCCAGTGCGAATTTATTTATGACTGTGGCAAAATTGTTTAAAAAAGAAATGGAAGATTTTATAAAAAAAAAAATATTTGTGGAGTACTTTTACTCTAGTAACTGTGTGATACATAGTTGAAAAGTTAATTGTGAGTACTAACCATCCTCTTAGGTTCCCGTCAACCTACTTAGATTAGCCCTTTGGCCCCCTATGTTCTAATAACTCAGTTTCTACCCCACGAAATAGAACTTTACTTTGCAGCAAATCAAACGCTTTAGCAAGCGGGGGCTTTTTGTTCTTGGAAGCGTAAAAACACATTTGTTTTTTAGCAATAAGTTTCTTAAAAATTAAATTAAATTAAAAACATATGTATATTTTTTTCTTTTCAAAAAAATTTAGTAAAAAAAAAATTAACTGAGAAGGAAAACAATTAATAAAATGTCTAATTTTCTAAAAATTTTATATCAAAAAAAATTTTATTTTTTTGTTATTAAGAACCTAAAAATTAAAAGCAAATTAAATTAAAAGAGAAAAAAATATTACAAAGAAGAAAAAACAAATAAGTAGCTAAAAATTTAATGGAATTAAAAAACATTTCTTTAAAAATAATCTATACACATATAAAATTGTAACAGGCTGATGTCTGTGTATTATAGATGTTAAAGTAAAATTAATATGAGAGGGGTTTATTAGAGCAACAGAAACCAAATCAACAATTTTTAAAATTTTTGTTTGACTGTCTGCATGTTTGTGCGCGCATCACTTGAAAGCTAATGCATTGAATTGAATGCGGTTTTCACCGATATACGACTATAGGTCTAACTTAAAATATAGAAAGAAAAAATTTGAATGTTGCGACCTGTTTGAAATTTGCAGTTTAAGTAAATTGATAAGAAAAAGTAAATATTCCAATATGCGTGTCAAATAAAGAGGTTTAAAAAGACTTACAGAATAAAATATTCTTGTGGAAGTTGCCACCTGTTTGAAAATTTTAATTGATAAGAGAAATTGAATATTGCAATGTCGGTATAAAACTCAAGAGGCTTTGGACAGTTTACTGCCGAAAATATTTTTGAGAAAGGTTGCCACCTGTTTTTTTTTTCAAATATCAAAATCAAAAAATAAATGAATACCTTAAAGGCGCAGTAAAGCACGCCGGGTATTTGCTAGTCTAATCTAAAAATTTCAAGAAAACTAAATAATAATTAAGAAAAAAATTTATAAAAAATAAATTAAATATGTTAGTATAAATAAATGAAATTAAAAAAATATCATTTCTTTTTTCGAGACAAAAAAATCTGAAAATTTAAAGGAAATTAATTTTAAAAATTTTTTTCTATTTTTTTAATTTAATTTTCTTTTCATTTTCAGATTTTTTTTGTCTTCAAAAGAAAAATTATATTTTTTTAATTTCAGTTATTTTTACCAACCTATTTTATTTATTTTTATAAATATTTTCTCCTAATTATTATTTAGTTTTCATGAAATTTTCATATTAGACTAGCAAATACCGGCGTGCTTTACTGCGCTTTAAAAGTATTTTTTGTTGTTTGATACCCGTGTTGTAAGATTTCTTTTATTTTAAAAACAGGGAGCAGCCTTTCTCAAAAATATTTTTATTTACGAAAAAATGAAGACAAAAATATCAGTTTCTAAAAATTAAACGAAATTAAAAAAAATATATATATATTTTTCTTTTACCATGAGTTAGTTTACTTTATTTATGAGCGTTATTCATACGCCATGGCATGGACTAGACGAGGACGAGTTGAGAACAGCTGTAATAAGAACAACAAAACACCTGAAACCCGCCGGATATCGGATAAGTAGTTCAGGTTTGGCGTCAAAGAGTTCGCAAAGTACATGTAGCAGCTGTAAAGCGCTTATTTGTCATGGAAATACATAGATTTGTTATCCCCGTAAAATTGTGTTATGCGACATCACATACAACCTTTAGCCCCAGTCAAATTGGAAAAAAATCTCTCTGTGCCGTTCGAATCCAAATGAGGACTATGACCAGTGCTAGCTAAAAAGAGAAGAGTCTTAAAATGATAATTTATATATATACACCGAAAAAAATGTCTGTGTCTGTCTGTCTCCGTATTTTTTTTCGTTTGTTCACTGGGCGATATTTTTTAGAGCTAAACAATATAGAAACCTAGAACATAGAAAGAAAGAAGTAGGTAAAATTCCTTATTTCTTTTAAATTTTTTGTTTTTTGTGATAATTTAAATGTGGATTTCTATGCAAAAAAATCTAACGCGCTACGTGCTCTATGAGTATTAAAATAAAATTTTATAAACTTCAAATAAAAATTAAATAAAAATGTATTTTTGTTTTAAAATTACGTAAAACTTGACATTTAAACAACAATTTAAAATAAGCAATCAAATGGCTGACAAGGTGCCAGAAATGGGCTGGCTCTGAATAATTCAGGAGCAGAAGAGGTTCTTGCGGCTCTGGGATTTACCAAGAGCCCCATCTCTTGGCACTGGAAAAAATGTCAGCTACATTGTGAAAAACGCCTACAATTCTGTAGGGTCTGTAGGAGTCTGTGGCAATCCACCTACTGCCGTTTTCACAGGACATTTGGCCCTGCGAAACCATGCTGCAAGAGTAACCAATTAACCGGTAGTATTTCCCAGCGCTGGGTACGACTACAATTTGGTATCTGGGCAAACCATTTTTTGCGGTCTAATAAATATAAGTAATTAATTAGGTTCTTAAACTGTACGGGCTGGGTTTCAAAGAAATAAACAACTTTTACTGCTTTATTGTTGTCCTTATTTTTCAGATTAAATTGTAAGTTGTTGTTTGAAAACGGCAAGTACGATTACTGCTAATTGGAGTTGTTACACTCGCCACTTCAACCAACCAACATATTTGTATGTTTAATAACTTAATGCAATTAGTTATGTAGTTAACGAAATCTGATCACAAAAACTGAGAAGCGGATGCAAAATCATTAACCATTCATACATTCATATTTTATTTTTTTTTTTTTTTAAGTCAGAAACTGAAGACTACAATCAAAATAATAAAGTATTTGCGTTATTCCACCAATTAAATTGCTATAAAATCAGACTACATTCTCGAGATATTATACCACTTCATGCGTGTAGTACAATTCATTAAGTTTTAAGTGCGTTTACACACATACACACACACACATGAATATGCATTTGCCCTGTTGCTATCGTGTTTCTGCATGCCAGCAGCAGTTTTTGTGCGCACGCATTGGCGTATACGTAACTCTTTCCACTACGAGTAGTTAAGAGCCACACTACTGCACATTATGGTTTGCGTTTACTTTTGTTCTGTTTTTGTGATTGTTTTTTTTTGTTGGTTTATGTTTTTGTTTTGTTAAATTTTTGTTTCAATAGGCGGCACACAATCAATTAATGAAATTGCATTGTACAGCCAACGCAACGAACCACAATAACAACAATTGCCTTTAGTATTATAATAAGAATAGCAAATAAGCAGGCAAGTTAAGGACATGCATGCATGCATACATACATACATACACACAGAATGCAGGCGCACATAACAATAGCAACCACAATGCTAACCAACGTAATGCGGCAGCGACAAGTGCAATTATAGCGTAACATTGTCATAACAACAGACAAAGAAATTCAATTGTCTACACAACTAAGTAGGTATATAAATACAAAAATACATACATAAATATATATGTAAATAAATGAATGCCCAATGGGCAGAAAAAAGTAAGTTTTTCCTTCAGTGTGGTGTTCGTATATTTTTCGTGTCCAAAAAACCTCATCATGTTATTTGAAAATAATAGATAATTTTAAAATATCACTGTGGGAGAGCTAATTCTGTGTTGTAGATTACGAATATGTATACCATTTTTCTAGATCAAGTCATATTCCTAAGATATTTTAATCTTAAGTTTGCATTGTGAATGAAAACAAATTCAAACTTTAACATGGCGTATGACCCAGCAAAAAATCGGTAATCGCTTTTAGTGGTAACGTGTTCTAGAAGGTATAGCGTTGTAATGCCCTCGAATTTTTTCGCTTCCTTTAGGCATTGCCGGTAATGCAAAGTAGAAAGTCCTACAATATTTTATTTATTTCGCTTCTTTGTTTCATTTTGGGGAATGCAAAGTAGAATGTCCTACAATATTTTTTTTTTATTTCGCTTCTTTGCTTCATTTCAGGGAATGCAAAGTAGAATGCTACATCGTAGCCAGCTGAAAAATAGAATGAATATCCAAAAAATCTTTTTCTACCGTTAGTTTCTGTGAAAATTTGTCTCGCATAAAAATCATGTTTTGCTTTGTTCAATTTGCAGCGAAGTTGAAGTCAGTCAATGAAGTGAAGTACATGAGTGAGGAAGTACAATTTTAACCTTAATTAAATATGCATGTACATATGTACATACCGATTTTTAAGTAAAATCTAAATACCCAATTACATACATATGTTTGTATAAAAACTGATTTATAAAAATTTTAATTAATTTTAATCTTTTAAGACATTTTCTGATTTAATATATGTAAATAAGTATGTACTCATCTGGGCATTCTACATTAGTTTCTCTGTAAGGCATTCTTTGTTCGCTTCTCTACATTCTGTTTATCCATGCGTTCTCCCTTCATTTGAAGATAATGCTGCGGGTAAGGGCTTACCGCCAATGACATGCCCATGTTAAAATAAGGCCTTCCTGAAGCGAAAGGGTAAGCGATTCCCATCGCCTAGCTCGTTTCCACTTTCGCTTCTGTGGTAATCGTGTTTTTTGCTGGGGAGTAACAATATTTCCTGATCATACTTCATAAAATTATTACGCACTTTCATTTCACCATTCACAACTTTTTTATTAATCCATCGATTTTCTTTGTTAGAAGCTTAATTTTTTGTAACGAAAAAAAATAAAATTTTTTTTTTTCATTTTCCCTGTTAAAAATTTATTTTTTTATAGAAAATCTGAATACAAGTTCATACACTAGAACTCAGAATAAAATTCACGTATTTCGAAGTTTTTCTGTGTAATTTTAAAACTTAAAAATTTTTCTACAGTGTATTTTATCAAACCAAAACACTTGAAAAAAATTTATACGTATTCGGCAGTAGCTGAGCGCGCAGAGGAGCGTGCTATTGTTTGTTAGTAAGGCCCCAGGATCCGTCAGAAAATACTATCAATAGCTGCTGAATTTAAAATTTGTTTTTTATTTATTTTTTTCTGTAACTATGAAAAAGTTGCTGTGAAGTTTGGATTTAAATCGTTTTCAACGAAGAATTTTATCAAAAAACTTTCAGAAAAACAGCCGAAAGCCTATTCGTGTCACAACCGTTTTCGGTACTTTTCTGTGCATACGTTTCTCGTATGTGGGAGAATAGATAGAAAAACCGAGCGAAAACGAATGAAACACCAACAAGAATAAATTTCCATTTTCTGATACATTTCCGGATATTTTGCAGACTGGGCATATAATAGCTATTGTAAGTACGTAGGTATATAAATGTATGTAAGAAGATGTATTTCTTGCTTACTGGAAGAATGTCATAACTAAAAGAGGCAAGTAAAAAAGTCTTTACTGTTTTTGTTCACACTGTACAAAAATGAATACATTTATTTAATAAATACATATATTTCGGATGGTGTCAAAAATCGTTGTTTTGCAAAAATCTAAATTTTATTGTAGATTCCGGTAGAATATCTATGCAGTTAAAATGTTTGTTCTGCAATATTTGAACACGGTGGCGGTTTTTTGAACAAAGTTAACAAACGCAGATTTTTCCTGGACTATCAAATGTCTTAAACATTTTGAGCTTGATACCCGTATTTTAGTGTTAATTATTTTATAAAGTTTTTCAAACAGGTGGCAACCCTCCTCAAAAATAATTCGGCAGTAAACTTTCTTAGAACGCGTCAATTGATAACCATATTGTAATATTTAATTTTTCTTATCAAGTAAGTTAAATTAAAATTTTCACACAGATGGTACCGTTCCACAAAAATATTTTCGGCTGTTACCCTTTTTAAACCTCTTTCTATTCTATTGACCGCTATATTTTTATAACTTTTATAAATATCTAGGGGTGCCATGTAGTGTCGAAATTCGAACGGTTTTCTAATGTTTTCCAATTTCTCTATAAACCATATTTTTTTTTTTGTAAAAACTATTTAAATCATTCATAGAAACTATATTGGAAGACACAAAAACAAAAAAAAAAACAACAAGAAAAAAACACAAAGCCAAAAAAATATGAAAACTTAAAAACTCTCCTTCTCGTCATCTACAGAATAAGGAATTTCTGGTTTCAAAACTGGTCCAGTAGCACCGCCAAATGAAGGTAGACAAAATTTATGTTTGCTTATTAATATATAGATTTCAGTAGGGTCAATATAATCAATGAACTAGGACTAAGCACAAATGTTGTCGGAAAGATACTAAGATATATATATTTTTTTTAAGAAAATAACTCCCAAATGCGTGAACACTAACACACTTATGTATATGTATATACATAGATCAACCGCAATATTTTCTCACAGAGTATTTAGATTTACGCTTAACTGCAAATATTTACATGCATTTGTGTATGTAGAGCAGTGTGAATGCGTATTGTTTTTGTATGTCAATTTATATGAAAGAGCCTTAATTGAATTTCGTTGTTTTTGTTTTAACAAGTTAATTGTTTTTATAACCCTATTAAGTAATTACAAACGCTCGTGATACAATTGAATTTTTCACTAACTGCGCGCATCATTCAATGGTTTGCATATAATACTTGCGTTAAAGCCTTTCTACACGTCATTGAACATTGTTAATTAATATAAACATTTTCGGCGGCAATTTTTTTTTTGCTTTCACCTAAATAATAGGCCAGAGATAATTAATTGCAAAGGATAGCTTATTTAAGTTTATTTACGAAACTTACAAAACAGAAAAACAGTCAGCATATACATATGTATGTATGTATGTATGTGTAGGCATGGACGAACAGTTAATAAGATGTTTTAAGGGTTAAAGCTGAGGGAAATTGTTTTCAATTGTTTCAATGAACCATATTTTTGCTATTACCAATCAAAATTCTAAAAAAGCAGATTTTCGGCCCACGCTATTGTAGGTGCTACATTTCTGCATACATAAACTCACACATAGTATATATGTATGTAAGAATGTATGCATGTGTAAGTCCTTTCCTATTGACTCTAATTCAATGTTACGTACACATTTCGGCTAAAGTGCCATTGTCTACGCCCATTGCTCGATATATAAATACTAAAATAATCTAATTTGTGAAGTACACATTTTTTTCTGAGTACAAAAATGCGAAAATATTAGTCTATAGTCTAGACACTGCAAATGCTTGAATTCGTTACTTGCCACATTCGATGTTTTTGCCTCTGGCGTATTGGGACAAGAAGTGATAATAAAGTAATTGACTGATTACATACACATTCTCATGTGAGTGCGTACACTTTTATACATACATACAAATGTATATTTTTAGGTAGCGAAATGCAAATAAAATAATACAAGTACACTTACAAATAAGTAGACATGTCTATGCTATGTTATATATGTTTAGGTACTATGTATGTGCTGTCCTCTTTAATTAATTACTTTAACCAAGAAAAATATTTTTGAAGATATATACTTATGTATGTTCAGCCTTTTTTATACCTTTCATGAGCATGAAATGGTATTATAACTTTGGTCCGATGTTTGTAAGTACCAGAACAAAAAGAGATAGACCCATTAAAATGTATACTTATATGATCAGAACGTCGAGCTGAGTTGATTTATCCATGTCCGTCTGTCCGTCTGTCCGTCTGTTTGTATGCAATCTAGTCTCTCAGTTTTCGAGATATACGGATGAAATTTGGTAGGTGGGTGTATTTTTATAATGTATTAATCATTTGTCGGAACCGGAAGAATCGGACCACTATAACATATAGCTCCCATACAACTGATTGTTCAGATATGAGATTTTTCGTTATAACTTCTCCATTTATGCCGCTACGAACATGAAATTTTGCAGCACTTGCACCCATTATCAACAGAATGCTTACAGTGAAAATTACAAAGATCGGGTCACTATAACCTATAGCTCCCATACAACTGATTGTTCAGATATAAAATTTTCCGTTATAACTCCTCCATTTATAAAGCTGGGAACAGGAAATTCCGCACTGTTTTCAATAATTATCAACAGAAAACTTACAGTGAAAATTAAAAAGATCGGATAACTATAACCTATAGCTCCGATACAACTGATTGTTCAGATATGAGATTTTTCGTTATAATTCATCCATTTATTTAGCTAGGACCATGAAATTTCGCGCTGTTTTCACTCATTATCAGCAGAAGACTTACAGTGAAAATAACGAAGATCGGGTCACTATAACCTGCAGCCCCCATACAACTGATTGTTCAGATATGAGGTCTTTTATCATATCTCCTCCATTTATGCAGCTAGGAACATGAAATTTCGCACCATTTTCACTCATTATTAACAGAATACGTACAGTGAAAATAACAAGGATCGGGTGACTACAACATATATCTTCCATACATCTGATTGTTCAGATATGGGATTTTACTGTAAAACTCCTTTATTTGAACAGCTAAAACCGATAAATTTCGTAAGATATTTTATAAATAATAATACAAAGTCTACTGAGAAAATCGTCAAAATCTATGCTGTATAAGCTTTATCTCCTATAGCACTGATTGTTCAGATACCAGTTTTTGCGATATATCTCCTTTATGTAGGAAACCTAACCCAATAAATTGTGTTACCGGATTATATATTTTTTATATAAGTATGTAACTCCTCTATCGATGTATGCAGATGTATTCAAAATCAGTAATCTGTCAAACTAAAATTTGCAGATGTTCATGAAAGGTATGAAGCCTTCGGCATAGCCGAAGACAGCGCTGCTCTTACTTGTTTTAGTATGCGCATATAACCCAGTAGGATATAATTTTAAGCAAACTTGCCGAAGAAACCATTGGCCTCAAATCAATTTGGAGTTTGCCAAATTGCGAAAACAGATTTCGAAATAAATGTGAAAATGTTCACTGTTGCGCCATCTGGTGGAAGTTTAATGCTAATGATAAGTGCAAAAATATATTCCCCATACCAAAAAACCCCTTAAAGCATGTCTTTACACAAAATTTAAGCATTTTTTCGCGGCACTACAGAAAAATGATAATAAACCTATTTTCGCAATTTTTTAAAGTCCAAATTGTTTTTAGACACATGGTTTCTGTGGCAAACTTACTTAGAATTATACGTAGAATCCTTCTATGCTATACGCGTATAGTCGAAAAAACCGACCATTAAAATTGACCCGCCCTAATGTATGTATATCAAAAACTTGTGAATAAACATACTTAACATAAATTAGCCTTTGAATACTAATTATTTTATTCGCAACTGATTCTCTGCAGCCTGCCGATAAGTCTAATCGAAGAGACTAGAATTTAATTAATCTACATAGAATAGAAAAATTTAATTTGATTTTTTTGTAGCTTACCTCTTCGATTTTGCAAAGTTTTATTCTGAAAGGAGAAAAAAGAAAAAAGTGTATTTCTTTACTTTTATTTACTCACACATGTGTATATTTATTTTGATAATATAAAATTATTAACAATAGGTAATTATTTTCGTTTCAACTTAAAGATGTTAACAGTAAAAAATTTTCAAATACAGGGTTATACATCCCGCGGTTGTGATAACATTCAGTTGTCATTTGAAAGCTGTCAAATTTAGCTGACAACATAAAGTTTTTTTTTAATCAATAATCGATATAAAAAATAAATGATCAGTGTGATCTCATTTTCCAATCTATTCGCACTGCTGCAGAAAAGATATTTGAATACTAACACGCATGCACAAACATGTGCTACCTCGAAGAAGGTTGAATTACAGATTCGGACAATGAGAAATTGAGTGATACTGAGGGAAAAGATGGTTATCTGGTAGCAGACTCCCAGAGTACCCTTAAGATATGGAGAGATGACCTCACAATGTAGTACATCAGAAGAAAAAGAATCCATGAACTCATTGATAAGCAAATACACAGGGACGAAGCTCAAATTCCTCCACTCCTTATAGTCGACGGTATACCGGCTGAGCAGTTCAATTCTAGCGGCAAAGAATTGGTAGGATGCAAGCACCAGCAGTTAACTATTCACACAAATCCACAATATTGAGTAAAATGACCCTCAGTATGTCTTCAGACCTAGAAAATCCACCATGGACTAGATTTACGAACGAAGGACAAAAAATTTGTATCACCCTAAACTGCGCTCAAAGTAAACTTTCACACTAGATGGGTTAATAGCAAATATGTTTTCGCGACCCAGTCTAATGTACCTGAAAATAAATTGAGTCTTAGAACTTATAATGGCATGTTAAATTGCTTAATATTTAGCTAATAAAAACATGTACCTCTTAA